>NC_092458.1:44951977-45272532 GCF_047495875.1 Pithys albifrons albifrons
CAGGGATTTTAGTAAGATGATCTGATACTTTTTTTGGGGGGGGGGGAGGAGCTATATTAAAAAACAAACAAAAAAAGGAACAAAGAAATCCCCCAAAATTAAAAATGTTCCCACCTGGAAAGATGCTATGATCACATGTATGTGCACAGGACTCGAGATTAAAACTTAAATGAAATGCATTGTGGTTCTTCACTGGATTCAAAGTCTTCTATGCTGAAAAGTGTCATGGTATGGCTGTTACATGAAAAAATTACCAAACCAAGAATCTTTCCACAGTCAAATTTGTCTTCTTTGAAGAGAAATGTAATATTTCAATGCACTGTCTCTCTTAACAGGTGCTACATTAAATTGAATAACAATACACTGAACAGAGACATAAAATGTGGCAAGTTGCCATAAGTTCTAGAGCTGTTTATGATCTTATACCTAGGGATTATTACCTTACAAACTTTGCTCATTCCAGTTCCCCTAAATCTGTTTTGGAGTGGGTCTTATTGGCAGAACAAATTCTAATCTGTCATTACCATCAAGAAAGATTAATATCAGAAGAAAAAAACAAAACCAACCCCCCCATCAAATTAATTTTTCATCCCTTTTATTGTGTACAAAATGCAGCGAGAGTCTCCTGCTATTGATGTGTCTCTGTAAGACCAATATGTCTTAGTCAAACATTTGACACTGCATTTTAAACTGTTTTAATATCTATACGTCCTTCAAAATATGTAAGTTTCATAATTTCTAGTGAGGGTTTTTTATGCACCTAAAAGAGGAGACACACCAGAATTTCTCTAGCTGAAATTTCAAGCCTTGGTAATATGTCCAGTCTACTGAACTTACTTGCTAATGCTTCAATTGTATTTCCAAAAGTCATTTCATTACAGTCTTCAAATAAGACTGGGTAATTTAAATTAATTAAATGGTTTTTTAAAGTAAAAATGGCTGTATCTTGGAACCTACAAAAAGGTGATCTGAAAGTATAATAAAATTTGACTTGTTACAAATACTGCAAATATGGAAATGGATCTTGAAATTCCAGACAGCTGAGATCATTCTTAGAAAAGAAATAGAATGAGAAGCAATTCCAACTATATGGCATATTACTGAAATAATAGTCCAAGGTGATTGAAGTTATGCATAAATATGGGATTGTGAAGTCAAGCCTACAGCTCCTCTAATAACTTAATATTTTTTCTGCAATTAAAATTGTGGCTAGAAAGCTTAAGGCGATGGATAATTACTGGCAATTAGGAGTCTGATCATGTGAGATGATGAGGTCTCTGCTGCTTAAGAAATTGCTGAGAGCTGTAGTTGCTTACCATTTTGCAGGTCTAAATCCTTTAACACTGAATATGAACTGAAGATCCAGATACAATCAAGGAAATGAACCTACACGTTTGGTTTTTTTTTAAATAATCCTTACAGGTAGTACTCCACTGACAAGTTAATCAAATCCAAAATGTTCAGAAGCATTTACTTACATTTAGTTAACTGTATCTGTATTTAGTCACTTCAATAACATACCTGAAGAGATTTTGAATCTGATGTCTATTCAACAAAAAATAATGGCAGGTTATCAACAATTCAGAAAAGTCTGACTGAGTAGGTAGTTGGTTTTCTCTGACCAACTGAGCACGCACTTGCAGCCCATGCTATGGTAATTACTATGCACAGTACTTCATGTCTTCCAATACAGTGTTCCCTCTGAATTTTACAATTTGTTTCAAGAAGCTTGGCCAAAGATAATAATAAAAAAAAGAAAGTATTAAAAAATTGTGGCCTCTCATCACAGACTTTGTCTGTTATGTCTCTGGCATGGGTGCCACATTTACACTTCTTTCCATCTGGGTTGACGTGGACAGAAGCTGCTCTTTTATTATGAACAGACATACATTTTCAAAGCTCTGTGGATAAGGGCCATGGAAAGTTGCTTTCTTCTTTGTTCCGGAGTTTCTGATTCCCATTTACTGAGCTATAATGACTATATAGTTCAGGCTAATTCCCAACTATATTGTGCAAAAAATTAGAGAAAGATGGTCTTGTTACCATTTTAATTTTAAACACTAGAAAGTACATGAGAGGCATGTCAGATGTCATGGGAACAGGAATACAGTGCTCAAAATGGGAGAAACCAGGAATTTTTAACTTAAAGGTGAATAAAATCTTACAACTGAAATGAGAAAAGAGAACCAACTTCATGGAGAAAAGTTATGTAACAAAAGGACTTTCTAATGAAACACTATTAATGAGATGGGGGGATAAAAAATATTAGGCAGATTAAAGGATAAATGAGTAAACGGATAAAATTACTGTACAGCTAAAAGGGATTACTATGAAGAATCGATTCAGAGAGACAAAAAGCTGAAGCGAGAAGAAAGCATGAAAACTTTGTATTAATATCTGAGAATTTGATTTTGAAGGTAGTTAAAATATTAGTGGTAGAGTTTATATAATTTCATCTTAAAAGGGATTTGTATAAAGAATTAAATAATAAAAATAAATTAGGTCAAAATAACCAGATCTCATACCATACTAAGCAAATCACCAAGCTGGAGGAGAAATTAAACAGCTTTACTGAACAGGCACAATGTTGACAATTGAAGAATTTCACATTCATTTTTCACATTTTGGAATTTCAGTTCTACCTGGTAATTTGTAAAAATTGACGTGCATCCTTAACGGCTGAAAACACTGCTCTGTAGCATCTTCAAGGCTTCTTTTTCCATCTGAATGATGCAAGAACATCAATGGATCTGTGATTCCTTAGAAGAATTTCAGCCTCTTTTTGGTATTTTTTATTGTATTCACATGATTGTCTTCAAGTTTCCTGATTATTATTAATTATTTGTATTGCCATAGCACCTGAAAGCCTAAGTGGCTGGCTGCAAACTGGGTTTGGTAGGTTGTATACAAACATAAACGGGATCTAATAGTGTTGGAGATGGTGTTGGTAAGCAGCTGCAGCTATCCAGTCTGTTGCAGCCTCTTCCCTTGGGCTGCTTCATTGGAGCCATTTAATGATTATCCTGCCTAAAACCATTGCAAAATAATGTATGAGGGGGTTTTGTCACTGCTGTAGTGCAATCCCAGTGTTTAGTTCGCTTCCCTGGTAGGTTAAATTGGTCTCTGCGCTCAAGTGACTGAATTTCGGCTTCACGCTCTAGATGAATTGTCTAACCAACCGTTCCCAAAAGGGGTGAGTAGCCTCGCTGCCCTCTTCACCCGTGAGCAGGCATTCCCGCTTCCTTTGCACCAGCAGTGCTATCTCTGTGAGTGCTGTCACTTAAATTAGAGGCGGCTCACAGAACTGAATTGGCAGAAAAGGAGCAGCTCACTGCAGCATTAATCCAGTGCCAGCATTGCTGCCAGAAGCAGCCAAATGTGTCTTTCTCCCAGGTGCACTGTTAAGAGGATCCTAGTGGCTCCCAAATTGTCATCCTGCAATGGTGGAGCACAAAATCTCAAGGACCATTCTCAGCCAAAGGTTAATGCTAACTGTGCAGAGTGAGGGACAAGAAATTTTTTAGGTTTGTGATCTAAAAAATTTGGCCATTATTCTTCTAATCACCCTGGTTGTAAAATCTACTGTACAACAACACAGTGCAGATATTAAAGTGTTTGAAAATAGCTTAGAAAGGCAGTGCCAGTCTGGCTTTAGCTGCTGTTCAGCCTACATAAGACTTTTTGCATTAGCTCTCTTGTCCCAAGGGACATTGTAGGATGTCTCTTAAGGCTTGTAGGATGCCATGAGAGGAGATGTATTTGAGGTCTTACCAAACCAGATTTTTAAAACTGAAAATTACAACTGATAAACCAAAATACAGGAACTAAATAGTTAAATTGGGAAAATAAGAAGAGCAAAATAGTTTGCTCATGAAATGAGCAGAGTGGTTTGTAATACTATGAAAATAACAGTAATGCAACAGTTTTTGTGTCAGTTCAGACTGCTGTGACCTGAGTGCTACATGACCCTTTCCTGCCCTAATAATTACGCAGCCTCAAATTACAGAGAGCAGCACTTCAGCTCCAGCTCTTTTACTTCTAGGCAGAGTTAAGACGGTGGCCATAAAAACGTTTTACGGCGAGTCATCGCCGCTGTCGCTACCGATGTAAACAAGGAGACAGGCACTACAACTGGCAATTACCAAAAGGATATGGATGCTGTATGGCTACCAAACCTTTTGTCGAACTACTTTCTCAGGTCGAGGAGACTACTTACTAATATCTACAGTAGGTGGCGGATTTGTCATTGACAAGACATGTTATCGCGATAGCGATGGCCAAACCCACGATTAAAAACTCAAGCAGGAAAAACAAGCCTAGGAGAAAAAACCCTGAAATCAGTCTCAAGGAAGCTCTGCCTCGGCAGTGAGACGCTGCAGGGGCACGGCCGCGGCAAGGCTGGTTTTCCCCGCGTGGGGAGAAGCCGGAGGGAAGAGGGTGGGAGCGAAGTGCCTGGGCCGGGGTGGGGGGAGCCTTCTGACCAGCGACCCTCCGGCTCGCCAGAATCGAAATCAACTCGGAAAAGCGCTCGGGAGCTTTTGCAAACCGGGCGAGGGGCGGCCCCGGCGGCCTCCCCACCTCCTTGCCTCCGCCGCTTGGCGACCTTCCTCTCCTTGCGGACCTCCTCCTCCTTCTCCGCCCCCTGCGAGGCGCAGGGATAGCCCAGCACGACCCGGCAGAACGGGGCGCGGAGCGGAGCCCACCTTGTGTTTCCCTCTGGCGCCCGGGTCGGCGGCGCTGAGCGGCCCCTCGGCCGGGGGCGGTCGGGCAGCGGAGCCGCTCGGGGCGTAGCCCCTCGACCCTCCCCGGGGCGCTGAGGAGGAGGAGGAGGCGGAGGGCGCCTCAGCCGCGCTTCCCCGCCCCGCGGGCTGGGCTGGCCCGGCGCGGGCAGGCAGGAGGCGGCGCGGTCGTGCCCGGCGGGATGCGCGTTTAGCGCCGGCCCGGCCAGCGCAGGCCCCGGCAGCTGCACCTGGCGCCGGGGGAAGCGGCGCCGGGGGAAGCGGCCCCGGAGCGCCGCGTCCTCTGCCCAGGCACCGGCCATGGAGAAGCGAGGGGAGAGCGAGCCGCTCTCCCACCCCCTGGAGCCCGAGCCCGAGCCGCAGCCGGCGCCGCCGGGGGAGAAGCGCTTCAGGCTGTGGTACGTGGGCTCGTCGTGCCTGGACAGGCGGACCACGCTGCCCATGCTGCCGTGGCTGGTGGCTGAGATCCGCCGGCGTGGGCAGCGGCAGGAGCCCGGCGGCGCCCCGGGCAGCGCCGTGCCGGCCCGCGAGGTGCTGCTGCTGTTGGGCTCGCCCACGCTGCGCTGCGTGCCCGCCGGCCCCGCCAGCCCTGGCCCCGCCGCCGGCCCCGGCCGGCCCGCCAGCCCCGCGCCCGCCGTCTTCATCTTCGAGCACAAGGCGCAGCACATCGCCCGCTTCATCCACAACAGCCACGACCTCACCTACTTCGCCTACCTGATCAAGGCGCAGCCCGACAACCCCGACTCCCCCATGGCCTGCCATGTCTTCAGAGCCACCGACCCCAACCAGGCGAGTGGCGGCGGGCGCAGGGAAGGGAGCGCTGCCCGGGATGCCCCCGCTTGCCTTTTTCCCCCCTCGCCCTGCCCGGGCGGGACGGCGGGCGCTGCGCTTCGCAGCCGCCGGGGTGTCGGTGTGCTGGGGCGGGGCAGGGAGGCGCTTGCGGGGCGCTGCGGGACACCCATCGCGGCGTGGGGGAGCCCGCCCGGAGCCCGCCGTGCCCGTTCCACGGCTGCCTCTGCAGCGCCCGCGGGTTGTGCTTAGAGCGGTGTGCGTGGAGAGGGCACAGAGCCCCGTGTGGCCGTGGGGTGCTGTGCCGCCTCTGCCTCAGCGCATGGAGCACCCCTTGCCAGGCAGGGTACCAGCTCTGCGAAACGCTGTGCAGCGGGAGATGGAGCCCCTTTCTTCCTCCTCCGTGCCCCCTCCGTGGGGAGGCCTCGCATCTCAGTGGCCAAGAGCACGATTTGCTGTAGGAGCAAAAGACAGAATTTGTGTTAAACCGTGCCTGCAGTGGTATAAGCGCCGGACAGGCATCGAGGAGTGAGGATGGCGCTTTTCTGCAGCCCCCGGGTGGTGCAGAAAGCATCGCTTGTGACCGGAGTACCCTGTTGGGCTCACGGGTCACTCTGAGGACACCTGGATGTGTTCAGGCACACGAAGTAGTGCTACAAACAACCCAAGGTTTGGGTGGGGACATTGTTGATAAAGTGCCAACTGGAAAGAAAGACCTAACAGTAAGAATGTATTTTTCTGACTATCTGGCAGGCATTGGCTCGCACTCAAATGTGCAGCAGACTTCTTTCTGCTCTCTGTTTAGGGTAAATGATGGCAGTTTGACAAATAGGTAGAACAATCGATTTAGTAAAATGACAGCATGAAAAAGGCCTTTTGATAACAGTCCTTTGGTTGAGTAAGTTCGGACACTTCAGTTTTCGCAAATGGGAGAAAAAATGCAATTAGAAATGCTGGGTTTTACTGAAACCACTTAGCTGACGTACTAGGTCTGCTGAACAGTTGCTTGGGTTTCTTTTGTTTGTTTTTAAAGTGAAGAGGGCAGGAACTATTAAGAAAACTATGGAAAAGTTCTTGGTACACTCCTTTTTATTTGAGCCAATGTACTGCCAGAAGTTATATGAGGGATTTAGGTTGCATGCATAGCTGTGGCGTAAGCCATCATCAGTGATAGGACAGGCGGTATCCCAAAGGGAGGTAACTACGCTTAACTTGCTGGCAACTGCTGCGGCTATAGTGCTCTGCCAGGAGAGAGCACACAAAAGGGCGTGAAGGGGAATCATATCTAGCGAGGGAGGAGCCAAAATGTCCTTTTAGTAGTCTGACCATATGGACTGAGATTCCTGCTGTTGGCAGAAATGCTGAATCAATTTTTTTTTGGGGGTAGATCTGCTCTGGTACTATGAGTTTGTAAGAAAATCGCATGCTTTAAGGTCATGAATCCATAGTACTCTAGTGAACATGCAAAATACTGCATATGTTTACATCTAGAAGGCTGTTTCTGACTAAGACTTTTATCCGTATGTCTCCCCTTCTTTCCTCATGGAGGAAAATGTCCTTATGTGCATTGAATTAAATCAAATTGATGATTCAAACTGATAAGGTAAAGTCTTCCTGCTGAAAGAAGTTATTAGTGTGAACGTGTTCTTCCTTCTATCTTGTTCTGACAATATAGTCCAAGTTTTACCTGTCAAGACTTTTTAACCTTGTTATCATTAATAGAAAACATGTCTCTCACAAGTGTTAGTCAGCACATGATTTTGCACTGCAGAGAGGATAGGAAGTGCACAGCCAGTGATGCGATTCACAAATGTCTTGACTAAGAGGCAAGTTTTTTAAGGGATCCAAAGGGAAAGACTTTTTTCTTCTCCTGAGTTTTGTTAGCCGTTGTTCAGGCTTGGATGGCTAAACCGTCCAGGTCTCTGGATATTAATCTATACTTAAGGTTAGTCCTAAGTGGATGAAGTCAGGCTGCAGGTTGGTAGCTCTGAAAATCTTCTGAAGCTCTTAATTGTTTCTTATAAAATTGACACTGTTCTTGCATGCTTTCAAGATCTTTACGCACTTCTGTTTCATAGTGGTTATATGAGCCCTGTGTTGGGTACTAGCTTACAAAGTATTTTTCACAGCTGTTATTTTAAGACGACCTCATTTTCCATCTTTGGCCGTAGAGACTTTGAGCCAGTGTAAGCTGGCATTGCTACTGAGAGAATGATCCTGTTCCCTTGAAGCCTCAACCCCTTGTTCCTTCCTCTACGCTTTGTCCTCATGGCAGCACAACTGTTTGCGTAGCCACACAGCAAACAGGATCAGGGAATTGACTGGTGTTAAACTTGCTTTCCCCCCACCTTTTCTGGGTTATTTCCAAACCGCTTTTCTCATTTGCTTTACTGTACAACCCTAATACCATTTACGTCAAGACAGGTGGGTTGAAGGCACAAGGTATCAATGAGTAACCAAGAAGGGGGAGGGTCAGATAGTTTTTCCAGAAGTGCTGGAGAAGCTCCTTTGCAGAGAAGTTGTGAATACTCCATCCTTGGAATTGTTGGAGGCCAGATTGGATGGAGTTTTGAGCAACCTGGTCTAGTGGAAGGTGTTCCTGCCTATGGCAGGGGATGGAATTAGCTGGTCTTTAAGGTTCCTTGTAAGCCAAACCATTCTATGATTCTGTGAAGTTATATGGACTTCAGATTGGCCATAAATGACTCCAAAGCCATGGTGTTATCCATTTTGGGAGTATTAAGTTTAGCAGCATGCTAAGTCACTCTGGAATGAGGGAAGAGTGCAGGAGATGTTATGTGGTCTTTGAGTTAGAAAACAGCTAGCCATAATTTTTAAGGGCGGATGTAAATTGTGAAAGTAAGAGATTAAAGTTTTACTTCCAAGAGATTAGTGCTACTGTGATAATTCAGAAAACAATGTAGGTGAGAATGAAAGTGTTGGCTGCAAGCCTATTTCTTTGTCCACCAGCTGTATTGCACAATGTTTAGGATGCACGTGCATTCATTATGACCACACAAAGGGCTGTTATTCATTAGAAAAAAGCAATACTTCTTGCCATTCCTTGCAAATTTCTTTACCAGATGACCAATAAAAAGCCAATGCAATATGTGGTCTGATAACACCAGGTGGAAAGATAACATCTTTTAATATTATTTGCTGTAACTGAAGAAAAATGAGAGTGAGGTAGTACAAAACAACTTCTAATTTTATTTGTAAGCTTTTAGACAGAGCCGAAAAGAAGGTGGGTTGACTCCTGTTCTGGAATAGTTCTTTGGCAGAATGTCAAACCCAAAGCTCAGCTTGTTGGCATGGGAGTGGATGCTAAGATGCTTTTATTAGGGGGTTGGGTGTATGTGTGTGTCTCTTGCTGTTTGATAACAAGGGGAGACATCTGAGGCCATCTGACTGATGGAGATAGGGAAAAAAATCCCTAGCGCCTCCCCCCCCCCTTCAGAATTATTTGTGTTGGTGGCTTCTTATAACTTTTCAAAGTAGTAGCGAGCTGAAGTGGATAAGAGTAGTTGTCTGTTTAGTGCTGCCTAGTAGCTTCTGAATAGCAGCCAGAGATTTGTTAGTTTTGTAATGCTCTCACTTGAGAATTATATGAGATGCACAGTCTGTCTGTAGACATCAGGTGACAGCATTGTCTCATTTTATATTTGACAGATTTTCTTTGCAATCCTGAGAACAGATTTACTTTTGTTTTAAATCAAAAGTTAAGGTTTATAAATACGGCAGGCATACCCTTCTTGCAGCCACCAAGAAAAGCCTGTTTGATTAGTGTTTTCAAGCTCAACTTCAACATATTTTTAGCATGAAATACTGATTTTATTCTGTAAACCAGATTTTAATTGTGTGGAACAAATCAATGCAGTTTGACAATTGGTTTGAGTTACCTGCTCTCTGGGGGAGAGGCTTATATCTCTTTCTGCACTTCATATTTTTTAATTACTATGCTCATCTGGGTTGTGTGGGGTCGATTTTTTTCACCTGAACTGGCATTCTAAATCAAATTATTATACTATGATTGATTCTTATTACTGAGGATAGATCTTACTTAACTGGAGGATACAACTTGATGCATTTTGGTTTTCTTTTAGAAAACCTACGAGCAATGGTCAAATATATTGTTAGAGGGTTTCAAAACTAAAGAAAGAAAAATGGGAAAGAAAAATGTTCAGATGCATAGATCTCAGTAAGGTTTAGCCCTTGTGGGCATAATCTGTAGCTGTGTCTTTGTGCTACACCCATGCCTTAGGGGTCTAGGCTTTCTCAAGGTGAGGCAGAAATAATAAGTCTTTTGCTGACTATGTAAAGCTGTGATAAGAACTGGAGAGGCAGGACAGAGGCAAGAGCTGGATACAGCTTGCTAGTCAAAAACACTTGCTCACTTCACTTGTTTATTCCAGGAGTGTGTCTCTTGCCTGTTGGATAATGTGTTTCAGTAAAGCAAGGCCATAAGACACCTTGTTCTGAAAAATGAGGCATCAGCACAAAGTCTAGTAAAAGGAGGCTTTTATGCCCTAATAATACCATATTACATAAAGTTTCTTATTGAATAATGTAAGTTAGAAGTATTTGAAGAAGAAAGTTTGGCAAGTGTACATTCATATTTCATTGTCCTTTGATTTTATGTGGTATAGGAGCTGAATGGCCGTGAAGTCTTGGTTATAGGAAGTGCTAATGTAAAGCATTGTTGCAATTCATATGGAAGTGTTGCACTGGTTGAGTTGTCTGATAAGATGTGTTTTGAATAGGGATAACAGACGTGACAAAACAGATAGGCTCTGGGTTTTGAAGGATTCTGCAGGAAATAGGAGAGATGACATTTGATTGATTCCTAGGTAGATGAGCACAACTGGATTGCAGAGTAAATAGACAAGTCTGTTTTCCATGAGCAAGAGAGGTTGTCCCAGTTTTATCAAGAAAACAAGTCTTGGAGAGACGAAAAAAAGAAGCGTTCTCTAAGTTCATGTCGGTCAGGATTTCATTCGTAGGGTGAGAAACTGAAAAGCAATAACTCGGAACAAAGCATGGATGCCAAAGGCTTGCAATGAATGCAGAATTGTTTGGTGAGCAGCTCTTTATCTCCAGCTTACATGGACTACACAACCTTAGATGATAAGTCTTGCACTCCCTTTTTTGGAAACTGAAGGTTGAGAGCTGAAGCCTTCATTTTTGTTCTCCTAAATGATAGATTTGACAGGGGGGGGTTAATTTTTTTCCTTTTTTTTTTTTTTTTGCAAATGAGACGACTTTTCATTTTAAGGTTGTGAAGTTATCTTTAAATTTGAGTTTTGAACATCTTGTCCATGATAATTTTCTCCAATGTTCCAAACAGAAGAAGTAATAAAAAATTAGCATTGTTAGCTGTTCTAAGTGGTGATACGTAGCCTTTTTATCCCTGGTTAATGTTCAGGAGAGGAAAGAGAATGGTTTTAAATACTCTTATCTATTATGTTTGTAGAAAAATTAATTCCTTTTAACTTTTGCATTTCATGAAAACCAGCCCATTACTTGAGGTGTAGGAGCAATGTCATGGAGGATTGTATTTTCAGAAAAGCAAAATAAGACCTAAAGTGGTAAACAAATGACATTATGTAAGCTCACTGAGAGTTGCCTGTAGGTAAACTGTAACCAGGTAGTAAGGCTGTCTTACTTAAAGAAAGGGGCTTGTATGCATCTGAGAATACCAAATCAAGGCTTCTCTTCTGATTGTCTGTTTTTATGTTTTGCTTTGGGTTTTTTTTTGGTCTTTCAAACCTAGAGGCAGTTTCTTTTAAAAATAATTAAGTAGAAATCTGACTTTAAAAAGGTTTGGCTAGTTTATGGGTGTCTTGGCAACAGGAAGGGTGTGAATTTTAGGGATGATAAAAATCTCAGACCAAAGTAATTGAAGGTGGTTATTTATAAAAGTGAATGCTCTAAAAGATTCAGTTGCTAAACAGCCATTGCAAAATAGTGGTGCTGGTGACTTCTTTTGGTCTCTGCTCTTTGCTAGAGTCTCGTACAGCATTTGTTGTGCACAGTTCACCTTTCCTTGCATCTCTTCCATCCATCTTCCCCATTTGCCTGGAAGTCCCCAAACATCATGAGTTTCTCTGGGATAAAGTGGTGAATACCGTGATAAATTTTGGGGACAGATCTCAGGGTTTCTGTCCAGTCTGTTGGTCATACATTTTTTTCATCAACTTTGGCACGGTTCCCTCATGGTACCAGCTGTCCTTTGCCACCTGGTTCTATTTTCTTTGTGGTTTCAGATACTATTTCAAGTACAGAGACACGAATGAAAAAGAGGAGTTTATTTCCAATGTGGGTTTTGTAATTTGTCCCTTAGCTTCATTTTCCATGCTGTGCTGAGGCACCTTTGGAGATCTCAAGGACATGACTGGGTAAAAAACCCTACTTATTAGGTCATTAAATAATGTGGTGTTTCAGGGCTGCTGGAAAGCAAACTTAAGGCAAAGTGACTAAATTTACTAACAGGCTCTGTGCTTTCCTGTTCTGTGTAGACTGTAATATATTATCTGTCACCTTATGTTCTGACACACACAGTTACATCAAGACCATATGTGGTTACATGGGTTCCAAAATAAAGTAGAGCACCATTAATGCAAGATAGTGTATAATCATTTCACAACCAACTATATCTCCCCTGAAGAGGTCAATGTCTACAAAGACAATACTGAATGTCACAGGGCAGGATGAAAATGTGGAAGTGGTTATCTCCAGAGAAGCATGAGCTGTGTGACTTCCTATTTTGTGATTTGTTTTGGCTTCCAAAGAACATGCATCAGTGTTGCATGTGCACGTTTTCGTCCATGAACATCTTGGGGGTTTTTATCCTATTCTGGTTTATTAATCAGGTGAAAACTGGTAGATCAGTGAGGTGGGCAGTTAAACTTTCTTGATAGTCCTGTAGATCTGAAAGTACTCTGGTAATTCAGTCTTCTTCTCAGTGTTTAGGGGTAAACCTGTTTGTGCTGTACGGGATTAGTTCTGGTAGTACATTTAAGACTGCAGAGAAAAGGTTATGAGAACCCAACCAAGCAAACAAAACTGGCTGCATTCAACTCAAAAGGCTCATGGTAGCCCTTATTTTATTAGTCTTAAGTTTTAGATTTTTATAAAAGTTAATTATATATCTTGAAAAATACAGTTAGTTTTCATTCTGAGCACAGTTGTGCTCTACCAGCGCAAAATCTGTGTTTGCCTGTGTCCTAGTTCAGCTGGAGGGACCAGCTAACCCTGTGTGGTGGTGATCAAACCTGTGTATTCCACCCCCTCTATTCATTCCCCAAGGACAATGGGCCATTAGCAGCAGCTGCCCAGGGAGCCATTATCACTTCACACCCAGCCTGAGGGGGGCGGAGCTGCTAATGGGCCATCAACAGCTCAACAACCCCTGGCTCCCAGAGTCAATCACCCATTGTGTGAGTCCCCGCCCAGGGGGAGGGACTGAGTGCTCCCTGAGGGTACATAAGTGGTGGGTAAGAAGACCTCAGGACCTTCTCGTCGGATCCAGAGCAGCAGCAGGACCTCGACAGCAGGAGATCACTGCTCTCGCCCAGACCACAGCCCTCGCCTGCACCAACAGGTTTTTCTTTTCCTTTTGCTCTGGACTTGGGGGAGCCACAGGGGTCTCAGCACAAGGGCAAACAAACCCCCTTGGGTTTGTGCCCCAGGACACTGGGTTATACTGCTGGGGTATTGTGAGTTGAAAGCAATTTCCCTTGTGTATCAGTGTTGTTATTGTAATATTATTATTAAATTTTAGCTCTGACTTATAATCTCTCTCGTGGTGAGTTCATTTTCCCTTGCTGGTTCACCTTCAAACCAGCACATCTTTTGGCGCCCAACGTGGGGCACGAGAGAGAAGTCAGAACTACAATTTCATTTTGTGTATTTGGGTACAGAAACTCCCTGACTACCATGTTGCTTGATGTATTCATGTGGATGGTGTATCTGGGCCTGTTCATATTTCGACACATGGGGAACCATGTGCCTGTTTTGATGCTCTCTTTAATACCAGGGAGAAGGATCAAAATTGCTTTATTAATATACTATGTTTATGTTGTCATAACATCAGAAGCAATGAATTTCATTGTGAATGTATATTCAGTCTGGTCTGCCTGTCCTGGTTTGGGTTGTTACCTCTGGGGTCTCATTAAAAATAGCACCCAGACTGTGGGGAAAACAGGTGGAGATGGTTACTTCCACCTTTTCACCTCTGCTACAACAATCATTGAAAATATTGAGCTTCCTTTTGATGTTAGGGACAGCATAATCCTGCTGTTAGTGTTGCTTTGTCTCCTCTGTACTGTATACACCATGTTTAGGGTCAGAACTGGGCTCTCTAAGGAGACTTGCTGGAGGCCTGCCCTGGGAGCGGATGATGTTGAGTGGCACGGGAAGTGGGAAGATATGGGCCAGTATTTGGAGACCTTCTCTCCTCAAATGATCTGGAAATTCACCCCGGAACAACTGCAGGACCCTGCCAAAATGCTAAGCTATGTGAAAGGAAGATGCTCTGGTAGTCCCAGAGATGTGCAGCTCACAGCAACCTGCTGGGCCCTGGCCACTGCCTACCGCACACTGCTTGGTGTGGTACAGCATCATCAGGAGGAGGAGAAAAGGAGCAAATCCACAGGCACCATGTCCACCCAGACCATGACTGAGCCAGAGAGGAAGAGAGATACATCAACTAGCGCCATGTCCACCCAGACCATGACTGAGCCAGAGAGGAAGAGAGATACATCAACTAGCACCATGTCCACCCAAACCTTGGCCGAGTCAGAGAGAAGAGACACATCAACCAGCACCATGCCCACACAAACCACAGCTGAGCCAGAGAGAAAGGGAAACAAATCAACCAGCACCATGTCCACACAAACCATGGAGGAGCCAGAAGGACAACAGAAACCGATAGCAGTTGCCCCTGTCCAGAAAAGAAAATCAAAGACCAAATCAGTTCGTATAGTGCATGACGAGGAAGAGTCAGGACCTTCATCTCAAGCAGAAGAAATGGAGCCAGAAATAATCACCCGGTCCCTATCCCTGGGAGAGCTGCGTGAGCTCCGGAGAGAGTTCACACGACAGGCAAATGAGTCCATCTTGACCTGGCTACTTCGAATCTGGGATGCTGCAGCCAATGATACCATTCTAGATGGGAGTGAGGCAAGGCAGCTGGGATCCCTGTCTCGAGATGTTGTCATTGATCAGGGCATTGGAAAGAGACAGGAAACTCTCAGCCTCTGGCGGCGACTGTTGTCAAGCGTGAGGGAGAGATATCTTTGTAAGGAGGACCTCCACGTACAGCAAGGACAATGGAACACGATGGAACAAGGTATCCGGTGCTTAAGGGAATTAGCCGTACTGGAGATAATCTTTTCAGAGGATGAGAGATTCCCTAAAAGTCCAGATGGTGTCCAGTGCACATCCCAGATGTGGTTAAAATTTGCACGACTTGGGCCAGAAATGTATTCTCGCTACCTTGCAACATTGCAGTGGAGAGAGGGAGAAGACAAGGTGGGTGCACTGGTCAGCAAACTCAGGATTTATGAAGACACTGTCACTGCTCCATTACGAGCCCACGTCTCAGCTGTGGAAACAAAACTGGCTGAACTGGAAGAGAAGATTAAGGAAGGACTCTTCCATATCTCTCCAGAACAAACGAGAGTCTCTGCCATCAGAAGCAGGCGTCTTCCAGCTAAGGAGAAAGGGTACACTCCACGCGGCAATCTGTGGTTTTACCTCCATGAGCATGGAGAAGATATGAGGAAGTGGGATGGGAAACCCACCTCTTCCTTAGCAGCTCGGGTACGTGAATTGCAAAGAGGCACAACTAACACAGGGAATTCTTCAAGGTTGAAGGCTGCTCCGGTCTCTCGTGGGCAAGGCTCCAGACAGTATAGGAATGATGATGTTATGCCCGATCCTCTTGAAGGAACCTCCCGGTCATATTCACAGGGAGAGCGCAGTGAATACCATGACCAGAACTAGGGGGGCCCTGCCTCTAGCCAGGTAGAGGAGAGGGACAATCGGGTTTATTGGACTGTGTGGATTCGGTGGCCTGGCTCATCAGACCCACAGAAATACAAAGCTTTAGTGGACACTGGCGCACAATGCACGTTGATGCCATCAGGATACGTCGGGGCAGAATCCATCTCTATTTCTGGGGTGACAGGGGGATCCCAACAGCTGACTGTACTGGAAGCTGAAGTCAGCTTGACTGGCAAGGAATGGCATAGACACCCCATTGTGACTGGTCCAGAAGCCCCGTGTATCCTTGGCATAGACTACCTGAGGAATGGATATTTCAAAGACCCAAAGGGACTGCGTTGGGCCTTTGGCATAGCTGCTGTGGAGACAGAGGAAATCAGACAGCTGAGCACCTTGCCTGGCCTCTCAGAGGACCCTTCTGCTGTAGGACTGCTGAAAGTTGAAGAACAATTGGTACCGCTGGCCACAGCCACAGTGCACCGTCGGCAATACCGCACTGACCGAGACTCTGTGACCCCCATACACAAGATGATTCGTGAGCTGGAGAGCCAAGGGGTGGTCAGCAAGACTCACTCACCCTTTAATAGCCCCATATGGCCAGTACGAAAGTCCAGTGGAGAGTGGAGGCTGACGGTGGATTACCGTGGCCTCAATGAGGTCACACCCCCCCTGAGTGCCGCTGTGCCGGACATGCTGGAACTTCAGTATGAGCTGGAGTCCAAGGCAGCCAAGTGGTATGCCACCATCGACATTGCCAATGCCTTTTTCTCCATTCCGTTGGCAGCAGAGTGCAGGCCGCAGTTCGCTTTCACCTGGAAGGGGGTGCAGTACACCTGGAATCGACTGCCCCAGGGGTGGAAACACAGTCCCACCATTTGCCATGGACTGATCCAGACTGCATTGGAAAAGGGTGAGGCTCCAGAACATCTACAGTACATCGATGACATCATTGTATGGGGGAACACAGCAGGGGAGGTTTTTGAGAAAGGAAAGAAGATAATCCAGATTCTCCTAAGAGCTGGTTTTGCCATTAAACGAAGTAAGGTCAAGGGACCTGCTCAGGAAATTCAGTTCCTAGGAGTGAAGTGGCAAGACGGGCGTCGTCAGATTCCAACAGAGGTGATCAACAAAATAGCAGCTATGTCCCCACCGACCAGCAAGAAGGAAACTCAGGCTTTCCTAGGCGCCGTGGGCTTTTGGAGGATGCATATCCCTGAGTACAGTCAGATTGTAAGCCCTCTCTACCTTGTGACACGGAAGAAAAATGATTTCCAGTGGGGCCCTGAACAACAACAAGCCTTTGAGCAGATTAAACAGGAGATTACCCATGCAGTAGCCCTTGGGCCAGTCAGGACAGGACAGGATGTGAAGAATGTGCTCTACACTGCAGCCGGGGAGAATGGCCCATCCTGGAGCCTCTGGCAGAAAGTACCTGGGGAGACTCGAGGACGACCGCTGGGATTCTGGAGCCGGGGATACAAAGGATCTGAGGCCAGCTACACCCCAACTGAGAAAGAGATCCTGGCAGCTTATGAAGGAGTTCGAGCTGCCTCAGAAGTGATTGGCACTGAGGCACAGCTCATCCTGGCACCCCGACTACCAGTGTTGGGCTGGATGTTCAAAGGAAAAGCTCCTTCTACCCATCACGCCACTGATGCCACATGGAGTAAGTGGATCGCTCTGATCACGCAGCGAACCCGGATAGGGAATCCTAATCGCCCTGGGATTTTGGAAATCATCACCAACTGGCCGGAAGGTGAGAGTTTCGGATTGTCCTCTGAAGAAGAAGAGGAGCAGGTGACACGGGCTGAGGAGGCCCCACCATATAACCAGCTACCAGAAGAGGAGAAGCGATATGCTCTCTTCACAGATGGCTCCTGCCGCATTGTAGGGACAAGCCGGAAATGGAAAGCAGCTGTATGGAATCCTACACGTCGAGTTGCAGAAGCAAATGAAGGACAAGGTGGATCAAGTCAGGTCGCAGAGCTGAAAGCTGTTCAGCTGGCTTTGGATATCGCCGAACGAGAGAAGTGGCCAAGACTCTACCTTTACACTGACTCGTGGATGGTGGCCAATGCTCTGTGGGGATGGCTGGAGCGCTGGAGAAAGGCCGGCTGGCAGCGCAAAGGGAAACCCATCTGGGCAGCTGAGATGTGGCAGGACATCGCTGCCCGGGTAGAGAAGCTGAGTGTGAAGGTCCGTCACGTAGATGCTCATGTACCCAAGAGCCGGGCTAATGAGGAGCATCGTAACAACGAGCAGGTGGATCGAGCTGCCAGGATTGAAGTCTCTCAGGTAGATCTGGATTGGCAGCATAAAGGTGAATTGTTTCTAGCCCGATGGGCCCATGATGCCTCTGGTCATCAGGGCAGAGATGCGACATACAGATGGGCTCGTGACCGAGGGGTGGATCTAACCATGGACAGTGTCTCACAGGTTATCCATGACTGTGACACATGTGCTGCCATCAAGCAGGCCAAGCGGGTGAAGCCTCTATGGTATGGTGGACGGTGGTCGAAATACAGGTATGGGGAAGCCTGGCAAGTTGACTACATCACACTTCCCCAAACACGCCAAGGCAAGCACTACGTGCTGACCATGGTAGAGGCAACCACTGGATGGCTGGAGACATACCCCGTATCTCACGCCACTGCCCGGAATACCATCCTGGGCCTTGAGAAACAAGTCCTGTGGAGACACGGCACACCAGAAAGAATAGAGTCTGACAACGGCACTCACTTCAAGAACAGCCTCATAGACACCTGGGCCAGAGAGCACGGCATTGAGTGGGTGTATCATATCCCCTACCATGCTCCAGCTGCCGGGAAAGTTGAGCGATGTAATGGACTGCTGAAAACAACCTTGAAGGCGTTGGGTGGGGGAACTTTCAAACACTGGGAGCTGCATTTGGCAAAGGCCACCTGGTTGGTCAACACCCGGGGCTCCATCAATCGAGCTGGCCCTGCCCAATCAGAACTCTTGAATACTGTAGATGGAGATAAAGTCCCTGTGGTCCATATGAGAGGTATGTTAGGAAAGACTGTTTGGGTTAGTCCCACCTCAAACAAAGGCAAACCCATCCGAGGGATTGTCTTTGCTCAAGGACCTGGTTGCACTTGGTGGGTAATGCAAAAAGATGGAGAAACACGTTGTGTACCACAAGGGGACCTAATTTTGAGCGAGAAGAGTTTGTAATGTTTCATTGTATACATGTGTATATATATGTATAGGTAAAAAGGGGGTTAATTTGGGAATGACTAGATGGAGTGGAATAAGGGGTGGATAATGTCCTAGTTCAGCTGGAGGGACCAGCTAACCCTGTGTGGTGGTGATCAAACCTGTGTATTCCACCCCCTCTATTCATTCCCCAAGGACAATGGGCCATTAGCAGCAGCTGCCCAGGGAGCCATTATCACTTCACACCCAGCCTGAGGGGGGCGGAGCTGCTAATGGGCCATCAACAGCTCAACAACCCCTGGCTCCCAGAGTCAATCACCCATTGTGTGAGTCCCCGCCCAGGGGGAGGGACTGAGTGCTCCCTGAGGGTACATAAGTGGTGGGTAAGAAGACCTCAGGACCTTCTCGTCGGATCCAGAGCAGCAGCAGGACCTCGACAGCAGGAGATCACTGCTCTCGCCCAGACCACAGCCCTCGCCTGCACCAACAGGTTTTTCTTTTCCTTTTGCTCTGGACTTGGGGGAGCCACAGGGGTCTCAGCACAAGGGCAAACAAACCCCCTTGGGTTTGTGCCCCAGGACACTGGGTTATACTGCTGGGGTATTGTGAGTTGAAAGCAATTTCCCTTGTGTATCAGTGTTGTTATTGTAATATTATTATTAAATTTTAGCTCTGACTTATAATCTCTCTCGTGGTGAGTTCATTTTCCCTTGCTGGTTCACCTTCAAACCAGCACAGCCTGAAGCTCTCTCCTTTCTTGTCCCTGCCTCCATAGCAGTCACCCTGCTTGAAATGAACAGCACTCAGCCCTGCTGTTCGAAGCAAAGCCTGCTTAAAGCCATCTCTCTTAAGTGAAATGGCTGCTTAGTTCCCCCCTGCCCCCTCTTCCTGCTGCAAGGAGTTAGGATTTAGAATGGCAAGTTAATTACTTGGTTCTCTTCTGAAAAGGATAGCGCTTCCAGGATTTCTGTGGCTCCCCTAGCAGAATCTGGGCCAAAAAAAAAAAAAAAAGGAAAACCATAGCAGCAGTGAGACCTTCCCAAGGTGAAATTTTGTGTCTTGGCTTCAGCTGCAGTGCTTAAACATGGCTTTTCTGTCCCTCTGTGTGGTTTTAGTTACTGAAGTCACCTGAACAAAAACCTGCAACATGTACTTCAAAGGCTGTTGTAACATGAAGGCTGTTCAGTCTAGGTAGATGGCATATGGTAAATGCATGTATAGCATGTCTTAAATGTTATTTTTCTGTTCAGAACCTCCAAAAGATGTCACAAACTAATATGTTACATAGATGCATTATAACTCCTTTCCATTTGGATTATTTATTAGAGGCAAAATACTTCAGTCAAACCACTGCAAGAAAGAAAAAAAATATTTTTGATGGGCTCCTAATGGTAATCAGAAACTCTGCTTGATGCTTTGGAGGAATTACGTCTACTAATCCATGTTTCCTGACTTTTTATGTTACTTGTAATAGTGAGTTGTCTTCATCTCTGCTCAGATCTAGTTGCTTTCTCATGGAACATGTAATTTCCTTTTTTTTCTAAATAATTTTATGTCCTTGGAATTAAATAGGCTTTTACAGATAATCTTTTCTGGAAATTTGGAAGGGCAATATGATAAGGTTTTTCTGGTTCTGCATCTTAGGAACCACTGAAGGAAGGTAGGATTCTGCAGTATTGGCATGTGACACTTTTCTGAAGGATTAAATTAATTTGAAATGCAAACATGAGAGAGAGCTTTGTTCAAAGCCCGTGTGAAAGACGTGTAGAGGCTGTTGGGTAAGATAAAAACAATACCATGGAAGTGTGGCTTTTTTCCATTTCTGCTATCCCTAGGTCTGTGGGTTTTCCCCTCCCATTACAGCTGGCTTTAAAGTGTATTTCAGTCATGAAATTCATTTTTGCATGTTGATAAACCTTAACAAGCAGCTTGCTCTGTTAAAATGACTAGGGTTATGTTTTATTTCATTACTCTTCTTGGCAGGAACATACAGATCTGCACAGTGCTGTTTAGAGATCCTTCGTGCATTAAAAAACAGGTTGTGGGAAGTCAGAATTACTATCCTTCAGGGCATAGCAATGACTGCCTTCCAGACTGTTCAGATTTTGGTTTTCCTAGCAAGATTAATAAATATTTATTTTTTGGAATGCTGATGTTAAATATGTTTTGTGTACTGTGTGATGCAGATATGGGTTTCGTGTTATGTTAATAAAAAAAAAGGCATAACCCGTCAATGTCCCAGGAACTTTGGGAATAGTCAGTGGCCTGTGGGTTCTTGGGTATTTTTAAAATAGAGTAAATATTCAGTAACAGAGCAGTGAAAGACTGGGGTGTGCACTGCTGATTTGTTGAAGCGTATTTTTATGTGCCTTCTCATAGTTTGTTTCCTGCTTTGGCTTGATTATTCCTAACAGCTTCATCTTAAGTCATGGTAGGGTTTCTAAATAAAAATCGAGTAGGGTAGTATATATTTAACAGTGTTGTATCTGCCAGCGAGAAACCAGTTGCTTTCTTTAGGACTGCTTGGCTGGAAGGGCAGAAACAAAGCACCGCAGCACCTCCACCTAACCTGGGCTGGAAGCCGATGTGTGACCTTCAGGTGCTGTACACACACAAAGGTCTGCAATTCCTGCCAGCCCCAGCTCTGTCATAGCATGCAAAATTATAGCTTTGGTAGTCTGAGGTGAAAAAATCCATTCCTGCTTGTGCGCAAATTAGAAGAAGAAAGGATGGTGAGTACGATCTGCTGCCATACTTGGCAATGAAACTAAATAACCAGACTACCCTCAGTGTCAAAGTACTTCTGTGGCAATCTAAGCAGTTAGGATACAAATTGCCAAACTACCGTAGCTATACTTTGCAAAAACCAACAAAACAAGAACATAATGTAAGATTCTGCGATGCTGCTCTGATGTGCAAATCACATAACAACTGATAGGAGAGATTTCTGTGGAAAATGCTGCTCTTCCTATAACATGTGGTTTAGGGCAGTGTGCAAAGCTTGTTTTTTTGTGGGGAAAGATTTCAAATAAATATCCCTTTTGTAGGAAATACTTCTGGCTTGGCTTTATTGTTGCACTCAATGAAGACTGTGAGCTTGAGCAGCACAAAGAGAATTTTGTGAAGAGGATACACTTTTTTTTTGTAAACCAGCTACCTTATAAATAGAGGCAAGATGTTGGCTCTTCTTCAGCAGCACTTTTTTAGGTGAACCTTGCCAAAAGAGAAAATGAAGTGAGTCTTTCAGTAGGAACAACACATCATACTTTTATTTAAATTATTCACACACCCAGATTATCCATGGCGTATGTGTGCATATGTTCAGATTTAGCCTTGAGGAAATTTGCTGACCTAAATGTGGGAGCAGAGTGGGAGCAAGGCAACATGATTAAAGCCAGCTCAGAAGGAGTGGGTTTACATCCTGGCACTGTGCCTTGGATTCCCTTTCTGTTTAGTGCTAGGGAGAACTAAAAATAATATCTGCAGTTTAGTGGGATGGTGTGAAGTTTAGAAAATGACTGAGTTTCCTCCATAGTGACCTCCTGTCTGCAAAAATCACCACAGAGGAAGGTGATACAAAAAATTATATGGAGCTATCCATCAATCTGTATGAATGCTGTGGGGTTTTTTGAGAGTTGGGTTTCTCTTTACTCAATAAGCATGTTGTCCTTAAAATATACAGCATCATCACAGCTGGGAGTAAGAAATGTGGAGACTGCTAGATTGATGAGCTTTATGTTTCTTTATGTAAGCAAGTATTCTTTTTCTGTATGATCACTCAGTGTTCTGCACTTCCCCTGTTTTACATAACATCATAGTCTAATTAGTTGTTATATGGGAGTTTGAAAAGGCACTTTCTGTGTTTAGTGAAATTATAGGTTAAAACTAATTTTCAACAGTACCATAAATAGCAAACTGAACAGAAGCTTACTTATGTCATTTTATTTCTTATCTGAGTCCAAATTTTTCAGATTTGACAACCTATTTGGTACAATTCAGCTCTGAGTTCTCACATGACCACCATAAAAAGGCCAGATTTTGAGGAGACAATTAATACTTGTATTTCTGCAGCACAGCAGAGTGGATATTTCAGGATGTTACTTCTGGAATTGTCAACCTCAGGCAAGCCAGATGCATATATGTATGCATATGCTGCTGTTCATTACCTATCAAGTAATAAATGTTCAAGACTCACATTCTTAACTGGAATGTCTTAAGTTTTCCTGTTATACTAAGATGAAATTACCAGAATGAAACATTGCAATGCTAATGCATTGTTAGCCAAACCAGCCTTATACTACTAGAGGGTTTTTATCTGTTTAGTCCTGCTGTTGCTTTGCAATTTTACTGTTAGATTTTATACACATAGTATACCACTACCTGAAAAAATTCCACAGTTCCACTAGCTTTGACATTCATTTTGAGGATTTTAAAATTCTTACTTGTAGCCCTGTGGAAATCTCAGAATACTCTGTGGTGTCCCACGGGTTGTTCCTGACCTTGTAGAAATGCAGCACCCAGCTCAGGCTTGCCTATGCAGCTGTATACATAATAGTTAACACCTAATGAGCATTTTACCAGAGTGTTTTTATTTTAACTCTGCAATACATTGTAGCCTTTTTCATAACTATTTGAATGGATATTTCATAACTATTTGAATTTTGGATGGGATTACTGATTTCAAGTAATAATAGGTAAGGTGCAAAAGTTAAACTTAGGCTCATCTGAGGTTATTTATAGACAGCTTAAGCTCTATTTTTGTGTTATAACTGATGGAATAAAAACTAAAGTATTTAAGTCTGTTGCATATGTAAAATATAGAAAATACTCCCTTTCAGCCTTATACTGGGCTAGTGTGTTAGAAATAAAGAGTAGGCTTAATGGTGTCCTGTTACAGAGGTCAATTAATTCTCTTGAGCATACTGCTGCCACGTGGGCTCCCCATCCATATTACAGGGAGCAGCGTACATGGATTGTAATGGATCACTGCTCCTGGAAGGGCTGTTGTTATGCTCCTATAAGAACCCTGCATGAAACTGTGCAGGGTCTGCTTCATGCTTTCATCCCAGATTTAATTGCTTTGGGTTGGTTTCAGGGGACTATTCAATGAACATCTTAAGGCTCTGGACAGAGAGCCTTGCTCTGAAATAGGATCCAAGGCACACAAGTCATTCTGCCTGAATTGCACAGTGCTTACCTATGAGATCACCAGCTGCTAGAAGATGGTACTGCTTTACTGCTCTCTTACTGATTTAAGTGTCATCCTACTATCAAATACAGTAGTCTCTTACTATTACTATGTCTTAATAGTACTCCTGAAGTTTTTTTGTTTTTATCTGTACTGTTCCTGTTAAAATGTCACAATATCTTTCAACTCAGTTGAATAAGCAGGTGAATAAAGATGTGACAGGTTTCTTATTCAGATTCAGTACCAGGTGCTATTGCCATTTTAGAGCCTTCTAGAGACCTAAGAAAACAACAAATCTACATATCAATAAAAATTTGCATGACTTTGTTGTATGGACTGGGAGTGTTCATCCAGGGGAGTACATTTCTTGAAGGGATGTTTTCTCTAGTTGATGCCTGTGGAATGGCACCAGTGTGGTCAGAGTTGGGAACCACACAAAGAAGATGATGGGAAATCTGGTACAGAAATCACAGCTGTAGACAGAACAGTCAAGAAAACAGATTCCTATGAGATCCCTTACTGCTTGTAAGCAGTTGCATTAGTTTTCAAATTTTTGGGCTTTTTCAGTCTTTTTACCATATGTGTGTAGAAGATTACTGCTTACTATTTCTCATTGTCATGTCTCTTGCTCTTCTGTTTTTCTCAGTTCGTTGAAATTGTCCCAGTCAGGATTACAATCTTGGGATTTTGCAGGAGTTGTTGGTACTGCATGCAGTACTATTAGCCATGAAGAGTCATGATTCTGACCATAGGGAAAAAAAGATAATGATCCCT
This sequence comes from Pithys albifrons albifrons, assembly GCF_047495875.1. Classification (NCBI taxonomy): domain Eukaryota; kingdom Metazoa; phylum Chordata; class Aves; order Passeriformes; family Thamnophilidae; genus Pithys; species Pithys albifrons. The sequence goes on from NC_092458.1 coordinate 44,976,650, forward strand.
TTAGTCCTACTGCTTCCCACAAGCCCATTGGCTCCAAAATAAAACTTTAAAGCAAAGAAGCAGCCATTCATTCTTTTGAGTGCTTGCTGCCAGGAGCTGAGCTTTTTGTATAGCTATCTTTCCTGATAGCTATCAGGATTATAACAAATTTAACTTTATTCCTATTGATGTTGCTTGTTCCAAGTTTCACATTTTAGAAGTACCACTAAGACTAACTCCTCTTCTACCTTTTTTTTTCACTTACCATTAACCTTTTTTGCCCCTTTTTTGATATATGTTCAGTAACAGCTGTTTATTTAATAGAAATTTGAACAGAAAATTTTATGTAAAAATTAGCATACATTTTAATAGCACTATTCTAATGCTTTTACTTGTTTGAAGTTCCTTTGTGTTTAAAGTTTAATTTCACCTTCACACCCTTTCTTTAAAACACATGACCTGCGCAAGTTTATTTTTAAGTCATACTGCCCATGGCTGATGAGAAGTGAAAGTTGGTTTCCTCGGTGATCAAGGCAGTTGTATTGTGTTTCAGAAGGAAGGTGTGAATAACAAAAAACCTTCAAACAAATGCAAACCCCTCAAACAATCAAAAAACCCTCAGTTTCTGCTGTATAGGGAAAGGATGTTGTCCTGCATGGTAAAAGGCTGTAATATTAGCAAAGTAACTCCTGGAGCGTGATAGGAACAGCTGAGTCATTTACAGCTGGTAGTGAGACAAATTGCTGCTGAAGGATGCTTATTATTGCATGGCTGCAGCTACAGCTGGTAGATTGCCTGGTTAAGAGCAAAGTAAACTTGAACCCAGCAAGAACTGCTGTGAAAAGTACACTCCAGATAAGCATACTTTAATCTCTGGAACATTTAATTGGTTCAACAGCACTTTCTAGTGCCTTGGGTTTTCAAATGTGCAAACATATTCATGGCATTGACTTAATTACCAATCTTTAATTTATCCTTCTCTGTGAATCCACTAGTAATATTAACAAAGGACAGATTCTTTTTTTACTGCTGATAAAGTTAGGGTTCATATATTAAAAAATTATAAGTTAATATCTGTCCTTGAAAGACTTACTTCTCTGCTTCTTAATGTAGTATCAGGCTGCTCTTGTAGGTCTTTTATCTATCTAATGAGATTTGAATGTATTTAATATTAGCCTCAGAGTATGCTTTCCGTACAGCTATGTAAAATTAATCCTTTCAAAAACTTTTATTCAGTTTGTTTTCTTTGAACATCATCTCCATTAGATTGTTTTGACAGATTAGTTGTTGGTAAATATTTTTCCAAGTGTGTTTAATTCCTTATGACAGTCATTCTGGTAACTATCAGTCAAATATTTTCATTATAAGTCACTGTTTGAAATTTAATTTTAAAACAGAGCTTCTACCTTCCTTAGTAATGTATTTACCTCCCAGCTCCCAAATGTGTTTTTCTAAGCAAACAGACTCCAAACTGAGAATCAAGAATTAACTCCAGGACCCTGCCTGCATGCACTGTGGCAAAGGGTGAGCAAGTAGAGTTTTTAACAATCTTTTTGTTCTCTCACTGGTCTTAAAGAAGCTGGCAATTTCACGGGACTTGAAACTGTATATAGCAAAATTTCAGAGTGCCATTTCAGAGACAACAGCAACATAGGTTAAAGCTGGGAGGAAAAGAGGGAGCAATTCCCATGCTTCATTAGGGAATTGTAGTGGTTCATGGGAATGCTTGCCGTCTGCTGGAGGAATGATTAGTGGCAGCTCGGAAGAAAGGGAAGCTTGTAGTGTCCTGTGTGAAAATCACGCTCCTGAGTAATTAACCAGTGATTCTGATAAATATATTCCTTCTGCTTCTTGAACTGTGTTATTTCTATCACCAAATATGGTTAGTTGCTGGATTTCTTGCAGATGTAGCACTACAGCTACAAATCTACAATAAAAATAACTATCTAAATACCTTCCTGGGCATCCTACCTCCCAATATCCGTATTACCACTTGTCTGCATACTTTGAGTTTGGCAACATGAAGGGAACAAAAAGCCGAACACAGCAGTAATTTATTTAAGTATGTCACATCTAGGCACTCACAGATTCAATAGAGAACCAGACCCTTGCCTCCCATGTCTTTTGACCAGGGAGCTCAGTGTGCCGAAAGTTCTTCATTACCCAGCTTGTTCAGTCACTTATTTCTGTCAACCTTGATGGTCTCAGTCTGTAGCAGTGGCAGAGATGACAGTATACATCAGTGCATACCTCTTGCTCCAGCCCATGGAGTATAAACTAACAGATGGTATTGGCTAAGGAAAGAGAAGATGTTAACTACATCAAAAATTGCATATTTTAAAGGATTGTGTTGCATATAAATGTTTTTGAATAGCTCAAGAATGGAAGTTCCTTTCATAAAGGTATTATTTCTGTGTGCTTGAGAAATAGGTTGGAAAGAAATTTATGGAAGTCGACAAGATGTAATCTTTTAGAGATGAGTAAATTAAAAAAAAAGAAAAAAGTACAGACGGAGGTGGTTTGACTTTATATGCAGAATTCTTATTAGGACTGTAAACAAGATCAGATATTTTCAAGAACAGATTGAGCCACTGTCAATGTTTAATTGTCCAGATTAGCAAAAATGCCTGTTTTGAGTCTTTGGGGAGCTCTAATGCTTGTGTATTTCTTCAGCTTTTCATGAAGGATGATAGTATCTCAATAAAATTTCCCTGTAGTTTCTACCATAATTATGTTTTCTCAAGCATAAGTGACTTTCACTTTGCTATCTCAGATTCTGAATATCTAATTTGTATGTTGCATCCTTCACTGTGTACCCCAGAAATTCCCACACACAATGGTACAAAGCAGAAACATCCATGCCTCACAAACAATTTACATGGGAACATTTAGACCTTGTAAATCAATTTGGATGTGATCAAGTATAACTGATTTTTTTGTAGCTCGTTCTGCAGTTTCATGTAAAGGAATTTGCAAATACAGTACTGATGGCTGCTTTGAATGACATGAGTCCTGTTTCAAGAAGTGTTGACCTCCTGTCTGTAGGACTCATCATCTTTAAATGTCCAGCTCTCGCTCTGTTAGGGAGGTAAGTTCCTTTCCCTGTACACCCTTCCTCCTAGGTCCCCTGCTAAGAACATGCAGCAGGGATTATATCTGTAATTTCTAACAAAGTACCTTCCTTCAGGTTGTTCTCAGCTTGTAAACAACCTTTGTGACCTTGCAGTCATGCTGCTGCCTTGTGAGCTGCGGTTCCTGGTGGAACACAATCACTCAGTGTTACAGCTGGGTGGGTGCAGAAGTACCAGTTACTTCACCAACTACATGATCCTGCTCATATCTACATGGTCAAAAACTTAAAAGCCATGATTCTTTCCAAGCTTATTTTTAAAGGCACAGGCTTTTCAGGTGTTCTTGGACAAGTCTGGCTGCCTTCAGGAAGCTGGCTAACATATGAATTTTCCAGAAATTGGCTGCAAGCCCAAAATTTGACTGAGAAGGTTGATCTCAAGAGCACTATAGTTAGGTCTTGTTTAAAGATACAAGCTTTTCATAAATTTTGATTTTTACCAAGACCTTTACGAATGTTCTTTCACTTACTCATTAGCTGGTTTGAAATGTACCTTAGTGGAAAAGAGTGTAGGATGTCACCTGCCTTCTCCAGCAGGTGTATTTCACTTTACTGGGAAGTATTGCCTTCAAATAATTGCAATATATTCTAGAAATACTCTGTTACTTCTCTTAGTACAAACTCAGGACCTGAAAAACCTGCAAATGGATCTTTCTTCAAAATACTTCTTTCAGTAGATTGTAGTTTTATGTGACCTTCTGTAACTTTTGGGTTTGTTAGAAAAAGCAGTTTTATCAGAAGTATACCAGAGACATTCAGAGTGAGGGCGTCTCTCTTTCACAAAGTTCCATTTTATGATTGCAGGAGCCCCTGTACATGGCAGCAGGTATAAAAGTGTCTGCAGAAAATAACTTGGTGACAGTTTCTTGTTTATGTATTATTTTTACCAAATATTTTTAATAACAATATTTTAAAACACTTCGTATTATATGTTGATGTCTTTATTAAGTGCTTCAAAGGGTTTTGTGAGCTACTTGTTACTACAGGATGTGAATGTTTTACAAAAGCACTATTTTCACATATATGAGAGAAGGGAAAATGTATCTTATTTTGGAAAAAGAAAGTCTGAAGAAGGGATTTCTGACTGGATAGAAATAGAAAATATGTCTTATTTGAGTGCAAAATTGACAGTTTTGACAACTATCAAAATACTTGATAGTTGTCAAAATACTTGATATATTCATACTTCATACCAGCTTCTGTTCCATCTGTAGTTTCCCAGCCTTCCAGCTCATTAGACTTTACAACCCTAAATCAGCCGCCTGGACACTGAGAAGCACCCAAAACATTGGACACTGCAGTGATGTTTAATAACTTTGCCTAGTAACACAGGAGATCACTGTGGTAGAAGGATGATGACCTTTGCTCCTAAGTTACCCTCTTCTCCTTACTTCTGTTCCTTGGGCCATGTTTGCCATTCTTGTAATTGAAGCAGGCAGGCTGCCTTCCAATGCAGTTCTGGTTCATTCTCAGATGATGTCCTTTTGTCATGAGATTGACCCAGGGGTCTTGTGGAGAAAAAAACTCATCAATCCTTAGCCACAAAAATTGTCAAGAACCTCACCATATCCCCTGCAAAGCTTCCAGTGCTGAAACAAAAAATTAAAACAATTAAAAATATGGTGTTAATTTCCCCCAGACATTGACTAAAAACATTTCTAATGCTGGAGTGAGATTATAGTGGGTACTAAATTTGGCATTCTGCTTTTAGCACGGTTTTGTCTAATCCAATTCCTTTGCCATCACAGCTCCTTCCCAGTTTGCAGACTGCCGCTGCAGTGCTCATTTGCATTCAGTGGAATTCTGATTTCTTGGGCCTTTTTCTGGTTTCTGTTTCTTTTTGTATTGGCAGTTCCTGGTCTGTCAGGTCCTCATTTGCTTTTACCTCATTCCCTCTGTCATGTGTTTGGCTGCAGCCCATGTTATACTCTTTGTTTCCTCTGCAGTTTTCTTTCTTCTCTCAATCCTTTCTAGTCCTCATCTTTCCTTCTTTCCTTCCCCTCCCTAGGTTGTTTTTTTGAACTCAGTCTTTGCTTCTCTCTCCTGAATTTGTAGACTGGATCATATTCCAAATGCACTTTTTTCAGGCAGAAATTGCTGAAGATTGGATGAAGGTATTTTCAGGGAATGGTTAGCATGCAGGAAACCTGACCACTTTCACAGAACATCTGTTTGCCAACATTTTTCAGAGAATTACCAGTTGGGTAGATTTTAGTGGAGATGAGAATTGCAAATTATTCAGAGACCAGACTGAAGAATCTGCATGTCCCGGTACCTTGAAAGAGTTACTTGCTGTGGTGGTTTCAAGGAAAGGTGTATTTCTTTATTAGCAGTGGCTGGACTGTTTTGAAGATGTCAGTCTGGAAAGCTTGGCAAAGTTGTGGTCTAAAAACAGATCCTTGTCACATGAACTAATGGGTTATTTGAGCAGCCTTTCGTTGTAGGAGATGCAAGTAATAAAACTCTTGGTTTGGGAGAAACCAGCATCCAAGGTGATGCTCTTCCATAGAAGAATTCACCTTATTTTACATTGTTGAGTGTCATGAAGTTTTTTCATACAGATTTTCTGGGCTAGGACTATGAAGGGATGTGTCTTTCTGTAAGATATTTTCAGCTGAGAAGTGAAGAGAACTTTACAAAAAATGGGGGGGAGGGGAAGGCGTGAAGCTGAATGTGTTATGAGTTAATTTAGTCTCAGACATGGCTATGTGGAAATGAGAAATTATGTATGCTACAAATACATTCAGATTTAACATAGTGTTTCCATTTTGTGCTTGAGGTTGTAATAGAAGAGACAACATTTTGAAAGGGATTAGGAAAAAGCAATGTCCTACTGGTTCCTGCTGTTTGAACTTTAGACAAAGATTTCCATCTCTAAGGCCAAACTTGTCCTAGTACTTACTAGTAAAGGGACCCGTCTTTCCCTAGCTGCTGCTTACAAGTCTGTATTGTAGAATGATAAATCAGTCTTTGCTATTTTGTTTATCAGTAAAATTAATTGAAAGGTTGACTCCTTCATATAAAAGCATCCATCCTACATGTCATCAGCTCATTCTCAAATACAAATGCTAAATGTGAGGTGGATCTCCAGGAAAAGTTGAAGAGATGAGAAGATGAGTAACTTGCCTTTTTGGCCTGTCATAGGAGACTAGGTTTCTAAAGCTGATTCTCTTGAGAGACATCTACAGCAGCAGTTTACCCTAATCCAACCCAAGATGAGGTGTGTTTTCTCAGATGTGGGGAAGGAAGCATGTGCTCACACCTTACTAACTGTCATTAGATATCATAGAATCCTAGAAAGGTTTGGACTGGATGGGACCTTAAAACTTACCTAGTTCCAACCCCCCCTTCCATGGACAGGGACACTTTCCTCTAGATGAGGCTTCAGAGCTTCATCCCAGCTGGCCTTGAACAAATGCTTCCAGGGATAGAGCATCCACAAGTTCTCTGGATGGCCAGAGCCAGTGCTTCACCACCCTCCTAGTGAACGATTTCTTCCTAATATCTAATCTAAGCTTGCCCTCGTTTGGTTTAAGGCCATTTGCCCCTGTAAAAAGTCCCTCTACATCTTCCTTATAGGCACCCTTTAGGTACTGTGAGGGCTGCTGGCATAGCTTGTTTTCCTGTGTGTGAAAACAAGGAAAGTGGGAAAGCCAACCACCCTGATTTTTTTTTCCTACTTAGAAGATAATTTTTTAATATGGAAATCCACAAACTTCTTTTGTATTTTGGAAATATGAAATGTGCAAATTACTCTGAAGGGCAGTGGGGAGAGGGTGTTTTCCTTTAAATTCAGTGGCACACGGGACCTTCATGACCTGAGAGCCACAAATTTGGTGGGCAACAGCCTTAGCTACAGGAGTGAGACACAGAGACCACCGGCGACAGGAGTGTTATTGGCTGACTTCTCAAGCATTCAGTTTTCTGCAAACAGCACAATTCTACTGCTGTCAAAATTTTCCTGTTTAGAAGTTGTTTCCTTTCACAATTTTAACAAAAGTCTTGGGTTTTCTGTTTTGTTTTAAGCGGTGGAGCACTGTAGTGTCCCTCCAGATGGACTGACAGACCAGCAGAAGGAACTAGAGAGGAATTCCAGCCTTCGGGGGTTGAAGGCGCTGTGAAAAAATAGAGATTTCTTTCTAAGAGCTTTTTCATGAGAGATGAAATATATTGATGCAGTAAGTTGATCTATCTATCTAAGTCTCCTATTCTCATTTCTGAACAAACACCAGGGAACAGAGCATCTGCCTGGCACAGCCGTATTAGGGTTATGAAAAAGTGAGCCTCAGCAGACCTATTGGTCTTCCCATGTACCTTAAGAGCAGACAGTAAAGAAAGAATTGTTGGGCTATGTATTGTATGCAGTCTGGAGAGCTGGTGAAACCCCTGTGTGTGAGGTCCAATGCTAAGCCTGCTTCTGCAAGAAGGAAGCCCTAAAGAGATGCTTTTTAGGTCAGAGTAAAACTAGGAGATAATTGCATAGTTTAGCCATAAGCTCTAGAGCCAGGAGTGTGATAGATGTTCTCCTAAAGCAGGTGAAAATCTAGTCTTATAATAAATATTTCAAAACAGCAAAACTGGTAAATTAGAGATGTTAAGAAATATTAGAGGTAATGAATTCCCTGCACGGTTCAGTAAAAGTAATTTCATTTTAAAGAGAAAGGCCTTCCAATAGCATTAGAAGTAATTTCACAGCTTAAATGAATTCAGTCATGCCTCTGTAGTAAAGAGTGCATTACCCTTTTTATTACCATCTGTGAAAAATGCTCTTGGCTACATTTGAATTTGAGACACGATGGTTAGACTGGTCTGTGCTTAGTTGAAAGTGACTGATCCCATTTTTGAGAAGGTATTTCATAATAAATATATCGGTTTATCAAATAGAGTCTCGGAAGGGAAATTATTACTCATTAACTGAATTTAAAGGACAGGTTCTTTTAGCCTAAATTTTAGTAATTGCTCTAAATATAAAGCAACTATTTTTTAGAATGATGACATGTATTAAGAGCAAGTATGACTCACTTTGAAAGGAAAAGTCTGTCACCTCTTAAAAGGTCTCAGTTTATCTAAAATATGCATGTGAAATTTAGTGATACACTTTGAGAGACATACTATTTTGAAATTATTTTTTGTCAGGTTTTCAGTGGTTAACACTTAGATTACCTGTAAAGATGGGTAATCTGTCTGCACATGCTTCATTTTCCCTTTGAAGTTTCCACCTCTGTCTATTGGTAGTGGCTGCTTGGTCTCTTTTCATTTCACCATACGGTAGAGAAACTGCAGCAATTTTTCATTGCTTTCAGGTATTCCTGAATTTGAGACAGAAGCAGATTTGGTGACCTATATCCATTCAGTATTACAAACTTGTTTAATAAGTATAAAATAAACAGAACTTTTTTTTTAAAATGTGAGCTAAGATGTCAAGATCAAAATTCTTGCCCAGCTATGGGTTGAGGCAAATGGGCTTAGCAGGGACAGAGGTCTTAAAATACATGACATTTTAAAGGGTCAGTATTATGGACTGTATACTTCGTTTTAAAGAATTAGGCTTCACAGAAACAGCTAATTTTACTTTATTTAATTTGTTAACACACTGTTTTTATCAAGTGGAGTTTATCATGTGCCTTTACAGGTCCAGCTAAATTGCACTTAAAAAGAATTCTAAAAAATAACCTAACTAGGTGCAAACATTTAAAATTCACAAATAAGCTGAAATAAAACTTTCTTACAGAGAGACCATTATGGAGTCTGGCTTCTTTTTGACATAATGCTGCAAGGAGTGAGCACTGTGTAAAAAAACTCCAAAACACCCCAACAAAATACAGACTTGATGGAGGATAGTCCTTCAGTCTTCCTGACGTTTGAAGGAAGTTGGAGTTGGAGTTGTTGAGCATATTACTTTATGTCAAGATGGCATGGCAGACTAAATCCTGCATCCAGCTAGCAGGCAAAACATCATATCCTTGCCCGTTCAATAAGAATCTTGCTATTGACTGGGAACAAAAATTGTGATGAGTCTCATTTTTAGATTTACATATATGTATAAACACACATGCCCCAACTGTGATATATAAACAGGAGAGACATTTAATTCATTAAGACTCTTTCACAATGTTTTTTAAAGATCGTTAATAAGCTGATGAGGTTTAGAAACCTTAGGAACAAACTGTGTGATGGGAGCAGTTGAGTCTTCAACAGTTATTTATAGCCTATAGGATTGCAACAGTAAGGAAATTTTCATGGGAGATTGCCTAATGTACCCATCAAAATACCAGTCTATTTTAGTGGTTCAGTGTAAGCTTTATATAGCTTTAATGCAGGTTGAACAAAATTGCTCTGTTTTGCACAAATAAGCTCCACAAATTGCATTTTCAGATCAAAAGGAGGTGACAGATTTGTCTTTACAAGGAGAAAACTATAGGGATTTTTTCCTGATGTCAGAAAATAAACTAGGTCCTTAGTTGGTGATTTTAGTGTGGGAGAGATTGAAATGTTTTTCAGCTCATGATTCTGCTGTACTCTATCTATGAATAAGGTCCAGACTCACACCACCTCTTACATCCTTTTTTTTCATTAGACATAGAGCCCCCAGCACAGGAGGAGAGCTGTGCTGTGCTCCACAAGACTCCTCAGTCTGAAGATCAACTCTGTCTTGTTGTTCAGAGGGCATCATGGAATGGCCCTGCCTTGCAGAGTTAACACTGCTGTATAAGAGCCATTTGACATGTGTTACAGAAGAGGGTCAGAATCTGGCTCTGGAAACCAGGCATACCAAAATAAGTCCCTTTTCCTCAGAAATTGGAATTGTTTTCTTGTCAGAAGATATTTTTTCTTCTGCTTCCTGCAGATATTTGGCAGCTGATTGCTCCCTGATTCCCAGTGTGGAAAGATCCAAGCTATGTCCCATACGTGTTGATTAGCTGTAACTGAGGCTAGTCCCCAAAGCATTGGTCCTGTCCTCTGAGCAGTAAGTCAGAACATGAGCATTCCTGACATACATTTCCTTAGGCCATTGCTGAGATGTTACAATTGATTAAAAGTTACATACATTCTCACTTTACAGTGGTTTGATGTCAACCATGTAGAACCTTCTAGTTTAGGGTTCCTTATCTGAATACGGTCATTTAAGCCTTTATTGGAAACACCAAAATACTTCTGTGGAACATAACCTCCAGGCACCATGGACAAGTGTTGCATTATGAAAGAACTATTTTTAATGTATTAAAGGTTAACATTTATGTAGAAAGTTAATCAGGAATTAACATCCTGTGCTGACAAAGTAAAAATCACTCTCCTTTTGATAATAACTCCTATTTTTAAAAGTTCCCAAATTAGCTCAAAAGGTTGTTTTTTTATAGCCGGACATTGGTACACGGAGTAGTCAGTCAGGAATATAATTTTTTTAAAGAAATACATTGTTTAGAGTGACTGGCCTTTTTGTCTTCAAATTTTCATCCTCCTTATTAGATAAAAAAGATAAATCTGTTGCTTTACAACTGTTGCTCATTTAAGTACAGGTAAATGCTAAATGGATTGAACTTACAGATATTTTTTAAAGGAAGCATAAGTTTGCCTCAGATCTGTTTGTAAAAAATCCACTATTACTGATGCTTTTAGTTTTGAAGTCAATGTTTTAAACTAGGAGCTGTGCATATAACACCCTTTATTTTAGGTTAAACATATATTTAAAGCTAAAGTGTAGGTTTAAACAGTTAAGTTTCTGTACAGACACAAGTAATTCACTATGATAGTAATTGTAACTGTAGTATTAAAGGTCTAAAATAAGAAAACCAACATAGAGTTACATATACAGAATAGTTTGTTCCAGCAGTAGCATGCCAAAAAAAGGATTACATTTGCTGTGTGGACTGTGAAAACTTCAAGGACATTTTTTCAAAAATTAGAAAAATATTAAATGTGGAAAATTTGGACTAAGAATGTGGTATATTCTTCGAGGTGAACTGAGGCACCCAATTCTTGGGTAGAAAACAACCTAAAATCTAAGGAGGCACTGACAGTAATAGATGTTCTTTGACATCTAGCATGTGTATCAGCTGAGAAACAAAGTCATTATTAATTTTGGAATGTTAATTTGCATTTTGTGGTTCCCGTTAAATTGGCTACTAATCTAAATTTGACATAAAATTCCCTACAAGCGCGTGAACCAATAAGGAAATGATGAGCAGTAGGAGTGATGCATTCTGAAAGGTTTTCTCTGAACACAACTTGAAAGCATAATCATAAGATTTCCAAATACTTTCCAGTAATTTTGCAAGTGTTAAAGCTCAGAGATTTCACATGGTATGTAACAGAAAGAAAACAATCCCATATAATTGGAGAAAGCATAGTGCAAGACTGCTGGATTCTGCTGAACCTTTTCTTGGCTCTGTGTCTCATCTGATGGTCCAGAAGTCATGGTTATGTGTATTCCTGGAGTTTGCTCAAGCTCTCAGTATCTTTGCTTTATGATTAGCTATTACAAGTTCTCTCCTAGTCAAAATAAGCTTTTAACTCTCAGAAGTGAAATAGGAGATTGTAATTTGTGCTCAAGAGATTTCTTGGAAGAGATTAAATGTATCCGTGCTCTTTGGCATACATTAGAGAGGCTTTAGCACTGGCCCAGTGCAGTAGGACTCACATTCTCTCACGTGCAGCCTTCCTTAAATGCCAGAAAGTTTTTATTGCTTCTGTGATTTTTTCATCCTCATGGGCACACAATCTGGCTACTTCCAGCGCCACTTTTCTTTCCCCATTTAGATGTAAAGTAGAACAACAAAAAACTAGTTTGCAGAAGCAAATGAGAGTAGTAGATATTTGGAAGCTGTGGCCCTGGGGATGTTTTCCCTGTCCTGCACCAACAGGAAGAGAAAACCACAGCATACATCTTGCTTACTACTCCTACATATATTTAAACCTTTTCCTGTCACAAGCCATGTGTTGCTTCTCCTTTGGAGGAGTGTGAAGGATTGGTAAGGATCTTAGGATTAAAATGTCTTTGGAAAGGCACTATATCATCACCTGGAGAAGGAAGTGGCAAATGTGGCTTCATTGGACTTGCTTCCTTTCACGCTCTCTTTCAGCGTGAATGAAGGGAGTCTGCAAAGCTGTCCTTCTCTTTGGAAGTTTCTAGTATTTGCAGCTCTTGGCAGATGCTGGACAGGGTGATGCAGTTTGTGTGTAGTTTAAGCTGTCACATTTTAATTGAAGGGGAAGGATGTCAGTTATTTAAGGCTTCCTCCAAGAGTTTTCAGAAATCAAGTCTGCTATTATAGTGATGGTAATTGCACCAGTAAAACATTTGTTTCTCACCAAAAGCGTTAGCTACCTGCTGTGGATATATTTCTTGGACTGTTTGTTTCAGCTGCTTAACTTTCTTTTCATTTGTTCAGGGGATGATGTCAGAGAGGTTACAAAACTGGTTGATTTCACATTCAAAGGTGGCTTGAAGTTTTTGAACCCAAAATTCTGTAAAATACAGATAAACAGTGAAGATGTTTCTGCTGCAGTCATTCAGATTAAGTTATTTATACTTCATCTACTTTAATTATGTTGCAATTTAAGTTCCAGTTGGCATACAGTTACAAGATGATACAATGCTTTTAAGCCATAGTGTTGTGCTGTTCTTTCCTGTAAAAATTAGTGTATTGGATAAAATATGCCAGGCAGGATTAATTTTGACAGTAAGCTGTGAAGTGATGCATTTGGAATAAAAAATTAGCAGATGTGGATATTTGCTTTAAAATCTGGATTTACAGATTATTACATGTAGTATGAATTGCAAATTAAAGCTACTTGAAAGCTTCATTGCCTTCTGTGCCTGCAACTGAGCTTTTAGAATCCATGATCTGAAAAGGATTAGGAAGTACTAAAAAAATAACTCTCAGTTACGTCTGCTAGTTGTTCCAGGAAGCACGTCCTGCAGAAGAGCTGAGCAAGCAGCACCAGAAACTGCTAGAAACGACTTGAGAACAGCTAAAGAAGGGAGAACAGTTCAAGAGCTGTTCACATCTGAGTATCCAGTGGTCAAGTCACTGTGGCTTTCCACAAGAAAGCTACAGACTAAGAGAAAACCAAACCTCTATTTACAAGAGATGCTGACATTCCCCAGATTTAATCATAAGCTTCTAGGGTGGTTTATAGTTTTCTGGGTTTTAATGCATTATTTCACATATGCTTCTATTTTTTAGGATGTGTCCCATATGCATTTTTAAAAAAACCTGCTAAATGGTTAAGCAGCTTTCAGCCAAGCTTATTTTTCTGAATGGGCCATTATCTTCTTACCTTTTTATTGTAACTGCAACAGTGCTTTATCTCACCCTGAGCTGAAAACCTCATATTAGACAGATCTCAAAAGGCAAGTGCAAAACCAAAATAATCAGTGTCATTTAAATTAACTATGGGATTCAACTCATAGTTGCTTAATATTTGAAGAGGCTGATGAGCATTTACTTTCAATAGTGGAAACTAGGTTATTCCTTGGGAGCCAGTGATTGAGAAAACCAACACCTTCATCAGCTGCTGTGTTCCTCATGCATGGTCAAAGCCCTTGTACATTTTGTCATTAACCAGGAGTGTTTACATGTTTCTAACTGAGTTGTCCCGTGGACCTGTCGAACCTCCCAGTCCAGCAAGGTTAGCTGCATTCAATATGCAGGCTCTGCCTTCAGTTATCCTGATGAAACTCCAGACAAAATTTGCAGTTAATAGGAAAAGGTGGTGCGGTTGAAGGCAGAAGTTGGTTGTTACATTTTATGTGTCACAAAAAAAAATACAACACAGCCATCACCCAAACCAATACTGTTTGATTTTTTAATTTTAGGCTGAGTTAGCAGAAGAACCTATAGAACTAAAAAAAATTGTTTGGATTGTAAAGGACAGGTTGTCATTGAAGTACCAGAAAGTAAATTTTCTCAGCTATTTTTACACAGCTTTATTTGTGTTATCTGAGTGTTTTATTTCTTCCCTTCCTGTCTGCCTCATTTTAAGGAAAATCAGCTGAGACTTGAGAAGTACATGCACCTACTAATGTAAATATGGAACAGTTGTGGTATACAGATCCTACACGTAGCTGATGCAGTGGCTGAAAAGCAGTGAAATCCTTGCAAAGTAAATATCTGTAAGCTGAATGGTCATAGTTGAGCATTTAAAGTCCAGAGAATATTTAGAATAGCTTTGGAGTTTTATAGAAACAGGTCCTGTGGAGTCATCATTTGTCAGCGCATACCTGTCAAATAAAAATACACTAGTTGTGTCTTAAAATTGATAATTTTTTCCAAGTTAGAGTTTTCTGTACAGTTTTCTGTAATTGTGAAATTACGAACAAGTAAATAGTAGCTCAACCTGAAAGGGTTTTCCAGGTCTTCTGTATCTAAATGAGGATACTGTAATATCTATTCTATAGTAGCACAGATCAGTGGTCGTGAAGTTGAGAAATGATGAATGGGAGGATCCTGTTGATACAAGTTGTATACTGCTTAGTGGGAAAACTTTAATTACCCATTTAAGAGTGACTGATGACAACACTGTCTTTCAGGAGTTTTTCAATGCCTCCCAGAATAATCTTCTTCATAACTTTACCAGGCACTGAAGTGGGACTAACAGGCCCGTAGTTTCCAGGGTCCTCCTTCTTGCCCTTCTTGCAAACTGGGACAAGGTTCGCCAGCTTCCAGTCAACTGGGACCTCTCTGGGTTCCCAAGGCTGCTCAAAAATCATTGAGAGAGGTTTTGCAGTGAAATCAGCCAACTCTTTGAGGATTCTGGGATGAATCCCATCAGGCCCCATAGATTTGTAGGGATCAGCCAGAGCAGCAGATCCTGCACAATTTCAGGGTCACCTGGAAATTGGTTGCTCTCACAGTCATGGTCCTACAGCTCAGGGCACTGAGACCCCCTTGGTCAATCATCTGTGTTTAAGACAGAGGGCAGGAAACATCTCTGCCTTGTCTCTGTCCCTATTTGTGAGGTGACCATCTTATCCTGTAGTGGACTGGTGTTATTTTTGCACTGCCTATTGCCATTAATATGTTTGAAAAAAACTCTTTACTGTCCCCCACATTTCTGACCAGCTTCAAATCCAGCTGAGCTTTGGCTGCAGTCATTCTTGGAGAAGTGACTGCAGAAACAGTAAATGTTAAACATACTGATACCAAGAAGCATATGAAGGCATCACTAGTTGTAACATTCTTTGAGGATAATGGCATCATGAACAGCTTGTGCCTTGCTGGATGTTGTAGTGTTTTTTGTGAAGTACAATTTTGAGAGGCAGATTTAATCTAATTACCATGGGGCTGATAGCATTAACAGTCATGGTCTCTCTTGCTAGCTGAACAGATACAGTCAGTGCTGCATTGCAGTGGGGACTGTGCAAGCATAAATAAACACATGATCTTGTCCTTGAAGACCTTCATATTTGAATTGACATATATTCTGCTAAAGCCATCTGCTGTGGAAAGTGATTTTGGACTCCAGTGCTGAGGAGATGGGAGTCTTGTGTTTGAACTTGCCCCGCTAGCTCCTTCCAGAGGGTACAGGTTGTGTCCAGATTGCCCAGCGTTTGCTTGGAGTTTTGTCTAGGTCTTTTGTGGTCACAGGACCTCCAAGGATAGGTGGGCACTTTGCATAGTTCAGAGAGCTAAAAACATGAGGTTGGAGTTGGCAGTCACAGGAGTGACACAGTGACATGGTGGTGAAGTGCCTGGGAGTTGGCTCAATCATAGAATCACCAAATATCCTGAGTGGGAAGGTTATCCCCATCGATTCCACTCATCAATTCCACTCCCGGCCAGAATCGTACCATGTACCTGAGAGCATTGTCCCACTGCTTCTTGAACTCCAGCATGCTTGGTGCTGTGATCACTTCCCTGGGAAGCCTGTTCCAGTGCCCAGCCACCCTCTGGATGAAAAACTTTTTCCTTATACAAAGGGAGAGTAGGGGATGATTAAAGGTGGAAAGCAGCACTTGCATTTAACGTTAGAGGTACAAAGGAGGAAAGGGTGAAATCTGATGCAGTCTCACTGTTTTCTTGTAAGGGGGCCCTACAAAGAAGTACTACTTGGTTTAACGCTTGATGCTCAAGCTAGCCAGCTGGGTGAGATGATGAGAGCCAACAGGGTCTTGAAATGAATTTGTTTGTACAACGTGGGTGAGCAGGTGTGAGGATTATGAAGGTTTGAATTATGAAGGTTTGAGACTGTGGGCAGCTCCGGCCTAGGTAGAGTGGTGCCTCCTTGTACAGCTGGAAAACAGCAAGAGATAATTAAAACTCTGAGAAAATTGGCAAGATAACTAAAATAAAGTGGGATAAGAAGAGATGATCTGAGAAGAGCAAGCTGTGAGAATGGAATGTGTGTTGATCATTTTTCATGAAACTAAAAGTACATCTGGGCAGTGAGTAACATCCAATTAGAAGCTGTAATAAAGTATATGGATTCTGTCAGAAACCTATGAAAAGTGGCCATGGGAGGGATGTTGAATATATTTAGTGTAACCTGTAGTTCAAAGGATCTTTGTTCTTTTGTTCTTTCCTATTTCTTTTATTTTATTTTGAGTGTGTTACATGTAGTTTAATAAATTAGTTTCATGTGTGACAACGTGCAGCCCTGTGCTCTATGTCTGCTACAATGAACAACAACAAGCAGGGATGAGGGTTTGGACTGAAAATGGAAGTAACTGGCAGGTTGAAAGGCATCAAACAGTATTTTCAAGGGATTTTATTTTGATGGCCTTAAAAGCACCAGTGAAAATACTTGGCCAGCTACTTACCCACACTGAAAAAGAGAAAGCTGCTAAATGACTTGATAGAGAGAAGTAAACTACTGAGGATGTGACTTTTTTTCAAAGGAATGCAGGTGTGGGGAGAGCTTTTTTGACTGACTGCTGCATTTGTCTAGAGGAGCTTAGAGGGAGCTGTAGCCACTCAGACTGAGAGTATGAGAAGCAAGTGATTAAATTAATCACAGGAAAGTTTTGAGGTGTAGGGGGAGAGTTAGTTGTTGGGAAGCTGGTCACATCTAACAGCCATTGTGTCTACTTACCTATGTGAATGAAGTAGTCTTAACTGATGGAGAGGCAGTTTACTTCTCTGTGAAGAGGGAGCTCCTGCAGAGAACAAATGGGTGATGCCGGACCATATTCCTCATTCTGATGAATGTGCAAGTTTCAGCATCCATTTTCATGGCTCATTTCCGTTTCATTTATGCATGAAGTAGGACATTAAAAAATTGTTCTTTTTATTGATGCAAAATAGAATGTTTGTGATCATTTACGTTTAGCATAATGCATCTTTAAGTAAATGAATTGGCTATTCCTAAAGAAAATTTATCTGTCTATTTATAAGGTCATAACTTATTTCTGCTATTATGCTGGAGTATTAAAAAAGTGCTTTAAATTACTTGGATTATTATTTTTTATCAAATAAGGAGTTTGCCAGTGCTTCTCTTAATTCATGATTGAATGCTTATGTGTCACTTGACTTTCACCGCCTTTGTATTTTATTAATGAGAAAACCTAGACTCTGATTTGCAGAGCCAGAAGTATTTCCCTAATAGTATCAGGAAATGTTTCCACAATAGGATTGTCAAATTGCTTGCTGATTAAAAGTGTCATGATGAAAAAAGCAAGGTAATCTTTTCTGCCGGGATCTGTGAAATTTCACATTGCAGTTTAATACTGCTAATGAAATCACTTCGATGCTACACTAAAAAGAAGTCTCAAACTACGGAGTCACAACAGATGCTTGGGTATGATTATGGGATTTGGTTGCTGACAGTGCTGATGTTCTCTTGCTCTGTATGGTTTGGTGATACTATGAGTTCTCTGACTTATTAAAGCACATAAGTAAGTGAGGTTCAAATGCTCTGCTGAAATAACAAGGTCAGGTATTGAAACCAAGCTGTGGCTAAAGAACCTGTTGTGCAAATACTTATATAAACTGCACTTGGTTAAGAGCTATAGGTATGGATTAAAAAAATGGAGTAGTAGTGGGAATGGAGGAAGAATCAGATAAAACTTGCATTATTTCTTACATTTATATTTATTTATGTTCCTTTGTTTTGTTACAGTTGGAAATTACATGTCTTGCCCTGCTGTTTATTCCTCCACTTGATTTGCACCCACCAGCAAAGGTGGCTTATGCTGTTGTGGTGGTTAAGAGTGTGCATAACATTTGCACAAACAAACTTCCTGGACACGTGCTTCTGCTATCCATTATCTGGTACACCACAACTGCAGCCACCAGCTTCCTAAGGAATGTGTATTTTAACCTAAGCTCTTTCTGTTTTATTGATACTACTGATGAACTCCTTTCACTCTTCAAGCAATTTCTGTTTAAAGAAATGTAAACAGAAGTATTCCATTCACAAATTTAGTGCTTAAGGGGACAAGCAGTGAAACTCCACTACATGCACTAGAACAGTGGTAGAGGAGATAAGAGGGACAGAAGGATTGTTATTGCAGGAAGAGTTGCAAGAGTCTGGGGGGGGGAATAATCTGCATCAATGATTAAAAGGATGATCTTTGCATTCTTCTATGTTATTTCTATGTCTTGAACCTCTGTTAAAAAGGTTTTTAAAAAAAGTCTTCTTCCATCCTTATAATCTTGTATCAATTCATTATGGTTTTCTGTTAAGGCAGGAGATTACTTGTTTTAAAAAAAATTGTCTATTCCTTTGTAATTTTCAGAGTTCCTTAAGTAGTGTGCATATGAAATACATGCCAAGCTTTCACATGTTCCTCTTTTTTAAACTTCAGCACTAAAAAACATTGAAATTGTGTGTAGTCGTGTACAAATAAATTATTTAGATCTAGCTTGGCTACTGTAACACATGTTACAGAATGGTAAAAACTGATAGGTTTTGGCCTCCAATTATGATGTTTCATTTATCAAAAATTGTAAGACCTTAGCTGGAAGATACTCTGCACTTGTGCACCTCATGCTCTGTATCCACTTTTTAGAAGGTGCATGTATTTTGTATTTCACTACTGAAGTGCTTGCATTTGTCATCAATGCAATAAAGAGTGGCATAGCTACATATCACTTACGTAGAAAAATGTTAGCTCTTTCCCAGTTTCCCCCCTCTCCTACCTTGCTCCTGAGCATCCTCCTAAAACAGAGCTCTGATCCAATGTCCTCCTCTCCTGCTGCAGCATCCTTGTGCCACCACTCCTGTAACATGCATCTTCTCCTATCTATCCATGTCCAGAGCTGGATATGCAAGGCCTGGCCTCACAAAGTGTTTCTCATGCTGGATGAAAGAGGTGCCTGAAGCCGCTGCTCACAGGGGTGAGCTGTGGCTGGGTATGTGCTGCTTTCAAAAAGCGAAGCTTTGAAGTTCTTCAAAGAACCCAGTGGTATGTGTACCTTTTGATTAAAAGGATGTTCAGTACAAATAAGAGAATATACTGAAATATTAAGATAAGCAAATTTTGTGGTTGCAAACAATAATTCCTAGGGGAGAGCTCATGGTGACCAAAGTGTTCCCAAGCAAAACTGTACTTTCACCCAGTTCATAAGGGCTGAATAAAAAAACCCAAACAAACAATCTTGATTAAAGAGAAAGTGGACTGGAACACAGTAGTGACTGTTGGTGTTACTGCCACATAGTGGAAGAGACAAGTTATGGGTAAAGCAAAGGTCTTCATGGTACTGAATTTTTCTGAACATCAAATCAAATGTGTCAGGGTTGAGTTTTATATATGTTGCTGCCAATACTTAACAAATAATGAGACGCGGTATATCTTTTTAAGTGAGTAACCTTCCTAAAATATTTTTACATGTGTTAAGTTGGGGGGTTTGTCTCTGGAAAAATAAGGTTAGGGTTTTGGCAGAGGACAGCTCTCTGTAACATAACAGAGCTTTAGTTCATCTCATGCCAAATTCCAACACTTGATATCAATAATTGTCGACTCAAATACTGCTCCTGGGTACATTAATCATTCCCATTGTTCCATAACACAGCAGGGAAAACAGCCTTTAACAATTGCTACCAGAGAAAATTGCACAGTGGGAGCTGAGGGAGTTCTTGCAGTTGTGCAACAAAACTCCAAAATGTTGGCAACACTCTGTACCTGAATGAAAGGGAATTCTTGCTGGTGAGTGCTAGCAGTGGTTTCTGACTGGTGTGCAACATTCTTTTCACTCTGTGTGTGGTATCAAGTTACAGTGCACATGCAAAAATGTAATTCTTAAAGGATGTGTTGTTTTCTGCTCGCTACCCCAAAGAGGGTAACTTTTAGAGACCATATGACTGGTAAATTGTGACTGTATGAATTTGAATTTCTCTATTGAATGACTGCCAATATACATTTGATCTGTGATAATATTTGTACTGTGTACTCATATCAGGCTTTTCTAGCATCCAGTGGTGCTAGCCTTTGCTTTGGACCATGTGTACATTTTAAGAGAAAAGAAGATACAGGTTATGTCCCTTCAGTGTCCTAGTAAGAGTAACTAAAGCACAGAATATTTTCTTCATTCCTGTACCCCTCTTCATGTTTTCACTAAAACCCATGTTTAGAAACATGACTTCCTAAGACAATAAACTGCAGGGTGAAGACCCTTCTGACTTCTGGGTATATTTCTGAGGAAAGCACATGTTTTCCCTGGTACCAGTTAAAGCAACCTAGTTCTTTACATTTGGGGAGGTAATGTGGAACTTTTGGGGGGCTTAGGTGCCTTGTTGTCTTGATGCTTTATGAAGCAGAAGAGGATGAGACTTTCATATATATCCTTAGGAAGATAGGAAAGTACACTTCTCTTATTTCCTGCCCTGTGCATACTCTGTCCCACAGTCTTCGTGGAGGTGACCTGCTGGGTGGCAGCCTTATTAATGGTGTGTATGGGTGTGTCCCTCATGTCCTCGACCTCGTAAATTGGGTCAGTGTGCCCTGGAGTACATTTCTGCTGAATCCAAGCTCTCATCTGTCAGGCTGTGGCACTGATGTGGAAAGCTTTCAGAGCAGTCCTGAGGCTGTTGGAGGTGCAGGTCAGAGCAGGAGACACATTCCAGCTCCTGTTAAAACCTGTTCACTTTGCAAGCAAAGATGCAAGGGGAAGAGCTCAAGTGCTGACAGCTCCATGATGGCTTTGCCATAGCTGTGCTTTACTGGTGGTAGTAATGCAGCAGGAGAAAAGCACCTCCCTCCCACCCTCCGCTAGGAGAAAGTGTGTGAGCGCTGCAGTCGTGGGAGATGCTGTACAGAGAGTGTGTGGTTGTGGAGCTTTGATTGGGGAGGTTGATGTCATCACGTACCAGCTGCAAAGGTGGCAGTTGCTCATAACTGTGCAGTGTAGCTGCATCCTCTGACTTCTCACTGGTCAGTGAGACACTTAGTATTTTTAAGTCTCCCTTCCGTTAAGATTTTGTGCCTCTCTGGTAGTACAGTCCGATTCAAAGGGGCAGAAGTTTGGGTTAGAGAGGCATTTCTTTACTAGGAATTGATCCATAATAAAACTTCTCACCCAGTACATGCATAAGCTTTCTAATGTGATTTGAGTGTCTCAAGCATTTGTTTCAAGTTAGTAATTTATGCCAGAAGTTGTGTCTCTGTGTCTAGAGTGTCTGCATGTTTTCTTTCAGTTAGTGTTTTCAAAGGATTTAAAAAAGATTCACTGGCTGGTGACATACTGCTCTGACTTTAGGGTTCCAAATATTAGAATTTGATTGTTAGCCTGAGTCTTATGCTGGAGAATAAATGTTCCGCCCACAAGAATGAACTTGCCTTGTCTCAATCCATCTGAAAACAGTTTTTGTTCTGGGTGCATTCAGCTAGTTTGCATTTTGTAATAGGAACCACTGTGTTCAATGCCTTTATCAGCATGTCTACTTGGTACCTCTTCTGTTTATGTTGGTGGTTTTGGAGAAACTGGCAGACAATGGCTGATGTAGCAATAATATTTTATAATGCTGCAAGGTAGTTGTTCCCTTGACTGTGCCATTTTGGAGGAAAAACTGTAGGTAGTGTCTGCCTACGTATCAAGAGCAGCAATCCTGTTCTAGCAGAGCTTTAGTTTGCGAAAAAATTATGACATCTTTTGGAATATGTGTGAACACATTTATGGCATGATGTGATAGTTGGCACTTGGGACTAAAATAAAGGGATTTTCTTTTGCAGTTGACTGAGTATATTCTTATCCTGTTTTATTGGTTCTTTTAAGTAGGAGCTGTAAAGAGCAACTTCAGTCCACTTAGCATTGGAATGTGCTCTCAGTAAAGAAGAAATCTTACTACTGCTTGTGCAGCTTTCCCCAAAGAATTGGAAAAATGCTAGCTGCTGCTCTTCTGCCTTTTGTCTCTGTGAACAAAATCCCTTACTAATTTTTTCAGGCTTCCTAGCAGTGTCTTTTGACTCCTGCCATAATAGTTAATGAAAAGTTGTCATGCGGAAGATATAAATCTGTGTAAGATTTAACTCCAACAGCATTCTACATAATTAAGGCTAAGATTCTTTGCCATTATCCAGCTGTTTTTCCTTTGCAACTGTCTCCATAGGTATAGTAATTTCTTGGATAATATCCTTCAGATCATAGGGGACCAGGAGAAGAAAGCAGCAGGGAGAAACTAAGTACAGGTGGTGTTACATTTGAAATACTTTGATAATGGCCCTTAGGGGCAAAGAATCAACTGAGGCCTTTGACACTGTCTCCCATAATATACTCCTGGAAAAGCTGGTAGCCCATGGCCTGGACAAGTGTACCCTCTCCTGGACTGAGAGCTGGCTGGAGGGTCGGGCCCAGAGAGTGCTGGTGAATGGAGTTGCATCCAGCTGGGGGCCAGTCACCAGTGGTGTTCCCCAGGGGTCTGTGTTGGGTCCAGTCCTGTTTAACATCTTTATTGATGATTTAGATGAGGGGATTGAGTCCATCATCAGCAAATTTGCTGATGACACCAAGCTGGGCGGGAGTGTTGATCTGCTGGAAGGCAGGAGGGCTCTGCAGAGGGATCTGGATAGACTTGAGAGATGGGCTGATTCCAATGGCATGAAGTTCAATAAGGCCAAGTGCCGGGTCCTGCACTTTGGCCACAACAACCCCCTGCAGCGCTACAGGCTGGGCACAGAGTGGCTGGAGAGCAGCCAGGCAGAAAGGGACCTTGGAGTACTAATTGACAGGAAGCTCAACATGAGCCAACAGTGTGCCCAGGTGGCCAAGAAGGCCAATGGGATCCTGTCCTGTATCAAAAATAGCGTGACCAGCAGGACCAGGGAAGTGATCCTTCCCCTGTACTCTGCGTTGGTGAGGCCAAACCTTGAGTACTGTGTTCAGTTCTGGGCCCCTCAGTTCAGAAAGGATATTGAGATGCTGGAGCGAGTCCAGAGAAGAGCAGCAAGGCTGGTGAAGGGACTGGAACACAAGCCCTATGGGGAGAGGCTGAGGGAGCTGGGGTTGTTTAGCCTGGAGAAGAGGAGGCTCAGAGGTGACCTCATCACTGTCTATAACTACCTGAAGGGAAGTTCTAGCCAGGTGGGGGCTGGTCTCTTCTCCCAGGCACTCAGCAATAGGATAAAGGGGCACAGGCTTAATCTGCCAGGGGAAATTTAAGTTGGATATCAGAAAAAAATTCTTTACAGAGAGAGTAATCAGGCATTGGAATGGGCTGCCCAGAGAGGTGGTGGATTCACCATCCCTAGAGATTTTTAAACGCAGATTGGACGTGGCGCTGAGTGCCATGATCTAGTAAATGGACTGGAGTTGGACCAAGGGTTGGACTCGATGATCTTGGAGGTCTTTTCCAACCTAATCGATTCTATGATTCTATGATCTAGTGTAGCTTTGTTTCATGTAATTATAGCAATACCTTGTTTCCTAGATGATGGCATTGAAAGGTATTCAGGTTGCCCTCACAATGCCATGCAATTTCCAGCAAACAAGTTGTTTCCTACAAGTTTCTTAATTGTCATAATTTGGAGATGACACTCCAATTTGCATATTGTCACCCACAAGTACCTAATTTTCTCATCGTCAGGAGTCATATTGCCAAAGATGATCACCTTGTATGGTAATTGTAAGTACTTTTTGTGATTTGAACCTAGATACAGATTTTTTAATTTTTTTTTTCCCTCTCCAAATTCAGATGAAAATTCAACTTTCCTTACCCTAGTACTTCCATGAGAATCAGTTGGAAGAGAGGTGACGTGCAATTGGCAAGGGTTTCTCTCACAGAATTCTTTTGGTCTCAGTATTTGGGCTTCTCTTTTCAGGTCTGCTACTCTTTGCTTTGTCTGAAATAATAAAGCTCCCAACAACCAAGAAAATGAATTTGCTTTGTCTTCCTCAAGCTGAGGTGTACTTAATTGGAGAAGTTGGCTTTGGGCTGAAAAAATGCCTTCTTTGTAGACGTAACTTCATCATCACTATGGAACTGAGTTGAAAAGTTGACTTTCTACAAAATCATAGGATGGTAGAATGATAAAGGATGTTTTATTTGTACAGCTGACAACTTCGTAGACAGATATTTTTTCTTCAATTTGCAAGCTGTTTGTATAGTAGTCTCCACTATTTTCTGAAAGTTCATACGCGTTTGTAGAAAACTGTCAGTGCAAGACAGTTTTGGTGAAGCTCGTCTGCTAATTAGGATCTGTCAAATAGAACCTTGGGCAGACTCCTACATTTCTTTTTTCTTCACCAATATTGTTGTCCAAAGTAAACCATTTGGACATAGCGGGACCATCTTCCATGCAAAAGGGAGTCTGTATCTTAGACTCATTTTAAAATGTGTAATTGCTTTCTGTGAGAAGAGTCATCAGGAAAACATTGATTAAAGTCTAAAACTTGAGCAAGTATTTTTTGTAACCCAGAGAATCCCTGCTATAAGGGAAGGACTGGAAGGGTGTTTTGTGGCTGCCAAAGCTGTCAAAGTGTGTGATAAATTTTTCAGTAAATGCACAGGAGATGATGCTGTAGCAACTCGCTCAAGCTTTGTGATGGGACTCCCTGAGGGTCCCAGGCTTGCTAGACACAAATCAGCACAAGCCTCATTAGGATCTATCCTGCTAATCATAAACTTTGTCCAGAAAGGATCTACAGCTGGTAGCAGGGTGACCTCTCACTTTGAAATCAATGCAGTTTTTCAGGCTTGTGGATTAAGAAGCGAACCAGCTCTTAATGGCCACATGAGGGTGTGGTGGAGGTGGTAGTCAGGAGGTTGTTATAGTTACTGTAGTCTAGATGTGTGACCTTTTTTCTCTTAGGGGTACTTATTAGTAGAAGCCTTTGAAATGCATCTCGCAGGTAATGCTGGATGTTACAGGAAATGTCCTGCCTTCCTGGATGTTTTTGCTTTGGGTGATAACAAGCAGTACCTCTGGTCGATAAGCTCAAGTGGCAGTTGCTCATTTAGCCAGGCTAGAGGGTTAAAGAACTCTTTCAATAATAGTGGAATACAGAAGGAAGATACAATGCATTTTCCAACCT
This sequence comes from Pithys albifrons albifrons, assembly GCF_047495875.1. Lineage (NCBI taxonomy): Eukaryota > Metazoa > Chordata > Aves > Passeriformes > Thamnophilidae > Pithys > Pithys albifrons. Next base: position 45,002,168 of record NC_092458.1, read on the forward strand.
TTTTTTGCCTTCTTTTTCTTTACTGTAAATTACTGTCTTCCCTGGAAAAGAAGGACAACTTCTGGGTAGCAGGCAAAATTGAAGTCTTAAGTTCTCATAATTAAGTAGCTGAATGTTAGGAAATACCCCTGTTGCCTTAATCTGTCTTTTAAATGGTGTCACTGAGGAATTTATGAAGGATTTGCTTTAGGAGGAATAAGTTTCTTAAGAGAGGCATTAATTTTTGACCTTTAAAAGGCAGCAAGAGAAAGGTAATAGGAAATAACCAGGAGATTGATAAGTAAATAAAGAGTTTTAATCTGTTCAATATAATTTAAAATCAGATTGGGCTCAGTAAATTTGCTTCTGGTGTGGTGCTCATGAAAAAAAAGTATTTCCAATTACTTCAGTGGGAGTCAGTCTGGATTTTTTTTCCTTATTTTTTGATATTTTAATAAACTGGGAAATGGAAGGCTATGTTTATTTGTCTTCAAAAGTAACTATTGCCAGTTTGTGCTACTTAGATAGTAACCTTTGGATTTGTATATGAAGATACGATAAAAAACTGACCTCCTTGTAAGTAGATTCTCACTCTGTTGCTGTTTCATGGCCTTGTGTTTATTCACCTGGGCTTAACAGAGACATTCACATTGCCATTATAGTTGGTGATGGTCTCCCAAGTTCAGTATATGGAGTCTGGAGTGCTGGTACCTAATCATATGTCAGCGAGAGGCAAGGCACTCTGCAATCTAACTGTGATTCCTGCCGCGCAATTTCAGATTCTTCCGTCAAACTCACTTGGGGGGAGGGGAAACCAGAAAGCTGTTTAGGGATGGGACAGGGCAGGATGGGATTCAGCTACAGGTTTAAGTTCCGTCTCATACATGAGATGGCTATTGAACCTCATTCCCGTGTAGTAGTAAAATTCCTCTCCATTTTCCTGAACAACTACTAAATTCTTAAGCTGGCCTGTTCACTCATAATAAGTAGTCTTGCATAAAGCATGAGAAGGTTGGGCTTTGATTGACAGTAACAGAAATACTGTATGCATTAGTTGCTCATTTTATAAAAGATAATCAGCAAAAGACCTAGACTAAGTAGTTAAATATTACATAGCTACCTAGGATTTGAAGATTCCTGACTAGCCAATCACAGTACTTCGACATAGTGTCTTATGTACTATTTAGAGTCCATCTTTCTGTTGAAAACAAGTATGCCAAAAAGTCAGCTTTACATACTGAACTTCATTGTAGCTTAGGTAGCTGTGGCATTATCTGTCACAATCCTTGCTGTCTCTACCAAGGTTAAAGAAATGTTGCTGTGCATGAGGGTTGTGTAACACTCCTTGAATTCAAACACTTAATCAATTCAGTCCGTGAAGGTACACAACAGATCTTCCAGCTTGGTAGTAATATTTAACTACTTAGCATCATGAAGAATTGAAAAGACTGTGGAAGAAGGTGAGGGATAGTTCTTATGTATTTGGAAAATCTGAAGGCTTAATGTCTAGAAGCTGTGGATGTGCATGGTGAGAGCACTGTGAGACACGCTAATGCAGATGTGTTAGGCTCACTCCTGTCCTGTTGGGGATACAGTTCCATCTTGTTGCTCTTGTAAAGTTCAGCTGTGAAGTCAGCAGTTTGGATTCAGAGGCAGTATCGAAGCTAGGGAAATGTTTTGCAGTGTTGTCAGTGTTCTTAAATAGCAGATGGTGTTCAGTGACATGCTGTAAAGTGTAAGTAGGAACAGGTTGAGTTTAAACACACTAATTTTTTATAGTACTGATGGTATTGAATAATGTAGTCTTAATGTGAAATATTGGGCTTAATGCTCTAGAGACTGTAACTGATGAAATGCTGCAGTGTGTGTATGGCACAGTGCTCTTCACCATGAAATAACAGTGTGTTAGCGTTCATGTAAAACTGTAATCCTGCTTCTCATTCAGAATTGGGAGAAGCCCAGATTGCTGCTGAATGAAGTTTTGATCCATTTCCTTCTGTTTAAAAGAGATAAGAAAGATGTATTACAATATGCTGGATAGGTCAGAAGATTCATCTAGGCCTTCAGCATTTCCTGGAAAATGAACATGAAACTGTGCAATGAGATGGAGCAGAAGTAAGAGGGAATGAAAAAAACAAACAAATGCACGATAAGAATTTCTTTCATATAAAACAATTTAGCAGGTTCTTTGTTTTAAACAGTCCTATAGTTTTCCAGCTTATTCCATGTCCTCAGGTAGTTGCTGGGCAAGAAACAGTGTGCTATGCTAGCTGTAGCTGATGTTTACTGTGCACACACTTGTGTTTGTATTGGCCAGCTGAGCAGAACAGATGCCCTCAGTACATGCTTGTCAGTTCTGCTCTGTGTGGGCGTCTGTGCTTCACACAGCCACTTGCTCATTTTCTCTTATCTACTCCCCTCTTGTCCTTCCCCAAGAAAGGTTGCCCTTAAGTTGGAGAGATAGCAGTAAAATTCAGTGCAAGATATGGGCCTTAGGTGCTTATGAGACTGGAGAAGACAAGAAGGAACTGATGATATGATTTCAGAAGCCTTTTTTTTAGCCAGGAGATGGGGCTCACAAGGTTGCTGAAGCTGGTCCTTCATGTTCCACAAGGGACCTGTGATTATTCCATCTAGTCTCATGTCCTGGACATGCAACTCTTTCATTGTAAGAAGCCTGCCAGCACACTATGATCCCTTACAAAAGCATATTGGGCACCTGCAAATTAGCTGTTGAGATGCCAGTAAGGTCTTTATTTTTTAGATAGTAGGTGTTACCTTCCAAGCACACTTTCCTTTTGCTGTCTAGGAACTGGGGAACTCTGTTTTCCCCAGAGAGGTTCAAATATCTGAAGTGAGGAATGAAGTTTAAGTGCTGCACAACACGTAGCTTCTAGGAAAAGAAAGCCACTGAATGTATGTTTGCTCTATCTGTGCTTGAGGATGTAATTTCTCAGTATTTCATTCAATTCTTCATGATGCTGGGGATGAAATACAACTAACTGCCTGTGCTTGAGCAGCATTCTGTATATGCCTGACTGTACCCCAGAAAAGTACTTCAGCTGCCTCTTAGCAGTAACCTCTGTGATTGACTAGGCTTGTGTAAGACCAACACTGAGACAGGGGATGTGGAATTCCAGTCTGAGTCCTGTTTCCAAACACTAGTTTTGTGCAAAAATGAAGTCAGTTAAGCATTGTTACATTCTGTTACACCGCACCTTTATTTTGATAGTTAAATTCTGTGAAATGATAAACGATAATGTTTTGTAAGTAGGAATCAGCATTGCTTCCTGCACTGGCATTTAAGAGGAACCGAAGGGTATATGAAAAAATAAGTTTCTCAAGTCCTAGTTGTTGCTACAAGCACTTGTAGGAAAAGTTGCGCTTTCAGCAAAAATTAAGATGCAGAGATGCAGCCTACTATGTTGCCTGCTTTCTGAATTTTCAAAACAAGCTTTTGAGACCAACTGAATCTCTTCCCAGCCCTGTTGAGTTGGACTGAAGAACCACAGTTAGTCAAATAACTTACTTCCTGACAGATAAAGCTTTAAGTGGCATATATAAAAGTCCTATCTGTTGTTCATGAGTCACCACAAATCAGATTGCACTCTTCATGCTCCCTATGTGCTGTGGAATGTAAATTTGCTTTACTAGGCAGGGAAGTATCTGAAATCTCATTTTCTGAAGTACAAAGAAACTGAACTTGATGCCTAAAAATAAACTTGGTTGCAGATTGAGTATAACTTCACAAAAAAGGAAGGCTTTACTTTTTTTTAAATGCAGTTGTCACGAAATTTTTGGTAGTATTTGCCAATTCTTTAAAGCGTTTCCAGTCAGAATTCACGGTAAAGCACCTGTATATCTTATCTGTCCCAAGTTCACCTTCAACTTTTGTGGCTGCAGTTTTTTCACTTGCTTGGTGCACTCAGTACTGTGTTAAAAAAAACCCAAACAAACAAAAAAGATTTCAAGTTAGAATAAAAATAAAGCAGTGGTGTGCACCTTGAGGCCTGGAATTGAGAGGCTACTCTAAACAGCAGGTGTGGAAGCAGCATTAGTGGTTGACAAGTGTTAATTTTCTGCATTGATGTTTGAAGCCTGGTCTTTCAGTGTGTCTGTCAGCTGGCCACCACTGGCAATGGCACACAGTAGGACTTGAAAGGCCTTTTCAGTTCAGTGACTGTTACTGTGTGGGTCACCACTGTACATCATGCTGTATAACAGTCTGAAAAATCCAAGTATAAAAACAGGCTTTGTCTAAAGAAAGAAAAGTTTATTTAATAGCATATGGATATTAGTGAAAATCATTACTGCTGCTTCTGTTTTTTAACTGTCTGTGGTAGGTTAACCAGCAGCTAGGCACCCACCTGACTGCTCACTTACACCACCACCCCAACCAGATGGAGGCAGAAATATGATGGGAAAGCTTGTGGATTGAGGCAATGCAATGCAGAGGAATGGGGAATAGGTGCTGTGGTCAGTCCATAAGAGCTCCTCTCTGCCCCCCTTCCTCTTCACACTGTTCCTTTGCACCAGTGTGGGTTCCCCATGAGCAGCAGTTCTTATCAGGAAAGCCCAGACCACAGCGGTCTCCTCCGAGGGCTGCAGGGGAGCCTCTGCTCCACCATGGAGAACCTCTTTCCCTCTGTCTGCTCTCACCTTGGTGTCTACAGGGCTGTTTCTTACACTTTCCCTCTCACTCTGCCTGTGTGGCATTTTTGTTGGCCCTTTCTTAAACATGTTTTCCCCAAGGTGCCGCCACTACAGCTACCTGGCTCAGCTGTGCCATGTGTCTGGCACAGGGCATCCCCAGCCACTCACAGAGGGCTGCCCCTCTGCTACCAAAACTTTACCAGCTACACCCAGTACATTATTCAGTTTTTAATTACCTGTAATTGACTGCAGCTGGCACAAGGTTACAACAGTGGAAAGTTTTAAAGTTGAGGAAATTTAACTCTTCAGCAGAAAACATGAAGGATTTGTATTCATTCTGCAATTTACATTCAGAAAAGGGAAAAACCAACCCCGAAGAAACCTCAATCAAGCATTGGAGCCTTCATTTCTTCTTAGACTGTCTCTACCATTGTCATGTCTGTTTTGGCCTCCTTTGTCATCTTAGGCTATCAAAGTAAATGCAGGATATAATTTGATTGATTTTGTATATAATGTGCAAGCAGCAACCATCCAAAAACGTTTGGCCCCTCAGACAGTGCTCTTTCAGACTTGTGGCTGTGCAGAGACTTTACTGAGCAGCTGCTGATAAAATCCAAGCTGAGTACATAAAATGGGAAATTTTCTGTTTCTATGCTGCTTGTAATAGGGCTCAGGACATGTGTTCATGTCCCAGTGGAAAGGTGCAGCCACCTTAGAATGAGGTGTTTTATCAAGAAGGTGTGGTATGTGTTTTGTTCTATAGTGCAGGGTGGTGTTCAGATAAGCGATGAAAGGATATAAATACAGCTTTGTTCTTAATGTGATGAAGGGACGTGTTGTATTATGAAGAGCCACTCCTCCTCCCCCATTCAGCCTATTAAATATTTTTAAATTATCTGGGAACCTACGAGCTCTGAACTCCAGTTTAGCTGGTTAATGAGCAACACCTGCTGGGCAGAACCTCTTAGCCTCAGTTCTTTGTATTCAGAGAAGGTGCTCATAAAAACTGTGAAAGTGCTGGGGAAAGCTGAGGTGGCAAAACATGATGGTTTTTGTTAAATGAGTGTTTGGAAGTACATTCTTACATTCTGTGGCTTTGAGCATCCAACCAAGCCTTATAGAAATACAGTGATGTCTGCAATCCTAATTTGTATGCAACTATAAGGATAAATCATAGAATCTGTAAAGACCTCTAAGATCACTGGCTCCCACTATTAACCTAACACTGCCAGGTTCACTGCTGATTTTGGTGTGGTGTGTTACTCTCTTGAGAGAATACTGGGAAGGTGGTAGCAGGGAAACTTTTTGGCATTGCAACTCTGAGATGAATCTCTTCCTTCCCAGCTGCACATAGGAACCGTTCCAAGGACCAACTGTTGTGGGGGGGAGGGTCCCCTTCTGGTAGGAGTTTCTTCTGTCCTCTTGTCACCACTAGAGTAATTCTTCTTGTAAATTTGAGGCTTTCTAATCATGCTGCATATAATTACGGGGTAGGAATCATTTAGGCTGTTTCATCCACTGTAGTTTTGATAAATGCTTGGGAGTTTTGGGGTGGACAGCTAGTATGAGTGTATTTTTAGCAGTTTACTCTTTCATCTCTCCTGAACTAATTTCATGCCTTAAAATACCAGGCCTTGGTCTACAGGCAAAACTTCACTTGGTTTGAGAGGCCCAGTACTATGTCAGCAAGTATGTGCTTTTCCTGCTCAGACCTGTATTGCTGAGCTGTTAGCTGCATGAGTTTCATCTTCCAAGTAGGTTCCTTCTGAGAACTGCAGAATCTAAAGAGCTGTGTTATTCCACATTTTAACATCATAAGGGATCTGTCAAAGTTTAATTATCTTATTCTTACCAGAATATTAGGTCTCAGGATTAGATAGCTCCTATAGGAACAGGTCTGTTTTTCTCCCCCTAAAAGGCATAGTAAATGAAAACTTTGGAAAAAACAAAACTCAGAAGAACATGAGTAAAAAGGAGTGGATTATTACTGCCTTCATCAAGAATGTACTTCTGTTGTCTACAGCTGTTTTTCCATATAAAGAATCTTGTAAGTTCTGAAGTGGGTGCATCAGAATTATAAAGCAAATGCACATACTCTTTTTAAATCCTTCTGAGTACATAAATACTATTCCAAATATATCTGCATGACTTTTTTGCAGGATGGAACTGTTGGGTATTTCATAAACTGGGCAGAATGATGCATTTTTTTTCTTTAGAAGAATAAATGACAGCTATTTGACTGTAAATATGTAAACTATAAAGTAAAATAGAATTTAAAGTTTGGGGGGCAAGCCTTTGCATCATAAACAATTTTTATCTGCTTGGAATTCATAGCAAGCAGTCAGTGTAGCTGTATGTTAACAATACAGGATTGTGGATAGAAGTAACCACAAAGATGGCTCTGCCTTGTTTATTTCGGGTGAAATACTTATAGCCACATGACCTCAGTTTGATCTTAATTTCCTGCATCTGTTCATAGATACAGAAAAAACAAATACTAGCATTGCTGGTTATTCTTCACCACTGTCCAAATCTTACACTTACAATGCTTACCATTGGAAATAAACTCTCAGTTTCATGTCACTTAAGAATATGCTATAAATAATACCAGGATGTTACTACATGATATGTATGTTATTACCTAATGTGTCTCTGAAGTGCAGCCTTAAATTACCCTCCTACTTACCAATTTATCCACTTCAACCAGTGACTGTTTTCCAGATGTGACAACTTTCGACACTTCAGATTTTTTTTTTAACTTGTAAGACTATTATTCTTTGGTTGTACCTAAAAATTTCAGACCTGTCAATCCAGCAACTTGTAACAGGCTTTGTTCTGTGTCCCTGTAATTAACTGAATTCATATGTCTTTTTTTTTCTTTGATTAACTCTTATTCCTTATGTCCCTAACATGGATTGATTTCTAATTGGTGCTAGAAATGCTTTCCTCTTGTGTTCATAACAGAAAAAGAGGGCACAAATTTCAAATTTTCAGTAGCAGTTTTTTTAACCATATGCTATTGAGGCTTAAGAATTCCTTTCAACAACTCTACTTTATGTGTACTCCTAGAACCCCTGTCTATGGTCAGCCTCAGAGCAGGCATCACCTAAATAAATTGGACTAACAATGATCATGAAGTTGCTAAAAATGGAAAGTAATACAGTTTCTCAAGTGTTACATGCTGGTAGTAATTCCAAATTGTTTAATTCCAAGTGTTATGTATGCTATGCATCTTTGAAGTAATCAAACAGACTGAACAAGGATTGTGACAAGCATAAGGACCTTGGCATAAAATGGGTTCTTTCATACTTCCTCTTACTGGGGAGAGGAGGCATGTTGAAAGACTAATATCAAACTCAGAAAAATGGAAATCTCTGCTCCACACAGAGTGAAACACAGGTTATCTGTCATACATAGTAGAGGCACTAGGAGCTCATATCACTTCACAGACTTTTCAGAAGTGGAATACTTTTAGTATGATATTAAATTGAACATCCAAGTCTGAGACAGTGATTCCCAGTGTTCTCATGAGGGAAAATAATTATGTAAAAAGCTCTTTAGAGGATGTAGGCTCAAGTGTCTGTGGAGAGCAGCCTCAGCTAGGCATGTTGCAGCACTGCAGAAAGCTGCTCTCAATTGCCACTGCAAAATTATGTACATACTAATTACTGCATTTGGGAGCAAACATGACTGCACTTATGTTTTTCTATTATTTTTATCTACAGTTTTCTCATTGTTTGCTCCAGTGCTTCATAAGCCCTCATAAATGTCTCCTCCACTTAAAAAAATAAACAAAACCTCAAACAAAAAAATATTTATACCCTGTTTGACCTGGCTTCTGTTCATGAAAAAATATGGACATGTTAGTGTATTCATTTTTATTTCTGTTTATTTAAATCACTAGGAACTAAACTCCATCTTGGTCTTTGAATCTGTTTGGATTGCATATTTTTCAGATTTTTCCTTCTAGATGAATTTCTGAACTATTTTCTTACAAGTTCTAATAAAATTGTCTTGATAAAGTATGAATATGTTACACCTGCTTCATTGTATCATAATTCTGTTTTGAAGTTACCTAAATTATGCAAGATGTTTTTATGAAAGCAAAAACATAGAAATGAGCCAATTTGTGTCCTATGCTAGATTCAGCTCCCTGAGAGCTCTTGAACAAACAGCATTTGGGACTATGCCAGATGGTTTAGAAGTTCCATAGAAGAATCTAACTACTGTTGTATATTTCTGTCACATTTGGGATAACCCTGGAAGTTGAGGTTTCTGCTGTTCCTCATTGAAGTTTACCAGTGTCTACCGTATAGAAATGTATGGAATTGTTTTGGAAGCCCTTGTGGATGGGTATCACAGCTGACAGTGGAAGGCATACTTGTGAATCCCACCACAGAAAACACAGGCTTGGTGAGTTAGACATACCTTGTCTTCCAAGATGTGATGCTGGGAAGCACCGAAAGAACTAGGTTATGAAATGTTGCTTTTACGATGCAGCATTTCTTCGCTGGCTTTGCAAAACAAGTTTCAGCCTTGACTTCAGTGAGAACAGGACATCCAGACATGACCAAGAATAAATTCCTAACATAGATAATTCCCAGATCAGCTAAGCTCCCCCGGGGAGGGAGAGTTGACGGGCAGGAGGAATGAAGTCCACTCCTCAGGGGAGCTTGTTTTCCGATTTCCGTTAATAGTTACATTTTCATTGCTGACTCTCATCAGCAAACCAACTTTCAGTTGCAGGGAGAAGTATTTCATAATCTAGGCTTTTGGAAGTAAAGATAACTTCAGCTGTAGAATGACAAAAATTATGGCTAAACTGAGATTTTAGTTCCTCAGTCCAGAGAAGACTGTCATCTTTTATGAAAGAAGAGCAGCTTGCATACTTGTTTCTGGAACTTTAAGTTACTTGAAGCCGTATCTTGCTTTGATTGCAGCTAAGCATGACAAGCAATACCTTTGGTGAAATTATTTAAGAAACTCCAGTGGTAAGCTGAAGTGAATGAGATTTATATTATCCTTTCAAATAATTCCTTGAAACGTCATGAGAACACTATTGTGTCAGTGGCAAAGTCACTCTTCTCATCCCTAACCCACACCCATCATTCCAGAAATAGGAGTTTAATTTCCAGGCCAGACGGGAGCCACATGATGGAATTTGCCATGTTGTATCTAAGCATGCTTTTGCCAAGCCCTAGACATTAGGACTACGCTGCCCTTCTCCTTTACATGCAGGGAACGTACCGTACTATGTAGGTATCCAGGTGAGATGTGCTAACAGTACTAGAGTAGTGGGTTGCCCCTGGCTGAACACCAGGAGCCCACCAAAGCTGCTCTGTCACTCCACTCTGCAGTTGGACAGGGGTGAGAAAATACAATGAAATGCTGATAGGTTGAGGTAAGGTCAGGGAGAGGTCACTCAGCAATCACCATCATGGACAAAACAGACTCGACTTGGGAAGATCAGTTTAATACCAATCAAATCAGATTAGGGTTTTCTTACATAGCAATTAAGTGCCTGTGTGCTCCCCTTTTCCATACAGTTTTATAGAACGATATTCATAACCAAAACAAAAAGCTCTCACAGGTTTTTCTGGATTATATGTAAGTAGTCTCATGAGTCTTTATCAGACTCTTGTCTTACTCTTCATGTATGATGTCACTTCACTACTGGTCAGGCCTTCTGAAGCTTTGCCTTTGAAAGGACCTTACTGTCTATTTAGTTCATTGACTCATTTGTCTCAAAGCTTTCTGGGAAAGCATTTCCCTTTCTGTTGCCCCTGGGTGTTGTGAATTGAGGGTTTTGGTTTTTTGTTTGTTTGTTTTATTATTCACAGTAGTTACAGCAAACTCCGTGTGAAAAAGTAAAAGGATCACACATCTAATTATTTTTCGCTATTAAATTTTAAATACTTGCCCGTTCAGCTGTGTCTGTATGGATTTACTTTTGATCACCACAACTATCTAATTATGTCATTCTTTTCTCAGCTGCCATAAGCAGCTGATGAAATCTTAGCATTTTAAACAGTTAATGATTGAAAAGATAAGACCAATGTGACTGCCAGTGAGAGCAGTGCTTGGTGTTTTGCACTCTATCTCTGATTTGAGGCATGATACTCATTATTCCTCTGACTCCCAGGGAAAGTGGTGATTCAAGCCTTCTGTGCTGGTGGAAGTCTAATAAGGTGGAAGTTCCCTGCTCTGCCCACCACCTCATTTCAAAGCAGCTGGGAATTTAGCATCTGAATGAGTATAGCTTTGAAATCCTCTCTCCCTGTGTTTATGTTAGGGTTCTTTGCTGGCTGGGTAAAGTTAATTGTATTACTGGGGGCTTAGACCTTTGATACTGTCACAAGATAATGCAGTTGCTCTTGTGAACTGTGAGATTATCAGATAAGCTGGAACACGCATAAGTGCATATTTCCAAACTGCTAGAAAACTAGTGAATTTTACGTGGCAGGTGTGGAAAAGCTGTTGAGATGCTATTAAATTGCCATCTGTTTTCTTTATACTCTGTACCACTTTGTGATAAATCATGTGCATTGGTCTTTTCACAGTTTCTTAGTGAATGTTATTTTGAGAAGTCATGGACACAGTAATAACAATTCTTCTGTCTCTGCTGCAGTGTTGCCTGCTGCTTGACACTGTTTTTGGTGTCCAACTTTCTGTAAGCAGAGCCATTTTTAAGGAAAGTTTGTAACAAGTCTGAAACCTCTCAATATCACAATTGAGAGTTTGTGGGAAAACAAACAGGAAAAGACCCAACTCCTTAGTTTCATGTCATTGAGGAACTTTTAGCCTCATTAAGGGAGTTTGAAGTTACTGCAAGTGACTGACATTTTTTGGATGAAGTGTATAGTCACCTGCTAGATCTCTTAGATTGAACAGATTTTAATTTTTCCCATCTCCCAGAGTCAGCGCTGAATTACTAACCACTTACCTTCTCCTTCAGTGATAGTAGAAGATGCTTATTGTCGTAAATGAGTTCTAGAAGTGGCATTATCCATGGATATCATCGTGTGTTTCAACCAAACCTAGGCTGATACTCACTTTAGGAGTCATCATGATCTGCCATGTAGGTGTCTTGAAACCTTGATCTCCTGACTAGGGAAAAACAGAGTTAAAATCTTGACAACTTCTATCTGAAACTACTGAATAAAAACTTTCTTAAATATAGTGCATAGAGCATTTGTTTCAGTCTTAGCACTTTAAATCTGCTAAAATGAAGTTCATGATCTTCTGATCTGTATTTGAGAAGTGGATAGTGACCATAAATGGGCAAAATACTTAAATGAGCTCTCCAACTTTTTTTTTCCCCCAAAAAAGGAAATGAATGCAGAGAATGTATTAATTGTTTGGGACTGCCCACGTGACAGCCTTATCTTCTCAGGCAAGTACTTTTAAAAATAGGATGTTAAATATGATGGAGTTCTTAAAAACAGTATCTTTAATAAACCCCTTACTAGAAAATTAACTGCCAAATTAAGTTAAAGTGGAGTTTTCAGGAGGAAATTACTAGTTAATATCTGAATTTGTGCTTTTATTGTTTGGAAAAACTTGAGTTAAAGCAGTTTGAAAGTTTAAGAAGAAATGATGTTACAAGCTGTACTTTGCTAAATCTTTCAGTGGGAACTGTGTCCCAAACTTGGAAACAAACTTGCAAATGTTCTAAGGATAAAACTGGCAGGTGAATTGAGATTCACTAATCTACATATTCAAAGAGCATAAGGATTGTCATGAGACCTCTATACTGACCCTTCTATGGATTGCAGAGTATTCAAGCGGAATGAATATGAGCTGTATCTGAAAGGTGGAAGAGCATCAGCCTGACTGGCCTAAACACAGGAGTGCAAGAACCTTCCTTACTTGAAGCAATGCTCTTGCTCAGCTGTGCTCTCACTGCCATCATTGAAGTTCTTTGATAAACCACTGTAGAGTGCTTGCATAAAAGTATGAAAAAAGGCATCTGTTGTCTGCTCAGGCATATAAACAGTCTTGTAACTCTTAGAGATTCTTTCCTGTTAAGTAACTTGATCCCGCCTCTATCATTGTACTGCTTATTTAAACACAGAACATGTTAGATGATCCCCAAGTTTCCAGCAGCAAATTTGGTAATGTGGTGGGGTACTTTCTTCTGCTGTATCAAAACTAAATAGTCTAAGTAACTCTTGGGTTGATCTTGAGTAAGTTATTTTCAAAACTGAATTTTATTTTATTTTAGCTTACCCATCTAAAAATGTATCTCTCTCTAGGGTGGTTTATAGTCTTCAGTTTTGCCTTCAGCAAGAGCCTGTCATCTCCTCAATATATGCTATGAGGTTGAATGTCAGAGTAAAATACATGCATTGCTCTGCAGCAGTTCTTTAACAAACTTAACTGAGTGCTGACCAGTCGCCTGAAAAAGATATAGGCCAGGCAAATAGAAGGAAGACTGTCTCCTGAAATCAAAACTTTACTGCATGCAGTCCTTTAATGGGTATTCCCTATGTGTTTTCTGATGTTGTAAGCTTTGGCTGCACTCATGAACCTATAGGGAACAGCAGAAATGTGAAAGCACTAGCTGCCAAGGGTGACAGTCAGCTTGAAACTGCAAAAACTGCTTTCACTGAATCTTTCTTTGCCAGCCCCTGTGTTCCAGCTTTCCTGCTACTTACTGGGCTTGTGTTGTGTTAGCCTAGACATGCAGCAGAATGAATCAGAGTTGATGGCAGATGCTTATTATTGCCTGCTGAGAACCTGATTTTGTGTTTTCTAAAATGTATTTTTAGACTATACACTAAATGCAGATGGATTACAGAAGTGCTCAGTAATTTGGCTGTTATTGCTTTCTCTTTGTGATAGCATTTCTCTTGGCTACAAATCCTCTTTATTTTTGTAAAATAGAAGATAGTATTTCTTCATCAAAGTCAGCTGATAGAGACAAATTCTTCTGTTCTAGTTTCTAAATATCTTTAACATAAATGAAGTCAGCAACTTTTTGTGTGACTGCGTAAGTCGAATCTCTTTGAGTTGGTCTTCTATCGCATTTTTGAAAAGATGCATTTTTAATGGTGAAAACTGTCAAGTGGAGCACCGTCAGCAGAGTGGGAAGCAGAATGCAGTAATTTTAGAAGTAGAAAAGTATGAATTTTCAGCAGTATGCTATCTGGATGGCAGTAAAAACATAGCAGTTAAAGGAAAACAATTTTTCCCTCCTCCACCCTTCTTTTTAGTTGAGAATAGTTACTGGTATCTGCACTTTAACTGGCTTTTGGGTGTGTTTTTTTGTAAGATAAGAACTTTGCCTTGGTGTTCAATGCCTGGTACATAGCAGGATGTGATATGTGGCTTATTTTGTCTCTCTTCATGTTTCTGCTGTGTCTGGGTTCTCCTATCTTGTGGATAGCAGGTTAACACTAACTGAAAGGAGAGTCATGTCCAATCTCTCCTAATTTCTTCTCACATTGTGCTGGTTTGTAATTGAGTGATGTCAAACTCCCAGTAATGAGCAAGGCACAAGGTTGATTTCTGCATGGTATCCTGTTTCTCTTTTGTTTGTTTTGATGTATACATAGCTTGATCATGAGTGGGATGCATTATTCAAATCCAAGGCAGCGCGTGTGCTTCCATCCCCAAGTCAGGAAATACTTGGCTTTTGAAAAATAACGGCTACTGTGCGGAGCTCTGGCTAGAGCTGGGATATCATGAAACGAGCCTGAGGAAATGCTGTGACAGCACTGCCAGCCCTTTGTGAGAGGGGGACCTTTCTGCATTCACTTACCCAGGAACCTATTCCTGAGTCCTTGTGTTCATGACGCTAACGTTCGGTGACAGTTCTGCTTGGACATGCCTCTGCTGCTGAACTGGATCTCACACCAGAAGGTACTGACTGCTCCTGATGTGCATGTGTGAAGTTCATTCATCTCGCATCTCTGTGCGGTGGAAGGGATCTGACACTGCTCCTTGAGTGGTGGTGGAGTGAAAGGGGTTGAGCTTTTTGCTTGTTTTGAAAATAATTGCCTTGCTAGAACTGCTGTCACTAAGCAGACAGATTTGTTAGGCATGTTTGTTAGATTAGTACTTCACAGACATGGTAATGTTTATAAGCCTTTTGATATGAAGAGGGGCTTTGCTTTGTTAATTATTTCCAGACTGAAATTTTCCATGTGGAAGCTAGAAATAAATTAGAAAGAGCTGTAGCTTCTCTGCACAGTGGAATTCTGCCCAGCTGTGTAAATAATGATATACAGCTAGTGAATTTTGTTCTTCTTTGCAATATCATAGCATTCAGGTTTTTAATTTGTATTGAATTGAAAGCACTGATCAGTAATTATTGAGGGATGCACTTGAAAGTTATCCCTCCAGAAAAAAGGGGAGTTCCACCTTTGTTCACTGGAAGCTCTTGTAAATTCAAAGGGAGTGTTATTACTCTTTTTTTTTTAATGTTTCAACTTCTGTTACTGCTGTTGAAGAAAGCAGGCAGAGTCACCATGGAGATGCGCTGCCTATTCCAGAGTTGTGACAAACTATCCTACTGTTATGCTTCAGCATGCATGAGTAGGTTCAACAGCCTCTCTATTTTGCAACTTCAAGATGTTGATGATAAACATAACTGAAGATCTTTTGGGGGCTTTTAGAGTTTGAAGTTGGAATTAATTTTAACAAAATCCCATTTACGTGATATGAGAAGAATTTGGTATTAATTATTTTTCTGTAGTCCTCTCTTTGGTTTTAATCTTCACTTTGGTTAAATGAAAGACCTTCCATTAGATACATTGGTTAAAATGATATTTGCAATGTGAAAATACTAGTTCTTGGCAGCACTAATCACATGCCTTTTGTGAAGCATACTACTAATGCACAAGGAAGGTGGTTGCACTCCTTTATGTATTGACCTTGTTACAGGTCTAGTCACAAGGGATTGAGCTAAATGTAGCCCATGAATTCCAGAGCTGGAATTAACATATCTAGGGTACTGATATATCTGTCTTCTCACCAGGACTGAGTGCTGTGACCTTATTCTGCACTAGCTGGCCAAATGGATGATGTGCTGCAGTAAGGTCTCTAACCAAGGTCATAGGGGGAGGTGTGTGGTGGAAATAGAAGAGTATGGGGACTCTCTGGCTAAAATTGATACTGTCATTGGTTTCAGCTTATCAAAAGCGTACTGCCTGTAGTAAACAGAGTCTGTGACAGTGTAACACCTGTCATGCTTTACTTACATTGTTTATTCAGAGCTGAATCTAATTGTAGGTGATGCAGAACTCAGCCAGTGCCATCTGTTCTGATTTGAGTACAGCTAACTTTTACTTGTTGAATTGCCACATAATGAATCAGATGTAATTGGGTGAAGAAGAGTGTTTCATACAATCTTAGGCTACTCAAATATGAATAAGAATTATATTTGGGTTCCCAAGTGTGGGGTTTATCCCTTTAATTAGTCTTACTAGATTGATTGTATTTCCCTGGAGTGAAATATGCCCTCTCTAATGACATTATGGAGCTCTTACTACTTGCCTCTTAACTCGCAGTCTTGTTTGGTTGGTTTTCATAGTGGGGTCTTTTTGGTTGGTTGGTCTTTTTCTCCTCGACCAAGTTTTACAGTGTTGTTTACACTGAGGAGCTGAACCAGTATCACAGGTGTAAGTTTTGCATTTATGGTACCCACTGTCCATCCTTGTCTTTTTGGCCTCTAGCATTTGTGTGATACAGGCCCTGAAGAAAGATCTGTGCTCTTGAGTTCTCTTGGCTCTATTCACAGATTGAGGAGTTACCTAGGAGCACTGTTTCAAGGGTCTTAAAGTACAGGTGCTGCTACTTTCTCCTGACAGACATGTAAGTTCTTGACATCCTGGAGGGGAAGAAAGCTCATCTGAAGGTCTCACATCCATTTTGTTTGGTTTCAATTTATTAACACCTGAGAAAGTTCAGGATGCCTGTAACTGTTTAAGCTTGAGGTCACTATTATATTAGAGAAAGCTTTGTGTGCTGTTTCAGCATATTTGAGTGTGTTGGGGTGAGAGGTAACTGCCTTGTTCTGCTTCTTATAATAGTTTGCTACTCCTCAACAGCTCAGGGAAACTTCTTGAATAAAACACATGGTAATGGCCTACATTACATTTCTGCTTTTAAGAACTTCTGTACCAGCACCTCACCATCAGCTCCTACCTTTCTAGCCTGAGAAGCCTCTGCAACTGCCTTTGGGACTTAGTAATTTTCTCCTCTGTCCAGAAATATTTGCCAAAAGGTGATAGGGCCCTAGACCATGAGATTTGGGAGAGGTAAAGCTGGGGAGAATTAAGTCTTCTTGCGTTGTCCCAGCCATACCACCACTGGGTTTATTCGGGCTGGATTTGTGCCTCTCTCACCCTGAAAATACAAACACTATTTAGTCCCCTTTAATCCAGTCTTCCTTCTTGACATAACTGTCTTCAAGGCCTCACAAAAAAAATCTGAGTGTGTTAAATAGATTAATTGCTAAAATATTTTAAGGATTTAATTTCTTAATATTCAGGTGAATGCTGAAAACCTGTGTGATAACTCATTAAACTTCTTTTTTGTTCTGCTGTAACAGCTGATAGTAGATGTCCAGGAAAACCTGCAGTGGCCCTGTATGTTTCAGGAATAAGCATCCCATTTCTCCCCTTTGGCTGCTTAATTTCATGAGTCTGCTGCAGGGAAATCCTAGAATTTGGAAACACATTAATAAGTTTTGACTGTTTCAAGAGCCTGTCTTCTTAATACTCCTCAACTGATTTCTAAACGTAGTTAAGCATTTTCATCCAGTAATTCAGTATTTTGTAAGCTCCATTCTGCTTATTATGTTGTCTAACTTTGCCCTGCAATTTTGACATTAACAGTAAGCTAATATTCAAATCCAAAAAAGTTACACAACTTTGATAGTGAAACTTTTGTCACTGGGGCTTCTTGATATACAGAGGAGCAAAATGTCAAAAACAGTTATGTATGCCAAAGAAATACGTAAAAAGTCATATTGGGATGATTACTGTGGTTGATAATACTGTAACTTTTCCTGTATCTTGCATTTCGGGAAAATACAGATACAAACTCTTGTATTCCACTTGATCTCGGTTATGGGTTTTGTTCAAAGTTAAAACGTTAAATGAAAATACTGTAATCTGATCAGGTAAATCTCAGATAGCTGTAGTTCTTGGTTCTTAATAAGGAAGTGTCACTCTGGAAGTGAAGAGGGTCAGGTCTAACAGTGCAAGCTGGCACATGGTCAATCATTGGGTACACCATCATCAGTATTCTATAACATCAGTATACAGTTATTCTGTACTAAAGACCAATAAAATCCATGTGTATGACAAATAGCCTGGCGGCATTACTATCTGCCTTGCATATTATACCTGAAGATGTTTTTCACACCATACTATCTAGAGTATCCATGAAACAGCCAACAAGCATCTGGAACTGGTTCTGGGCTGTCTGACAGATACCAGTTATCGATTGTGACATCCCTGTATTACATTATTTTCATCTTCATCTGTATATAAGAGAAATATTCATAACTACAGAGATAAAATGGGTCTCAAGATTTTCACCTTGATTTTTCAGTTCTGTGTATACGTCAAAAAATAGAAAAAAAAAGTGAATACTGATGAGGGAGCACTCTAAATAACCTGTAAAAAAGTTTATTTAAACAAAGCAGGGAGTAAGGATTGTTTGGGCTGTATGAGCTGAAACCCCTGCCCTAATGCTAGGATCCCTCTGTGCTAAGTGAAAATACTGTAACAATTTATGTGATGCAAAAGCTATACAGGGAGCAGGGATTCTGAAATGGCAATTGTGACTTAAATCCTAATGTCTGAAGAATATACACAGTCTGGAAAAGATGGAAGTAAAACCAAGTGATAAACAGCAGGATAGGTGGTGTTTTCTAAATAGAAATGTGATTCCGTAAAACTCTGTGTGTGTATTTGTGGGTGAGATCTCTGACAGAGGAGGGAATGGATGCATATTTCTGTTATGGTAGAGTTGAAAGTGTCTCATCCCCAGCCTGTCTGGACGTTTGCTGGTAGAGGAGAGAGGGGAAAGGATGTGTTAGGAGGCTATTAGGTATTCTTAGAAAGACTTAAGAACTTCCAGTCTTTTGTCTTAGAAGTGATAAGCAAGAGGCAAAACCCATTTATTGAAGTGGAAGTGGTGGTACACTTTTGAAAAAATACAAGTTACTGATTAAACAGTTTATTCTAGTTGATTGTATGTAGAATTTATGCATTTGAATAACTATCATTTGTCACTGTACTTTGAATAGAAATATATGTGAAGTGCCCTGTAACAGATTCTGGATTCTAAAAGGGAAATGTTAATTAAAAGACACCTAATTTCTGAATTTCATTAAAATAGAGAACTAAGGAGTTTATAGCTTCTTTAAGCACAGGCCATGAAAAGAATAAGAGGCCTCTCTGTGCAAAAAGAGCTGCATCCTGGAATATGAACAGACGTGTATGAAGTGAGACTTGTTCGTGTCCAGCTGAGCTGCATGGCTGGGAGAAAGCACACCTTGGATGATGGTGAAGCAGCCTGGTGAGAATGAGTGAATAATAGTTACACTCTAGTATCTGTGTCATATTAAGTCTTAACTTTTAGCCTCACTGAAAACTGAGATGATGATGACATCTCTAGGGATAAAAGCCAAACAGTCAATAGACCTTAGGGTAATTGAGCTTCATTTTGCAATAAATGAAGTGGAAGCAGATTTGAGCTGAATGCCCAAGGGATGAGGAGTGTGTAATGGGAGATGGGAATTAAGACGAGGTAATTTTCCACTGTGACTTGTAAAAGTTTTGGTATCAAGGCTTCAACTGGTATCATGTGACTAAAAGAAAGAGATACTGTAGGGAGCATGGATTATTTATTAAGGTGTGACTTCAATGTTCACTTTTTTAATAGAAAAATTCTTTGAAAGATATTAAATATTAAAGATACAACGGGAAGCTGTATAGAATACAAAAGCTGTTGATTGGTTATATTGAATTAGGTGAATGTTGAAAACCAACTTCTCTTGCAAATAAAATTCTGTAGATATTCTCTCTTTCTCTCATTGTCAGTAGTAACTTCACCAATGCCTGTAATATGATGCCTTTCATTATCCTTACAGAGAAAATGAGATGTGGTGGAAAGAGATCTGGTTAAAAAGAGTAGGTACTGTCAAAAGGGAAACTAGTGTCACCCTGATCTGCAGTCAGCAGAGTTGGATACATCGTTGTTTTCCTTAGTGAGGGCAAAATGAAAACGGGGCTTGCATGTTAAATACATTGATACTGAAAGTAGAGTCCTTCCAGGTGATTGGGATAAAATGGAGGAGGAACCAGAAGTCTTTTAAAGACTGGGTGCTACAGAGCTGAAATCGGGAGTTTCTACTGGAGGTGCAGTTTGTTTGTGCAGGGTCTAGTAGGAATCTGTAGGTAAGAATGACAGAGAAGAGAGATTTAGGTGTGCTTCTTAATTGCATGATGACTGAGACAGCAGGCCAGTGTGACCTTAAAGTGAACTATGTCATAGGATGGATGGGGTGAGGTTTTTGTAGTAGATAATAAATGAGAGCTAATGCAATTGTACATGCTACTTCAGTAAAGTTTCCATATTCTTGCTACTCATATTCCTGAACTGTCAGTTGAAACTGATGGAGATTGCTGGTCTTTTTCACAGAACTGTTGGCACAACAGTCTTAAGAATAGAATATCTGGCTCTGCAAAATAAAACAAAGGATCAGTGATGGCCGTATGCAAAATACATCAGTAAAACATGCTGATGTGAGCAGAGGACCAGGGAAAAGAGAAGGTGGTTTCAGTAAAAACAAACAAACAGAAAAAAATGTGAATATTTGTCAGTAGACCTTCTGGTAATTTGAAAGCTTATGTTCTGAAACAGGTTTTCAGAAAAAAAATAAGAAATTACTTGCTTTGCTTCCAATGCGTAAATTTACCTGTGCAGAATTTAGACTTTACTGGTTTTATATTGTTAGCCAAGAAGCTAGTGGCACTCTGCTGAAGAAATAGCTTGTGTAAATACTTACCTTAACAAATCCTAGACGTATCACTCTCTCATTTGTGGTTACTAAGCAGGCCTTTCACACTGTCCCCTTAGGTTCCTGATGTCATCAGCAGCATAAGACAAGTCTCCAAAGCAGCACTGAAAGAAGATGCCAAACCAAGTAAGGATAGTGAAGATGCCTTCTATGACTCTCAGAAATTTGAGGTCTTGTACTGTGGAAAGGTGACAGTGGCTCACAAGAAAGCTCCCTCCACGCTAATTGATGACTGCATAGAGAAATTCAGCCTTCATGAGCGCCAGCGCCTGAAACTACTAAACGAGCAGCGCAATAATGAGTCAAGTTTGGACTTGCCCCTGTGTGAAGAAAATGTGCCAGCTTCTCCACTGGATAGCCCTTTTGAGGAGCTGGACAGCCCAAATAACACTTCAGGGCATGCTGCAATATTTACAGTTGGCAGCCAGACCAACTTGGCCAACCTGGCCAGCACTCGTGGCTTCTTTCCAGAGAGGATTTTAGAGGACTCTGGCTTTGATGAGCAGCAAGAGTTCCGCTCCCGGTGCAGCAGTGCCACTGCAGCTACGCAGAGAAGGGTTCATGACACAAACCTGAAAATACAGTCACGCAGAAGACATGCAAGTGCACCCAGTCACGTTCAGCCCTCTGATTCTGAGAAGAACAGGACGATGTTGTTCCAGGTGTGTACTGGCATGAGCAATTTCTTGTTGTACCATATCTTCTTCCCCTGTGCAGTTTGAAGCCAAGGCAAGTTTTGCCAGATAAGTAATATGGATCCAGTGTGGTTTCATAATTTGTCATAAATATTTATGTATCTGTTCATAAATGATTGGAACATAAGTAGCTGAACTTTCTTAAGGAAGTCACTTCAACTCATGAGCTCAGATAAATTTTAAGAAAAAGTAAGTACTTGTAGAGTAATCACTTCAAAGGAGCAAAGTTTTTAGAGAAGTAATTATTTTATGTGCGGTTCTGGATTGTCTGCATTGGTGAGACCTAGAACCTGCCTGGATAAAAGTGAGTATTCTTTCAAAGAGATAATAAATAAAGACTTCCATGCAAACAAAGCCTCTTTTTATGAGCACTTAAAAAGAAACTCATGACTTCACGTAAGACTTTCTCAGCCTTATGTCTGAGCCAGCCCCTTTGTGATAATTTGTAGTACTGTCTTGTCTTTCCCAGATGAGTACTCAAACATCTCTGCACTGAAGATTTTTTCCTTCAGACCTCAATGGTTATTTCTTCTGTTGCCTGAAATGCCTTTCACATCTTTGGAGCTTATTTTGAAAAAACAAAATAATGTGTAAAGGAGATGATCCATAAAAGCAAAAGTCTTTGGGCCTTAAAATAACAGGGGACTAAATGCCTGGATTTTGTCATTCCATTTGTTTTAAAGATCCTTCTTGCCTTTTATTCTCTTGGGGGAATGATAACCGAAGTGAGAATTCATTGCCCTTCAGAAAGCCACAGCTGTCTTAGTAATGAATTTAGCTGAAAAATTCTCTGAAGTCTGTGAAATAAGTTCCATAAGCTTGAGGAAAAGCTTGGGAAAGCTGGAAAAGTTTGCTGCAGAACCTACTCTTTCTCATCTGGAATTAGTACAAACCAAAAAGTTTCCTCTTAGTTTCTCAGCTAATCTATGGTATAATTTAAAAAACAAAAATCATTGCAGCTTTTAATTTAGCCACATTGTTTGCTAAAGGCTTTAATATCGTCTCTCAAATAGGATCTTTGGACCAAAATAACTTAAAGAGAAAAGGGGTGGGAGGAGGAGAAGAAAAGCTGTATTCTTTCAAAGTCTTTTTTCTATTCAACTTAGTGTATTGTTCTTGCTGAAATAGTCTTACTCAATATGGGCAGAATTATGGCACCCTTGTTCCTGCTGAATAAGCTGTTGTGCCAGAGGTACTCTGTGTGAACAAGAAAGGACTAGATTCTGACATTTTTGTTGCTGTCAGTGCTGTGCCTTCAAGACATCCATAATCCAGATTTACTCTTCTACCCCTCAGGTTGGAAGATTTGAAGTTAATCTCATCAGTCCAGACACCAAATCTGTTGTGTTTGAAAAGAATTTTAAAGATATCTCCTCATGCTCTCAGGTAAGCATTTTTAAGGACCAACATGTAGATCATCAAGAGAAAAATACTTCATTTGTTCTTCAGCTGGGTTGCCTTTCTGGTCTATAGGCAGGAGAAAAAAAGAAATGTTCAATTCTTTTTCAGTGTTCTGTGCTGTTTTTCCTTATTGAGTCTCAAAGGCCATTTAAAAACAGTTTATCCTAACTTACCCTTAATAAGAGTAAATTATTGTTTTATTCCATTGACTGCTTAATTTAGAAATAAGGGGGAGGAGGTGATTGTGACTAATGTATACCCAAATCATGCATGAAGTTTGATATATCAGCTTATTTGGGGAGTATGAAAAAATTGGATATTAAACTGACATTGCTTCACAAACGGTTGCAGCAGACTGGAATTACCGATTTGCCTTTACAAGAGTGAAAGCAGATATTCAAATTGGAGCTTTCACTCCTCTGGTAGCAGTTTCAACTAGATACTGCAAAAGAAAGAATGTAATGTAGTTTCCAAAGAGCTTAAGTACAGAAAAGTTGAGTACTACATAACCAGTCTGAGCTGTGGTAGTGTCAACTTCAATCATTGGTCAGCAAACAAAGTATAAAGTGTTCTACTTTGGGACAGCATTGGATATATTTTTGGAAGTAGCTTTTTAGGATGTTCTGAATGAGCTGTTTTTGAGCAGGTAAGTTCTTGAAAGCCTTCAGAATGAAAGGAAGAGAGCATCAGATTAGCTGTCCAGTAAACCAGCAGTTTGCCTGCATCATTTCTGCTGGAGAATGTGGCAATAGATGTGTAAAGTCAAATGCCAGAGCTGAGGGATTCACCTTTCCATCTTGCTGTTGTTCCACACCTGGTACTGCAGACACTTTTTGTTTTGATGTCTTATTTTATTACCTCCTTTCATTTGCCATGCCACATACATCACTTCAGGCCTCCTTAAATACTATTATTCTAGTTTAAAGTACCCTTCTAGCATTCACTCAACTTATATTTCACTCCCCAGTGCTTTGATTTTAATGCTAATCACAAATCTGCTCTTGCATGTCTGGGCTACCAATGCTAATACAAATTAAGAACTGGTCAATACTTGCAACTCAAGTGGAGTCTTGAGCTACCAACTAGATCCAGATCCTTAAACTGACTTTACTGTTTAACTACAATATGTATTGCTTTTGGTAGTGAAAAAGGTTAGTGCAAATACAGAATGGGACAGTATAATCAAATAATAGTAATAGCTTTATAATAAGTACAGATAAAAGACATTCTGAAAACAGGGATTTGGAAAGCAGAATGTGCAGACAGCTTTGGTCTTCTCCTGCTTTTTGGGTGTACTGAACTAAGCAAAAGTGACACTTCAGCTTTAGGTACGGGGCTCCTAGGTTGTATGTACTGATATTAGTCAAACAAAACAGTTCTAAGCAGTGGCAACCTTTGTTCTGCTGACTTTAAAGCATGGTGACCAGCAAGACCATGGCAGGCCTTCAAAGGCCAGCTTTCCTTCAGGAAAATAGCTGTGTACAGTAATAGTGTCAGGTAATGCTGTGTGCTGAGCCTTCATTTGGAGCAAAGCTTCTGTTATTTTGCATTCTTGAGTAACTCAAAGAGGCACCAACAATACCCTAGGGGGTTTTGTTTGATTTTTTTTTTAATGCAAAACAGCTGCTTTAGAGAAGTCAAGGGGGTTCTGTGTTCAATAGAAATGAAACATTAATTTGTTCAAGACTAAGTATTGGTTGCATAAACCTCTTCTCTTAAGAAGTTAGTGCTAGCCACAGGGCTTCTCTGTTACGGATTTATAGGACAGTGATTTACAGTGTATTGTAGGACTGCAGTCTAGGAATATTTGTTCTTTTAAACTTTACAAACAATGAAAAGGAGATGTTCTGGTTTTCTGGATTCCCTTAGTCTGATCTAATAAAGTTATTTTCTATTCTATAGATTAATCATGGTTGATCTGCTGCATTCAATTAATTACCTTCATTCCGTGTAATTGTCAAAGCAGCAAATATAATTGGTGATAACCTCTGTGTGTGCTGTCTAAGCTTAGGTATCAGACAACTGTAGAAGTTTCCTTGTTGCAGCTGGGCTGATCTTGAGGGAACACAGAACAACATAAAACTGGCTTTTTTGTCATGACAAGTTCCAGCTACTCTCTCTGAGAAATGTGATGGAAGTACTGTTGATTGAGTAACGTGCTGTGCTATTTATACCTCAGTAGTGCAAATGTCATCTCTGGCTCACCCCTCAAATGTTCTCCTGTGGAGACTGAGAAGTCAGAAAGCAGTAGGCTTGTTCAGCCACTGTAAGCAATGAGGGAACTGGAATCTCACCAAACCACCTTAAATAAATATGTTTTCCTTGCAAAACAGAGGTCAACACTTCACTGACCTACAGATCAACATGTGTATGCATCTGACCTTTCTTATTTTATGCTTTTGAAGATTTCATGTGTCACAAGAAAATGAGCCTAGCATGGACTGTGGTTAAACTAATGTCATTAGTGTCATCTTAGACACCCTCTGCATTTCTGTTAAGTTTTAAGTGGCACGTATGTAACTTTTTGAATTTTCTTTTTAATAATGACAGTATGTAGTAAGAGTATGTTCAGTCTGTCACGTATTGCATTTTCAATTTTGTCAAAAGTGTTTTCTGTAGTGACAGGCAAGTTGCTTTGCCTCCTCTTTTTATGATATAGGTGTTTTCTTTGGAGATGGATCCAAGCAAATGAGTTCTGCTTTCTGCTGTATTTGAACTTGAGAGATTAGGCTTTCATTTGGAGAAAATCTACTATTACTATACTCAGATGATAAAAACATTGGCAAAAGCATTAACAATAGTGAGTCATGTTCCATGAATTGAGACTGGGAATATAGTGCTTCCTAGGAAGCAGCTCTCTTTGATCTTCTCAGTGCTGTTTTTAGCAAAGCAATGTTCCCTGTCAAACCGTTATACTAAGATCTTGAAAGAAAACAACAGTAGTAATGTGTAGTAAGTCTTGCAACTTCTGGTATGTAACTCAGTCTCAAAGAATTTATTTCAGAGTTTGCTTCGAATTCTGTATGTCACCACTTATTCCCTATGGGTTTTTTTGGTGTAGTCTTAACATGTATTACAGGAAAGCAAAGCGCTGTTGCTATTCTGATGCTTCTCCAATCCTCTGTTTTGGCATGGGCTTATCACAAAAAGTTTTTGCTGTGGAGTCAATTCCAAATACAACCTAGCAGTCTTTAGTTCACTTCCCCGAAAATCCAGCTTTTCTAATGGAAGAAATTCAGGTCCAGGTCTGGTGCTGTATAACTTTCGTTTTGATTGTATAAAGATCTTTAAGTAACTTTTAAATACAACAGGCAATTTATAAGATAATGATAGTATAGTTGTAAAGTAGATTGTTAGGAGTATGTGTTTATAGTTTCTCAGATTTTTGGATTGGCAAGAAAGTGTTGCAGCCTGGCAACAATTTTTGTTACAATTTTGTTACAATTTTGGAAACTAAACCTGTTTATAAAATAGTCCACTAATGCTGGTTTTGAACTCTTTTAGGGTATAAAACATGTTGATCACTTTGGTTTCATTTGTCGCGAGTCTGTGGAACCTGGATTAAGCCAATATGTTTGCTATGTGTTCCAGTGTGCAAGTGAGTCTCTGGTGAGTATTAATTAATGATCCTAACCTTTTCATTGGAGGATTTCTAAAGCATTTCCTAAACCATGGGAATCTGTTAATTCTGCTGTGTCAGCTGAACCTCAGTGGTCACCTCTTCTCAAGTGCAAGATGTCAGCTGTGCATATGCATATATGCAATAGGACGTGCATACATTGCGTTCTTACATAGCCATAATCTGCGACTTGGCTGATGCATATATTAATAATAAAGATAACAAGTCCATATGGCTGTGTTCATGCATGCAGACTCTGAGCATATTTGTACTGTATTTGTAACTCTTCCATTTCTAACTGCTGAGAGACATGGTTCCCTATTAAACATGTAGAGACATGTACTGAATTGCTTACAAAGCTGGTGATAAAACCCAAACATGCACTCGAGGATTGGGTTTAGACTGCTGGCTGATCCTGCATGCATCTTTAGCTTGCCTTGTGGCTTTAGCATTTTCTCTGTAGTGTTTTGTTCCTCAGGAGAAGAAAATAGCAGCATTTGATCACAGAAGAAAACTGTAGTATGTGTAAATGTATGTAACTACTAAAAAGTCCTTCGGACATTTGATAAAATATGTATCAATTAATTGAAGTTCCAGGTGTCACTGATGTAACTGATAACAGGTAGCTTAATAATGTGAGAGCATACAGGAAACCATTTTGACTACTCCATTTTTATTTTAAAGTTCTGACACTTTAAAAGAAATTATTTTCTGTGCTGAAATGTATTTGTCCCTGATGGCTGTGGTAACAGCTGCTAACTCTTTTTCAGCTAAACTTAAAAAGTCACTTTTCTAGTTAGCTGAAAATGTAATTTGTTAATCCATTGATTACCTTGAGAGCAAATGGATTTACATCAAAAAACTTCCAGCAGCTAACAGCCCTAGATGTACAATTGCAGCTGAGGCTCACTTTTATCTAAAGGGGAGCTTAATATGAAACCCAGCTCTATCATTGTACTAACAGAAAATGTTACATTTGACCTATTGATAAATCTGACCATGCATAAGTCAAATGTATTTATGAACCTCCTCACATCTTCTAATACTAACATGTGTGGGTATGCCCACATTGCAGTATGAGATGAACATTTCTGAGCTACTTTCAGATGCACTCACTTGGACTCCAGTGGCAGTTTGACTGTGGCAGGGCAGAGCTTTCCAGATTCTCTGCTGCCAGGCAGGCTGCATATGTAGGTTTTTACAAACATAGTTACGAATCGTACTGCAGTTCTCATGGCTTTAGTGTAGCCATAATCCATATACTTGGTACTGTTCCATGGATCTTCCATTGGAAAGGGATTGTAGCCTACTTAAAAAACTTAACAGTCTATGTTCCAAGATGGATATTCACTCTTCAGTGTCCTGCTTTATTGCTAAGAAGAGAGAGCACCTGGAAATTGCTGGTAATGCTTCAACTGTGGGTTTTAAAATAAACAAAACAAATCTGGACATACTGGGACACTAACTAGTTCAGATTTCTACATTCAGGTTCTCTTGTTAATTTTCTCCTCCCAAGTGACAGACCCTCAAAAAAGTCTCAATGTTCTCAGTGTTAAACTGTGTGTCTGAAATATTTCAACTTTCCTCTTCCTGCTCATAAAAAAGTAGGAGTGAGGATCTGATTCTGAAGTAGAATACCGATTACTTTTCTAAACTTGTTCTCAAACTCTTGTCTCCTCCTTTCAATGGTAATGCAAAGATTCAGTAAACAGCTTTTAATAAGCATTTTATTCCCCTGAAGTACAGACAGGTGACCTCCAAATGCTTTGTATACAAGATCTAGGAGTATATTTGAATGAATGTGGAGAAGTGTTGTCACCTCAACCTTTCTTAGATAAAAGTTTGAGCTTTTTCAGTGCTGGTGTGTGGAAACATAGCACTGCTGTATTTGTGGTAGCAGCAGAGGAAATACCAGGGCAGATTGCATTGTGATTGTAATGAAGCTGGTAGCCAGTCTGGTAGCCTGGAGAAAAGTGAACTGCTGTGGGAAGTTCCTGTCTGGCATCAGGGATGGGTCTGTGGGTTTTTTTTGGAAAAAGGTAGAGCAGTGAGAGGAAAGCCATTGAAAGGGAGCCATGTGCACTTTACAGGTGAAACTTGAAGGTAAAGAATTTAGGGAGTTTTATTTAGCCAGCATATTTTCAAGCCAAAAATTCCCACTTGCAGCTTCTTAAAATGGTGGCTGCCTTCCCAGTAAGTTTAAGTAGATGCAGTGAGATACTCAAAATTACACTGTCTGGCTGAACTTGAAGATGGTGAGCACCTACAGAAAAGGTAGAAAGCTGGGAATACAACCTTGATCTCTTTAGAAAACAGGAGAAGGGTTTTAGTATGGTTTTGTAGGTTTTTTTTAATTATTCTAAAGCACCTGTTTATGACGTGATTTATAAATTTCATGTATGTGACATGCATTTTTATTTAAATCCTCTTTTCCCTCCCTCCCATATAGGTTGATGAGGTAATGCTGACCCTGAAACAAGCCTTTAGCACTGCTGCTGCTCTGCAAAATGCCAAGACGCAGATTAAACTGTGTGAGGCCTGCCCTATGCATTCGTTGCACAAACTTTGTGAAAGAATTGAAGGTAGCAGATGAGTTTACTTTCTAATTATGTTTTGCTGATTATTGTAGAAGAATAACTTAAACAATATAAGAACAGAAGGAAAAGTATCCCAATAAGCAATTCTTACCATCACTTTGCACTCTCTGTATTTAGGTGGAAGTGTTAGTAGTAATGATACTGCAACCAAATATAGCATAGCTTCTGTTATTAATACATACTCCTTCATCAACATGCTTTTCTTGAATGTTAAGCAGAGCAGCAAAACCCACCAGTTTACCTCCCATTTGTTTGGATTTTTTCTCAAGTTGCATCATTTCAAAATGAGTCATAAAAAGACACTTGTGATCAAAAAGGATTTTGCTTTCCTGTGTGTTCCTTCTTTCCTGTGTGGGGTTATTTTTTCCTTATTTGTGTTTATTCTCTCACACGCTTGAAAACTAGTTATATTTTGGGGAAATAAATGATTAAGTTAGGAGACTTCACAGAATCATGGAGTATGCTGAGTTGGAAGGGATCCACAAGGATCATTGATCCAACCCTTAGCTCTGCACAGGACCATCCCCAAGAGTCACACCATGTGCCTGAGAGTATCATCCAAATGCTTCTTGAACTGTGGCAGGGTTGGTGCTGTGACCACTTCCCTAGGGAGCCTGTTCCAGTGCCCAACTACCCTCTGGGTGAAGAACCTTTTTCCAATATGCAATCTAAACCTCCCCTGGCAGAACTTCAGGACACATCTAATGAAGAAAGTTAAGGCAACTGTCTGACTTCAGATATGAATAAACAAACCTTCATAGTTTCTCTGAAAGTTAAGTATGCCAGAACATAGGCAAAAAGTCTTACAAAGTAGAATTAAAAAAAAAGGTAGGGCTCTATTTTTATAGCCACTCTATTATGTATCCTTGCAAAGTATTGTATGCAAAAAAAAGCAGGTATGTTACAAAAGCATATAATCTTGTATCTTCTGCACTGATGATGATGGTGCTCAATATTGCCAGTTTCCCATTCACTGAAAGTCACTGTTGCTACTTGCTTCCCTCTGGTGGATGAAAAACAAAGTATGAAATCCTAGTGGAGTAAAATTTTGTTAGGTTGTGACTGATATTTTCTGGGTTTAACAGCAGATATTCAGAAGTGATAAAGCTTAACTGGGAAAGGCTTCTGTAAGTGATAAACTATAGAGTCTGCTGTATCAAGCAGTATAAGTATCTTGAATTAGGTACTTGCAGGCTAAGTATCCAGTATCAAAATAAAATCTCTCCTAGAGCAACAACTAGAGTACTGTAATAGTACTTAGTGACTGAAAGATGAATTTTAGTGTCCCTTTGTTTCTATCCATCTCCTTTATTTTGAGTCTAGTTTATCAAAATCAAACCTAAACTTTTGTGAGTTTGGAAAAATCTTTTATCTGTTCTGATAGCAATTTTCTATGAATGGTATCTATCTCAGATGGAAAAATATGTATCTTCATTTGGTTCTAAAGGTTTAGTTTTGCCCACAATTTTGTAGCTTCCTAGAAGCCTGACCAGTTGCTTTCTTCTCCTTCTCCCATACAGTTGTCAGGCTTCCAGCTGTCACTGATCTCTTGGTATTAGGACAGAAGCCATCAGTGGAGTAGGGAGCACAACCTTTAACATAGGAACCAGCCAGTAAGCTGCTGCTATACATATTTACTGCTAAAGAAAGGAGACAAAGCCATGTGGTTAGCAAAACCTGAATTATTTTGTATCATATATGCTGCAGATACACAACTGTCATTATTAAATGAATGTTTATAGCTTCTACTATCATTTTTCTCAAAAGGTTTTTAATAGATCCTTTGAGAATCTAGAAGGTTTAACAACTCTTTCTTTTCTCAGGTCTCTATCCACCAAGAGCCAAACTTGTAATTCAGAGACATCTGTCATCGCTAACTGATAATGAACAGGCAGACATTTTTGAACGTGTTCAGGTAATACCTTAGAAGCTCTTCTTCCCAATTTGAAAAAGACCATGATAAAATGGACTAAATTATTTTGCTTTTTATTATGTTCAGTTTGTTATGTAGTTGATCTAGAGTTTACTGGTTTTCCACCAAACATCATACTGAAATATCATGTTCCAATTTAACCTTGTGTTGATGCACTCCTATTGGAAATTTTTTGTTTCCCATGTCTTCTGAGATGCTGTGTGCTCTTATCCAGAGCATATTTTTTTCTGAGCTTAGATTTTTGTCTGTAAACACATTTCCCCACTTGACAGTGATGTGGGAGCGGGTTGAGAGTACGTGAGACATGAAAGTATCAAGAACAAGTTCGGCATTTTCAGAATTTGTCTTTTTTGACTTACTTTGACACATCATTCTTGTGTAAGCAGATGTATTCAAGTGAGTGAACTCTACAATTATTTAGACTTCCAAAGGCTTTTCTCCTCTCTAGTTGCCTAAAGAATAGAATGGCTCTTTGGTTTTCCTGAGTTCTTTATGCCACTTATAAGGCTATACAGTGGCAAACAACCTTAGAAAACAAAATATATGGGTGTAAGGCTCCCTTCTCTCTATAGCCTGTAATGTGTTTCCATTTTTGTTTTATTTTGCTTGAGAGTATGAAAGCACAGAGACAGTATTGCAATTTGACATAATAACAGTGCACTCTGGCATTTGGTGTGTCAGTATGTTAATTTCAAAGAATACATACATATGGAAGGAAAAATAATCAAATCACAAAGGACAAATTTTCCTTTTTTTGCTATTACTGACAGAAAATGAAGCCTGACAATGACCAGGAAGAAAATGAACTTGTGATCTTACATCTTCGTCAACTCTGTGAAACTAAGCAGAAAACGCACATTCACATTGGTGAAGCACCATCGGTAAAGTTTGGTTTTGTATTATCCCTCTACCTCTTCCCATCCTACAGTCTTAATTACTAGCAGGACCAATGCTAGATTTCTTCAGAAGCAACTAAAGCTGGGTATTGTAATTAAGAAAGGACTATGGAAGAGAAGAAATTTGATTTAACTTACAGTGCCATACGGGGGTTTTATAAGTTGAGAGGGGAACAAAGGAAGGCAAAAAAGATGACTTTTAGGTCTGTTTCTTTATGGTGTGAGGACACTTATTCCTTTTCTTCCTTCATCTCCACTCCCAAGCAGTTATGTTCAGGGAAAATAAGAATGAAGAGGGTACTGATTCAATGTTCAATTATAAGCTCATCTTGCAAAGGAAATGGGTAACAGTATTGTTAAATTGAAATACTTTTAGAATATATTCTTTAGGGATGGAATGTGCCTTTAACTGTGGGTTTGATTTTTTAGGAGTGTGTTTTGGCTTTTTGCTTTGGGTTTTCTTATTTTTTGGAGGGAGGAGTGATGGGTTTGTGGTGTTTTTTTAATAAGGGCCAAAGGTATGGTCTTTATTATGTAACTTGGTTTCAGCTCTAGTCTATGGAAACAGCCTTTGCAATGAAAAAAAACTGCCAAAGCTGAGTTGTGTCCTTGCTCATTTCCACAGGTCATCTCTAACAGTGCGATTCCAGAAAGCACCACCAGTGGTGGCAGGTTTAAACTTGACATTCTGAAAAACAAGGCCAAGAAATCCTTGACTAGCTCTTTGGAAAATATTTTCTCAAGGGTAAGATTAACAATTCATTGTCATCAGTTCTGCCAGATACCCTTGACAGTAAAGACCTATCAGATTATTTTTTGTTTTCGCCTCAGTTTCATAAATGCTTAGTGAAGCAATATCCCTTTTGTCCTATTTTGAAATCTGAGAGTTACAGCTGGGTTGATTGTGACTTAACTGCACAAGAAAGTTTATGGTAAGGCCAGACATACAGAGAGGAAAAAAGACAAACTGCTGAATAATGAACATTATTGTAGGTAGCAAGTGAGTTAGCTGAGCATTATCAGATGTATTGCTTCAGAACAAAATTTAATCAGGATGGTTGCATGATCCCATGGAGACACGTTACCATTTTTTGAAAGTGTGAATAGATGTGCCTGCATATAGTAGAAATCTTTTCTGTTCTGAGAAGTAATGTCTTACATCTCATAGCTAAAATTGTTCATACTAGGCACGAAGAATCTTTAGATAGTAGTAAAAAAGTTCCTTTTGGAGGGAATAAAAAAGCAATAGTCTAAAAAATTGAGTTGTTCTTCATTTTAATGTTCCCAGCCAGATATGATGTGAAATTGCAGATAATTACTGAAACTCCGATATTCAATATCCTTTTGATAAAGAAGTCTGAATTGTAGGGTTTGCTTACTGTCCTCAGCTCAGTGGGGTGAGTTAGAGGAGAGGCATATAGAGGAGTAACTGAAGAAGGCTGGGTGCTTGGCATCCAGTGTCTCATTACAGAGAAACTGTGATGAGCTGTGTGCACTGGATGATGAGATCTAAATATAATTTGGAGCAGTGAAATTAAGTTCCTTCTGCTAGTAATTTTAAAAGTACTGTGCTAAATCAGGTCCTAAGTTGTGCTTGTCCTGCAGGCGTGTCATAAAGTAACCTACAAATGTAGGATGCCACTGATTTGTCTATAAAGGAAGCAAAACAGTGTTTTCCAGAGAGAATCCTTAAAATTTAGAGTTAGGTGTCCATTTGGTTTAGGACTGAAATTAGTATTAAAACTCTCCTGCTCAAGTCTGACCTCTGTTGTATACCAAGTTTTACGAACTAGGGACTTGGTCTGAATATGGAGAGAGAAGGAGAAGGAGAGAGCATACGCAATAGAGAGCAAAAGAGTGTGATGACAGTCAGAAGATCTGGATAGTTTTGGTGGTTTGGAATATCATCAAATGGTGACAGCTACAGGCATGCCTTTGCTGAGTCTGTTTTCTTTTCCACATCTAAAGGACATGTGACTGAAAAGTGACCTAGCTCCGATGGTGGGTCATGAACCCTGTGGTGATTGTGGAACAAGTGTGTATCACTGAAATACCTGAGTAAAGCATAGACATGTATACTGGCACTCCTGACTCGTGTCAAGGAAAAATCATTTGATGAAATACACTGAACTGTCTCTGAAGGGAAACTTCTTATAAATAATTACTGGAGGGTTTTTATATAGTATCTTTCTTCTCACCAGGGCCACTGTGACATGCTGCATATTATAGGGACCTACACAGTTCATGATTGAGTACAAGAGAAGGAGTCACCTGAATCTGGATTAGGGCCATTTCAACTTTGCTATTTATGAAGTGAACTCGCTGTTGTAAGGAATGTTGTTTCATCTTTAACTGACAGTGCAATAGATCAGGAACAGCGTATGTTGCAGTGAATCACGTTACATATGGGGGTTCATCCTCTCTAATCCTCTTAAGGGTTACACAATGCAAGACCAAGAAAAATTATTTGCAGTGCAGCTCAACCACTAGTTATTTGGTTAAAGCAAGTACATACAAGTACCTCTGTGCATGCATACTGTATGTTATGTGCATACACATGATACACAATGACTTTCGTCAGGCTATTACAACAAGCCTAATGGATAATGCTGAAGGTATTTAAGCACTAAGTACCTATTGGTGTAGTGGGGTTTTCCCTCTTTAAGCCAGGTGCACATGGTATTCATGTAGTGGATGCTAATTATGCAGAAGTTGCCCTCTTCATTTAAAAACACATTTAGTAACAAAGAGACTAGGGAAGAACTTAAGTTGGTTTGGTTGTTGTTGTTTTTTTAAGTTGGCATTCAGCATTTCTTTGTAGATAAAAAGGTTTAAATAAAAAGGAAAAGTCAGTGTATGTTGGGGAGAGGTGTAGGCAGCCTCAATCATAGAAAAGTTATAAAGAAGTATGCAGTAACCAGGTATTTAGGAACACTTTGAGTGGATGGCTTCTTAGCTAGGTAAATAGCATCAAGTGACATTTTAGGCTACTTGAAGAAGCAGCTGCTCACTACTCACCTAGGGAAACATACTGGTTTCTGTGCTCTGACTTCACTTAGTCCCAGAGGAATGTCACTTTTTCACTTGTTTGTTTCGCTGGACTGATATTTTTGTGAACCGTAAACAGGCTGTGGCTTCCTAATTAGGTACCTCAGAAAAATAAATATAACCTTTCTTTGACCTCATGAGCAGATTTCTTCCAGCCCATGCTGTGCTAACCTCATCTGTTGTTCTTTCTTAAGCAGAAAGCCCTTATTACTGTGCCAGAAGTGTGTGTTTTTCAAAGGTAGTGAAAAAATTCCAAATTATCCTTCAATCTTCTATTATTGTGAGGACCAATGAAGAGATACTTCAGGCAGAGTAGTTATTGGTGATGTGCTTAAATGGGATAATGTACTTAAAGGGCACTGTAAGTCTAAAAAATAACCCTTAGTGGGAAAAAGTAGGCTAAACACTGCTGATGTTGACAAAACTTCCCCTGGAGTTGCAAGCATACCAAGAGAAGCTCTGTTTATAGTTTTCCTGAAACCTAGGCTATTTTCCTCCTGATAAAGTATTGAAAGCAGCTTGCTTCAGCAGTCAGAAGTGTCCAACAGGGAGTTAAAGTTAGGATTTAAAAGTATTCAAAAGTGTTAGCATTCTGCCGCCTCTTCTTGTGAAACCAAAGGCTCCTTATGAGTTTCAGAAAGATCCTCTAACATTAATTTCTACTGAATTTCTGTCAGGTTTACCTGCATTATAAATGAAAAGTGTTGTTTGTGTCTGCTGCTATTTGGCTAGATTTGCAGCCAAAGAGCATTTTTCACTACTTTTGGCCCGATGGACTGAATGTGTCTGAAATGTCTAGATAGGGAGCAAACTGTGATGAGATTGTAGTATGTCAGATGCATCCACTGGCAGCAGTGCATGCACAGTACACAAGTCTGGAGTTTTTTGAACTCAGCTTTTTAAGCCAAGTCAGCTATTTTGCCTCAGATGTGTCAGGAAATACTCCATTAATTCAAACAATAGAGTTGCAGGTTTAAAACTCCTGGGAGCAATGTGAGAGAAGGTACACTTTGATGTCACTGCTTGTAAATTCCAGTGCTTGCCTCATCAGCTGTGGTCTTATGTCAAACATGTCATGTACTAAACTGTCTTATGTTCACCTGTGCAGGTGTTGCCATCTTGCTTAACCTTCAGAAAAAAATGAAAAACACCAGATTAAATTTCTTGACCCTTTATTTGCAGGGAGCCAACAGAGTGCGAGGCCGCCTGGGAAGTGTGGACAGCTTTGAGCGCTGCAACAGCCTTGCTTCTGACAAAGTACGTAAGGAGCTCAGTTTAAATTGGCACAATCTCATGTATGGGTTTGTTGAAGCATAAATATGGCACTCTGCTTCATTTTGAAGGAAGTAGCACAAAGCACACCAATTTATAAAACTCAAAGAATTTCTCCTGGGAGGCAGAGGGTGTAAGAAGGCTGGTTTATTCCGACTTGAAGCTTCTGCTTTAATCTGATTGCCAATTCTTTTTTTCTATACTTCTCCTTTTTATTACCAAAAAAAGGAGTTTCTGGTAAGCTTCTGCCTTGTTTTACTGAAGTTATTAAAAATGGTCATGTCCCAACAAAAGGAAATGCTTGGAAGGAGAAGATTCCTTTTTATAGTACTAGTTGCTTTAGTATGAATTTTTGACCTAAACCCAGCTGTTGGGCATACTGCATGGTAGTGAGAGGGCGGAACTCTGCTCACTTTCTTTTTATATCCTGTTTTTAATGTTTTACCTCACATAAGAGTTGGTTGCTGGTTTTCCCAGGAGATGAAGATTCTGTTATGGTTTTCCTGCTACAGTTACTCATAAACTGGCTGTGTAATAACAGTCTCTCTTCCAGGATGTCGCTGTGACGGTACAGGAAGTATGCTTGCGATATGTCGAGGAAACCAGCTAAAAGCAGTTTCCCTAGTCTTTCCCATTCCTGTTTTCCTGAAACAGACAAAAGTCTGGTAGTTGGAATGCCAATCCCTGTGAGAGGATGCCCAGAGTAATTAGTATGTTGTTTACCTTGCATACACATTTTTATTCCTCTCTCTGCTTTCCCTTGATTTTTTTTTTAGAAAGACGCTGCTGGTTTGGAGTGAATTATCAAAGGATGTCTGGTTTGGGTGATAATTAGCATACAATAGGCTGTGACCCTGAAGTGGGAGAGGCTTTGGCGCCCTGATGCTGCAGCAGCATGCGGCCCGTGGGTGAGACAGAGCTCTTGTAGGGCGCAGACCGTCAGGCCTTACTCTGCCAGCACTTCCTTTCAGGACACTTCACCAGGCGATTCCCCACCGGCTACTCCTCCAGCATCCCCTGTGTCCTCGGCCTGGCAGACGTTTCCCGAGGAAGGCTCTGAATCCCCCCAGTTCAGGAGGCGTGCGCACACCTTCAGCCACCCCCCGTCCAGCACCAGGCGGAGGATAACCTTCCAGAACGGGAGGTCGCAGAGCGTCCGGTCCCCGCTGCTGCGGCAGAACTGCGTGGAGGCGGCAAGGTGAGTCAAGGCACGCTGTGCCACGCGCCTGCTGTCCCCTGCCATTGTGGTGCACCAGCCTCACCCGTGTTCCTCCTTGGGGGAGCCAATTCTGCTCTGCTCCGAGGTTGGTTTATTTATTTTCAGCCTGTCTTCACCTCCAAGTAGTTCGGTGCTTTGCAGTAATTCGGTAATCCCTGAAAGTGGTTCAGAGAACACATCAGTCCATCAAATTGATGACTCAGCTGGATGCTGGTGCCAATCTGTTTGTTTGTCAACTCTGAGCTGAGCCTTTTTGGCAGTATTGGTAGTCAAGCCCTTCGCAGAAGAGTCCCTTAGGGCTTTACATGACAGAGATGGTATCCTGATGCTTTTATGTCAGGATGAAAAAGATACTAACATCTACAAGTGTCTGTCACTGTGTTCATAAAAGCTCAACAGAGTATGTTCATTTAAAACTGATGAGGAGCCTTGCATAAGGACATAAGGATTAAGCACCTCCACTGAACTCTGAGATGTGATTTCCCCATTTACCATTCTCCAGAGCTTCCTTCTGTAACTTCTTTCCTCTTCCTTTTGGAGACCCTCCAGCTATTAACATGTGGAACACTGTTCCCTTCAGGAGTTCCTTCACTCAGCAGAAGAGGTCCCCATAGTTCATCGTGGGCCTCTTTGGTCATACTTTCTTTCTCTGCCTCCATCCTGGATATCTGCAGCAAGCGATTGTACAAACTCCAAACCCTTTGCAAAATTCAGGCCCAGATGAGCTGAGGTTTTTTTCTTTTGGAGGATCAGTTTCTCCAATGTACTTATCAGTTTCAATGCTTGGATGCAATTATACTTCTGGAGGGCTGTTTCTAAAAATGGTTTAAATAATAATTTCTGACCTGTTTGATGTCTACAGTAAAAGACTGGTGTGAATGCTGCACCTGCTTGTAGAGAGAAGCAAAACATTTTATTTTGTTTAAGAGAATGAAAGGGAGTGAAGCGTAAGAAACTAGCTTTGAAGTAGCCTTGTTAAATTGTGTTTCTAAAAAGATAAATAATGTGTTTTTTACTGAGACAAACTTTGGTTGTTTTTTTTCCATTCACTGTGTTATAGGCAAACAGGAAGACCTGATGGTTCAAGCCGAAGGACTTGCTGACTTCATTTCTTTGTAATAACTTTTAAGAAGTTGCTGATGAAGTGGCATCATCAGCAGATTTTCAGTCAAAAGAAGTGGTAGCAGCACTAGTTCTAAACTGAGATTTTTCATTCTTTCCTATTGAGGATTAGTCATAAATGTTAAGGAAAAGAAAGTGAATTATTTTTTATGTCCCTCCAACACTTGCTACTACTACTGAATAGTCTTTAATTGTGTAGTAGGATTATTTTTCTTGATTTAAACACTTCACAAAAAATTATCCAAAAATACCACATTTAAATAATGTCTAATTTCTCATGATTCTTTACAAAAAGCAAGAGAAAACTGAAGGGAAGAGACAAGGTGATTCACTTTATTATTAGAAGGTTTCTAAGGACATTTTCTGAATGTTTAAGACATTCTTTTTTATGAATTTGCCTTGAAATAAATAAAGCTAAAGAAATAGAGTGGTCTCCCTGTTCTGCAATATCATTGAAAAGTTTCTTAAAAGTCACCTGTAACAATAAAATCAGTATCACCAGGGAAACTGCCCAGTAGTGCACTTGGTACATCTTATCTTCTGGGAAACAAAGTTAATGTAAGCCAAGATGAGGTATTTGGCCAGTGTCTGTTTAATATAAATGTTTTGTTGTATCCGAATCCATGCTGACCCATCTGCTATGTTCTCTTGTTGCCTGCACAGCCCTATGGTCGGGTTTCGGCGCGCTCTCAGTGAGAGTGAATCTATGTCACCTGGTCTCCCCTCCTCTGTCTCTGCCCCTTCTTTCCTGAAAAGCTTTTACCAGGGCTCAGGAAGGTTGCTCCAGCACTCAGAAAGTGACCTTCCCAAGAGGTGAGACCATTGTCTCCTGCCTAGTTCCTCAGTGCCACCAGCTTAACAGGATTCCCAGTGGAATGCAGCACATGGCATCACTCCAGCTGCCTTGTGTTCCTGCATTTCTAACAGGCTTCTGTGATGCAAAGAGGTGAACAGGCTTTTGGATAAAAAAGCCTGTTAAAAATAGAGGCTTCTAATGCTGATATCTAGTAGCTGTCACCTATTTCTGTTGTAGTCTTGCAAATCTGCTGCATTGATTTGTCACATGAA
Source organism: Pithys albifrons albifrons (assembly GCF_047495875.1). Lineage (NCBI taxonomy): Eukaryota > Metazoa > Chordata > Aves > Passeriformes > Thamnophilidae > Pithys > Pithys albifrons. The sequence goes on from NC_092458.1 coordinate 45,041,709, forward strand.
ATGCAATAGATTTTAGGAGTGTCATGCCAATTTAATGCTTTCTCTGCTGAATGCAAACCAGCATGTGTTGCTGTGATCATTGGCATGTGAAAGTAAGAAAAGAGCAATGTAAAGAGTGCACAGTACTAATGTGGGTTGCCTGTGCATGAGGAAGGGGAAACACCAAGTTAACTGGGAGATACTAACTGGGAGATGCTTAGAGTAAATTAACAAATAACTTCCAGATAAAGCAAAGATATGAGAAATGAGAATAAGCTGCCTTTAATTTGTGTTCCAGTCCAGCTTTGTTTCTGTGTTCCCTTTAGTTAGCAGACTTGATGCAAGCTGAACCAATGCCCAGGTCAGTTAGTACTGCTGGATACAGGCATCTGGATCCCATTCAACCTAGCTTGCTAGATTTGGGGAAGGTAGGGATTGAGTATTGTATGAAAACAATACTTTCATGCCAGCTAATTCCAAGCTGTTCCAAAATACTACTCTTTTTGAAATTGGTTATGCAGACAGGTCAAGATACTGTGTTTCATTATAATGAAGTTTTGAGCTCTAAGGTAAGGAGATCTTCAAATTAGGAGTAATTCCCAGAAGACCACCATGTTTCTACTTAGGTTTTACAGTCTACATGTTTCTGATGTCATTTAATCTAGAATTTATATGAAAAGACACATTTTCTTATAAAAATGGGATCTCGTTATCTATAGGTCTTGCTGGGAGCAACTGGGCCTGAACTGTCATAGTAATGAAATTGCAGTAGCAAGAGTGAACTGTTAGCATCTAGTTGGATTTGTGAAGTGACTGCAACAAATGTAGTCAGAAAGAAGTACCAAATGAGTAACGCTGATGCGATGACAGTCACCAAAGTAAACCATCGCTTGAACTGGCTAAGGGAGAATGAAAGACATTGTTCAACTGATGGTGGCTAAAACTTGCAAATGTGCGTTGTACCCCGTCAGGTTACGAATGAGAGGATGTTCTCAATTTTTAGTGTGTTTTTCCTTGTGAGCTTGTTTGTTCACTGGTTTTTTCCCTCTTGCTGTTTTTCTCAGGGAGGACCATCATCTATCCCAGTAGGCTCAAATGTGAGGTGTTCTGAGCATTCTTCTGTGAGGGAGTATATGATAGGTTAGAACTGAGCACAGTGTGGCAGTCCTTTATAGTCTCCAGACTATAAGCTCTTTAACTGTTAGGAACCCTAATTAAAGCTTAAGTTTCTCAGAGTTATCATGGTTCCTGCACATTCATGAGGTGTGTCCTTGTCCTGTTACACTGGAGAAAAATTCTATATAGTCTGACTTCTGTATCATGTAACTTTGAGATTAAATATGATGCAGCAGGCGGCTTTTCTTGGTGTTCTGGTGAACTCTGATGTGCAGGAGCAGAGACAGTGTCTCGGAATCCAGTTTACAATGATTTTTGATTTGCAGCAGTCAGATGGGACTATGCAAATGGTGGACCTGTATAGAAGGTGGGGGAGTTGTTGTTTTGTGGGTTTTTTTTAAATAGAATTATTTGGGTTGGGAGGGACCTTAAAGATCATTCAGTTCTAACACTCCTACACCTATGTTTTCTTCTTTAAGGAATTAACGATATAGTAAAGTTGTGCAACAACACAATATTTATAGTTGCCTTCAGTATGTTTTTATGGCATTGTCAATAAATCTGTCTGTAGTGAGGTCTAGAGTAGGAATGGCCTCCACCTAATCCTGATTTTTGAGAAGTGTGTTGTGGACAGAAGCACACATAAGGATTAAAATAAAAAACGTCTGGGCAATATAGAGGTAAAAAAGTTTTTTTAATATGGAGATAAAAGCAGCACTTTAAAAATGGAAGAGCCTTCAGCATAGACCAGCCCACACTGTCTCTGTTCACTGCAGTGTTGTGCAAGGATAGTTTAAACTGGATTATCACTGCTTGAATTTGAACAGATTGCTTTTTTTTAAAACAGCTTAATGTCTCATGAAGGAAGTAAAATACTTCAGAATGCTCTTTAAACAAAATAGCAAATGGTTATTATTCAGAATAAAAATATATGACAGGAGTGAAAACAAATAGAGGGGTGTAAACAGACATAAACTGGTTTTTCTTCCTCCCAGAGGGTACGAATACTTCGTGTATTAGTTTTATGTATAGGTTTCTGCAGCTTAAGTGCTAGGAAGTTGAATTCTGTACTTATCTGAGGGATTCTGTACCACCAGCCTCCAAATTGCAAAGTAGGTTGCATTGATTCAATTGCTACTTAGAGCAACCAAGAAGAGAAGTTGGAATGAAAGCAAAATGGGGGAAAATGTGAATCTTGGCATAGCAGCAACAGTATTTATTCACAAGTTAGTTGGCTTTCATGGACTCAAGTGCAACATAATTCAGGTAAGTATTATGTAAAGAGTTCACAAGAAATGGGGTGGATTTGTGGTTTTTTTGAATATCAGTGTTTGGGACCATTTTAAAGAACAGTTCTGGGAAGAGATTTAGATAATTAAAACCAAGAAATAAGCATGTTTGTAATGTGACCAAATTTTTTGAGATTTCTTCTCTCTTTTTCTTTTTTTTTCCTTCCCCTGAAGTAGCTGTCTCATTTTCATACTATGCATTATCTGCTAGAATAGTGAATGGGATGATGCTTTGGTGAAACTGAGTTGAATATACCTGAGATAAAAAGCTTAGATGATCAGTACTCCATACTCCTGAGTTACTTGGGTTATCGCTTGTAAGATCTTAAGGTTATTTGAGGCATTGTATTAAATTTATAGCTTTTCACTTTTTATTGGATAGGAGCTGATAAATGCATTTTGGTTTCTGCATTAGGTCAGAAGTAGAGACTAAGCAGCCTTGCAGAGAACCATTTTTCTCCAAACTGAATTGTGATACATTAATCTTAAATATAGACTATTACATTGTTATATTTTTCCATAGATGCATGGGAGGTATGTTAAATGATTAAAACAGAAACATTGGAGTTAAAAGCAAGAAACTAAACTAGTGGAAGTGCTCCAATTTGTGGAATTTCTCTGCTGAAGTATTTGACTTTGCTCTTTCACATGTCTGTTGTACCAAGCAGAAATATTCTGATGTAGAAGCTGTACAGTGAAAAAAACTTGATTCTTGCTAGAACACTTTGCAATATGTTTCCCATGAGTGTTTGAGGTTCTGTGCCCTGACAGGACAGTTGTGGAAGTCTTTCCCGAAGTTGGGAGGTAGTGAAAACTGCTCTGCTTTTCAGTAGCAATTACTAAATTCTATTTAAGAAGTTGATGTTTTGGAGCTGCTTTGGCTCTTAGTCTCTCCACTCACATTAATGAACCTCTTCATTTTGTAGGCAGCTAATAGCTAATGGTCAGATACACTTTTTCTTTACCTCCGCTATATTTTTTGCACAATCTCCTGAACCTTTTCATTAGGATAGGAGGCGCTACCATTTTACTCTGACTTCTCACCACTTTTACTCTGTAGGGTTTGTTTTACACCTTAAGATCTGATACTAAGCTAGGACTTGTCTTTCTTGAAATGAGGAAACCTTCTTTGTTCCCTTTCTAACCTCACTTTCCTAAATCTGGGTGTTTTCCTGGGTGAACATGGCAAACTGTGTTCCTGAGACTTTCAAAAGGTTTCCTGTAATCACTCATCACTCAGGTCTTTGAAAGAGGAGGTGATTAATGTTAGTCACTTAAAATGCCAGGGGATTTTTGGAAGGGAGAGTTTAACAACAGAAATACAGGTACTCAGAACTGTATGATTTGCATATTTCATGAAGTTTTAGTTCATCCCAGTGTCAACTCCATGACTCAAATGATGTAAACAGCTGAGTTTCATACTCTAAAATAACCACCTTCTTATTCTGACTTTCCTGTCAATTTTACTCCTGTAAATTGAACGCTAACCCTGAGATGTGCTTAGTTGGTCAGAGCATGGTGCGAATAACACCGGGTTCCAGCTTCCATCCCCGTATAGGCCATTCACTTAAGAGTCAGACCTTGTAGGTCCCTTCCAACTCAGAGTATTCTGTAAAACTATTCCTGGGACTGTCTGCACACTTAGAGGCACACTAGCTGAACACAGATTTTTGTACATAGCAGTTGAAATGAAGTTTTCATTCCCTTGCTATGTAGCTTCTATTTAGTGAGCCCTGGAATGACTCAGTTTTTGTGTTCTAACATGTGATATGTAAGACTTGAAATAGTGAGAAGTAGTTCTGTTACAGATATTTATAGAAATACAAATTAGATTGATTATATATCCAAGCTCAGTATTTAATTTCCGAGTTGTTGCACTGAAATACCTTTGGAAAACAGCACATGTAGTTTCAGAATTAGCATTGTAGTCTCTGTTCAGCTACTGTGAGCTATGGTTAGCCCATCACTAAAGACTCCTACAGAATTAAACACAGAAGATTGTTACAGTTGCTGTTTTGGTTACTGCAACATGAGGATCTACTGAGACCACTTACTAATAGTACAATGCATAGGGAACTGAGACATTATGGAAACTAAATCAGGAGTAGAGAATAATGCAACTATCTGCTATTCAGGACTCCCAGCCCATGGCACTGTTCTTAGAGGAGAGCAGGAGTGGTGCCTGGTGCTGGGTAGGTGAATTTGAAGACAGAGTTTTTTTCTCTGCCGGGATATGGAAGCAGGGTCTGATACCCTGGTATGATAGTGAGTCCAGTTTGCTCACTGAGGATTGTAAATGCCTAGGGGCTTGGTCAGCAAAAAGTCTGGTTCTAGCTTGGTGGATTCAGCACATTCATTCAGCACAGAGTATTAGATATGAAGTACTGATTGAGATGGTAGCTGGTAGACTGGTGTAGCTAATACTTCATAGTTGTCCCTTGCAGATCTCTCCACATCCAAGCCAGATGTGTAGGGATAGACTGCACCTGGCAAACTGTGGTATCTATAACTTCCTTACCCCTAAAAACATAGTGAACATGCTGGGCTTTCCTTTCATCAAACTTTTTAGGATCCTTCCACCGTAGTATGGAAATTTATCACAGGATGGAGGTTTAAGGGTAGCTACTGTGTCAGTATAGCAGTTTTCCCTGTGATGAAGGTGAGGATGCAGACATAGCTCCCAGTGTTTGATGCACTCTTCCTAAAAGCCTATAGATGTGTCTCATACTGTTGACATACAGGGAAGGATTTGTGACAGATAATCGATGTACCCATTGCTGTATGAGATTCATGCACCTACTTTACTACCACAAATGCAAAATACTGAAATATTTCTGAAAGTAGCTCAGGTACTTATGAAAACTGAATGTCTTTGCTTCTGGCAGTAGTCAGTAGAAAGGTATACTTGGTGTGTCCTCTTAGAATGACTTCCTAGCAAAGCTTTCCTGTATCATCTCCTTGCTTCCTTCAGCAGAATAAGATACTATTTAAATTACGGTGTAAATTTATTTTTACATGGCAACTGTGGAGATCAGCCCCTTTCAGGCCATTGTGATAGGAACTGAATGTGCCCTCTGTTTGCAGAGGATCTGTTGCTTCAGCTGGAGATGCTGATGAAACACGAGGACATTTGGCCACATTAATGCAAGTGAAACATCCACTTCTTGAAGCATGGGGAAGAGACTGTATGAGAAGGCAGAACATTGCCTCCAATGAATATTCACCTACGAGCTCATTATGACATTTAAAATGGCACTAAATGGAGTATTGTGCTCTACTAGAGCAACATCTTTGCTTTTAAGGGTGTTACATCAGTTCACTCCTATAAGACTAATGTATGGCATAATAAAACCCACTGCTATCTATTTTAGAGGCTAAGTATTGTCGTGTTTCTCTCTTAGCTTCTCCAAAAGTTGAGCTTTTTTTCTGAGCTTCCAGCTGAGCCCTGTATGAATGCTATGAATGCTTCCTCTTTGTATATAGTGCAAACTTCACAGCACTGTGTTACAAGAAAACAATTGGGCCCTTCTATATTCAACGAAAAGCTCACACACAGCACGCTTTGCCTTCTTAAGCTTCCCAGCAAAGGCTCCTGCAGGTCTGGTTGTTCATTAGACAGACTTAATAAAGATTTTTTTTCCCCCTCCAAAGATTACTGACTTTAAACACCCCATCTGCTTTTTCTTTCCTTCAGTGATGGGGAGGGAAAGAAAAGAACATCAACCTTCTGCAGCAGTGAATCTCTAAATGCTGCGGGGGCCACGCTCACACCTCGCCGCATCTCCTGGCGGCGGAGAATATTCCTGCAGGTAGCTTCACCTATGAATAAATCTTCTTCCAAGATGCAGCATCCAGGTGTGTGTGTGCTTTTAAAGTAAATAAACAATCAGTTGTTACTTAGTACTATAGTGAACTGCAACATGTGTAAATATGAAAGGGAGAAGGGAGTCAGCTTGATACAATATTCATGCTAGAGTCTTGCTAGAGATCAGTTGTGCTCAGCTGGCTTTAGATTATTTAGATCTTTTTTTGCTTTTGACAGAGGATTCTGTCATCAAAATCAAATGAATTTCAATCTCCCATAGCTGCACTGGTAGCAAGGAAGTTAAGACAGGCCTCTTGCTGACAAAGATACCCTCTTTAATAGTTAGGGAATTTTTACCCTAGCCTGTGTACATAATAGGAGTATTTGCAGAAAATAGTAAATTTTCTGCCTTGTCCTTTTGGTGCACACAGCACCTATTGAGCACCTATTCTTACAGCTTTAAGTCATTTAAGGTAGAAACTTCTGAAACATCTGAAATTATACTGTATGGGTAAAGTCCTGTTTGGCGGAGTTCAAAACCATAGGTAAATGACAAACTCCATATTTAGTGACCATAAAGTCCTATAGCACTGTCTGTAGTGCAGATTAGCAGATGGAAGTAGTCGTTTTTAATATAGAGCCTGTGGTAAATCTCAGCAGTAAACAACCTCGGCTGTAAAGGAGACTTTATGGATAAATGCCTCACTGTAACTCTGGAAGGAGCTAGCAGGGGAAGGAGTTGAAATACTGGGTGACCCTTTATTTAGCTCTATTCAATTTAAATATCACTTTATTTATTGTAAACAAAATGCTGTGTTTAAAAATAATTCTCTACTATTTACCTGCATTTCCTCTGTCTTTGGAATAAGCACCTCTCTGCTGAATGTGGAAGACAGCTATTGTTGTTCTGTTGTGACATCGATTTTCATGATATGTCAAACAATCTGAGTTTCCTGTAATAGCTTTCTGATTCTTTGCAGATGGTCATGATGGAAGTGAATTGTTACCCTTATCCCCTCTTGCTCCACCCCTGGAGGAGGACCCTCTTGTTCTAGTATTGCAAAATGAGGATGGTGCAGATAAAAGTGGAGAGAGGAAAAACTCAGAAGAACTGCAAAGTCTGTGGAGAAAAGCCATACATCAGCAAATTCTGTTGCTTCGAATGGAAAAAGAAAACCAGAAGCTGGAAGGTTAGCTATTTAGAAAATACCCCTAAAAGCTATTGCAGATTCTGAAAGTGAAAACTGTTCTGGTGTTAGGCACCTCAAACAGAGATATGATTCTGTAGCTTTTTGGTTAATAGTGCTAGAAAAAAAATGTGTTCACCTAGTCCTATCTCACACTCTTAGGAGGTTCTCCATCTACCTGACTTTAAATGAGTCACCTTAGTTACAGAAGAAAGTAATAACATTTCCTTTATTAGTGAATGTTACACAAAGGTTTCTACAGTCTGTGTTATATCTGTCTAAGTCTAGGAGTTCTAATGTGAAGTGGAGTGAGGAAAACAGGTGCTCTCTGAACATTTAGGTGTGGTAAACCTTACCCTCTCTATCTCATTTCAGTCCTTTGCAGCTCATGGCCTTTCTCTCCAGGCTTTTTGTCCTTCATTAACCACAACACAGTGGTAATTTATTAATACTTGAATCCAAATATGATTTTTGAGCAACTGGCTCTTGAGGTATGTCAGAAAGTTCTGTTTTTTGGAATGTGAGCACTGTATGCTGAAAACTGAGTGCTGTTAGTGAGGGATCTGATGGTGAATGTTGTGATTGTCAGCTGCCTGAGCTTCTGGTTAAGGTATTTTATGACTGGGTCAAGACTCAAGCAAATAAAAGATAAGATACAGTGTCTCTCCTAACATATGGAAGTTCTTCAGTATAATAGACTAAAAGACTTTTGGTGCAAGTTGAAAATTTCAAGTGTCTTCTCTGGAATTGCTGCCCTCATCTTCTATTAACACCCCAGGCTTAGTTCATGAGCTCATTGAAGGGGTTTTACGTTAAAAAACCCATCTGACAGATTTATCAAAAGAGGCCTTCAGTTCTTTCATACCTCGAGACTGCACACAGGAGAAACTCTATGATGCTTTTCAGGGGGTCAAAGTAACACAATTTTACTGTCAAACTTTGGAAAACAGGGAACCTGGCAAACATTTAAAACAAGCATTCAGTCTACATAAAGCATTTCACAAAGCATTAACTTAACAAATTCCAGCCCATCTAGGTTTAAGTTACCCAAATATCAAGAAAAGGAAATTAGCTGAAAATGAAGAAGTGAGAGCACACAAGAACCTTGTCAGCCATATGGGACTATGTTAGGGGCACCAGGGGGTGTGGTATGGGGTTTCAGGTGTGCCAATGGCTAATAGTCATTCTAAGCTGGACTAAAGGCTCCAGGGTCCGGGTAGTGGGGCAGTGTTCCTGGTGTGCCAGTGACTGACAGCTGGACCAGCGGCTCTCAATGAGGTGAATTATAGGGAGGGCAAAGCTCCATTCCATCCTGGCAGAACCCAGTCTGCCCCCTTCCCCACCCCACAGTATTGTTTCAAGCCAGTTATAACTTTTTAATAACTTTTTTCGGTCCCTCACAGCTGTATGACCTTATTATATGGTAGTATGATTCTTCATGCAAAACATAATGATCTTGTTAAGATCAGTTAACACTTTTTCCTTCTTTAATCCTACTTACTGAGAAGGCAGGGAGAAGAAAAAAAACTAGGACAGAAGTCTTTCCATGTCCCTACAAGCACACATCCTTGAATGTATTTCCTACACATGTAGTGCATTTCTCCGTGCACTTCTCTCTACAGTTTGTTTCCCTGTTTACATACACTTTTGTGAAAACTCCTAGGTTCATAGGGAACATCTAGAGAGAAGTCTGCTTTAACTTCAACCAAAATCTTCACTTTGTAAACCATTTTAGCAAATGGTTAGTGTGTTTTTGTGGAGTGAGGGAGCTGGATGTCTGCTGTAGTGAGTAATTTCCTTTTACTCCCTCTGTTACTTTGAGCTGCTGAGAGGAAAACTCCCTGCTATACCTGCCCTGTGTGGCTGGGAGTACTGAAAATTGTTTAATAGTCCAGTTCCATAAGACTCATTTACAAGTTATTTACATTCTGTGACAGATGTGTAAAAAGCAAGTTTTTCCTACCTGATAATTTTGTGGTCAAAACAGGAATGTCGGCAGCAGAGACTCCAAACTGGCAGTCATTTGCCAGCCCACATTCTTGGTTTGTATTCCAGATAGCGTGTCTCCATTCTTGTATTTGAGTTTGGAAGTACGGCTGGTGAAACTGGTGCTCTGGCTAGCTAGAATTCACTCTCTTATTTTCAAAGGGTGAAAAGTAACCTGTCTGAACACCTAGCTCTAGGTTTCCTTCTGTGTGCTGCTGTAACATGGGTCATTTTGTGGACAGGACCTGCACAGAACTGATACATTGCAAACAAATGTTGGTTCAGGTGGTTCTTGGCATTTTAACCTGCAGTTAAACGTAGGTCTCAGGAAAGGGAGATACAGTAATGGAAATGCAGAAATTTCTTTACTAGAAGCCAGGGTCCTAGCTATGAATTGATTAGCTTTATATAACTGATTTAAGACCAGAATTGCTGTGCAATTGTATCTAGTGGTTATCTGTTAATCTTTAATCTTCTGTTGACTTCTATTTACAAAATATTAATAGAACCTCTTTTCCTATTCCTTTTGCTGTCGAGGAGACTTGAATACTATTAGCTACTTATTTTACAGAAGGTAAGTTCTGTCAATTGCACAAACTTGATTTTTTTTCCTCTGAGAATCTAGAAGTTACTTTTTCCTGTAAGTCACCTAGAAATACAAGAGCTTCAAAAAGTGGCAGGCCACCTAGCAATGATTAGGAAGAACATTGACAAGGATGGTTGACAGTGACCAAGGGTGGGATAACAGGTAGGGCAAGTATGATCATCAGTCAAACTTGCTGACTTTCTCTAGGGTTAACTGCATAGTTAATCTTGAAATTCATTGTCACACTGAAAGATGCTACTGTTGTCTTGAACCTGTTGCATGCTGCTTATGAGAGTGAACATTCTTGGGTGAAATGGTACAGCAATAGGGGTAGCATTTAAAATCACCCCAGTTGAACTGCAAATTCCTGTGGTAAGATCACATTCCCATTTTTATGGCAGTGTACTGCACCTTGTGTAATAGTTGCTTCTACAAGGCACCCTGTAGTCTTGAATAGGTAGGTTCTTAGAGGTGGAACATAAAACTTTTGGAAATAATTTGTCATTTTTGAAGTGGACTGGGCAATGATCCTATGGATTCATCCAGTATTAACTCTATCCAAAGTGAGATGAGTAGGCGAAGGAACAGAATGTCTTGTTTTTCAGGTGATATAAAATTGTGAGAGTTTGCTTTTACCTAGAGGTGATGGTGCTTTTCTGCACATGCATTATGTATAATAAAATACCCACACTTAATTGCTCAGTAATGTAAATGATATCTGCCCCTCTGTGAAATGGCAGAGTAACAATGCAGCTTTATTTCAGAAATAGTGAGTCCTATGAAATAAATTTTTTGTACTGATGCTGTGAGCGACCCCATAAAACAGACTCCGAGACAAGTTAGTGTGGGATAAGATAAAAAGGTAGATTCTTTAATGTCTAGGCTTAGGGCTGTTAGGAATGCATGATGACATGCCCCTGTGAACACTGATTTCCATGGATTTTGTAATGTTTTCCACCCAATCCCCAGTTCACACATCTCTCGGTCTAGCCGCATCCTTCCTTTGGTCACACCTCCTCAGGATTTGAGTCTGGGGTCATGGGACCCTCTGTTCTTCATTTTTGTCTTCCTCAGCACACATAGGGCTCTTGGAGGTTTTCCAGTGTTCTTAGATCCAAGGTTGTTGGTTTATGTTTATGTCTTGTTCTGCCGGCCTTCTGATAGTCTTCAGCTTTCTAGCTTGAAAAGATGTCTAAACACTAAAAGAATTTGAGCTATTGATATGTGGTAGTGGTTAGGGTACATAAACAATGAACTTAAGCTGCCAGAAATATTAACACAGTAAATTTGCTTTTTTACTATGGTGACAAGTACTTCTAAAATCTATAAAAATGAAAAAATTAAAAACCCCATAGGCATCAGTACCATAGGTAATCCTATGCAGCAAACCTTTTATGTTTATAGCAACAGGAGTTCTGTGTTTCAGCACAAGTGTACCTTCCTGGGTGTGGTTCATGTTGGGTCATTCTATTCATTTGAGTCAGCCTAATAATGCCAGGTAGCAGTGCCAAGAGGTCTTATCACTCTCTGAAGGGACATGTAAGAACTGGAACAAGTGTGACTGACTTCAGTTTAGAAGACTTGCCTAGCTTCCTTGCCTAAATTTCTAATACTAACATTCATATGTTTGGGACTTTCCATACTAAAACAATTGTAATGTTTAATGTAAACAAGAGTAAAGTGATCAAAGGTGTTTTTGCAGTTGAAAGAAGCAGCAGGTGTTGTGAAGTTGTGTTGAGTGGGTTTTTCTTTCTGCCCCAAGCCTAAAAAAATGTTTTTGTTGTTTCATGAATTACTAATGTTCATGACCTATAACAGAAGTTAAATTGTTACCTGCAGGGTCTTTTGACAAAACACTGGCCCCATCTAAGCTATAAACTAATGAGTTGTAGGTGTATTTATCCCTAGTCAGGTTATCGGATAGCTGTGTCTAACTTGAATGGGCTTTATGTATTTGTTGTATCTTGTAATTTTCTGATATTGTGGTTTTCCATATGCTCTTCCATTGTATTCTGTGTTCTAGCAAGCAGAGATGAGCTCCAATCAAGAAAAGTAAAACTGGACTATGATGAAGTTGGTACATGTCAGAAAGATGCCATAAATGTTTGGGATAAGAAGTTACTAAACTGCAGAGCCAAAATCCGATGTGACATGGAAGATATTCATTCCACTTTAAAAGAAGGTATTTGTGTAGGAGAGCTTTTAGCTATGAAGTCTAAAGATTACATTTTTTGTTCCCTTTTGATACCAGAAGAAATCTGCCACCAATACACTTATTCCAATAGAAAAAATTGCCATCCTTTCACACATGTACTTGTTGCTGCCAAACAGAAAATAGGTTCTGCTGTGTCTGCAGCTTGCAATGTCAACAATGCAGAAATATATATAGGCATACTCCTGGAAGTAGCATCTTGTTCCCATGTATTAATACACTCAAGATTGAACTTGGAGCCTCTTCAACTAACACTGTGACCTTCTGGTTTCTGATGAGTGGATCCAATTGAGTCTGAGTTTCTGATGCTGTGATTTTACTTACTGAGGAGGCAGGACCATAATGTCTACTGTGGACTGTGCCCAATACCTAGGGAATCACAGCCAAGCTTTGGAGAGTCAGAACAACCACATTTTGTAGATCTGGAATATGGTCATTTAGTGTTTTGTTTCCTGGAGTGAAAGGCTGGGGATTTTGGCTTGAAGTAGATCTTCCTGTGGACTACCCATAGGCTAAGAGAGTACGCAGAGGACCTTGATAGTATAAAGCAGATGTAGGGTCTGATTGCAATGCTTTTTCCTCTTCCATGGAATCTCATGTCCGTGCTACAGATGTTGAAAAAAAAATTCTGTATGATCTGACTACGGTACAGAAGGGAAATTTAAATTGCTACCAGAGCGATTTGCCCAAGATTATGGCAAAGCAAATTATTGTGTTGTAGCACTGAAAATATCACCCCGCTTAGGGCTCTTGTTTTTTGACTGACCTGCAGGTGTACCAAAAAGTCGTCGTGGAGAAATTTGGCAGTTTTTGGCTGTGCAACATCGAGTCAGACACAGACTGCCAAACAAGCAGCAGCCTCCTGACATCTCTTACAAAGAACTTCTGAAACAACTGACTGCTCAACAGCACGCCATCCTTGTAGATCTGGGTACCTCTGTTTTTTCTGACTTGTTCTGTGGGTCTTTGAGTGAAAACACACCAGTCTTAACAGAAGATGTTGCTGGAGGTGGATGCTGCTGTATCAGCACCACTTTCTCTGTCGTCAGGGTGTATTCTGTGTATGCCACTTAGTGTCCTCTAAGCAGATGATTTCTTAGGTTATGCCATTTGTATTTATACTCTTCTACTTCTGTTTGAAAAGAGAACTCAAACGGTCACTTTTGTAAGTTCTGTGCAGACAAGAATTTTAAATGAGCTCAACAGATTCTGTGTAAAATAAGTGGTAAAATACAGACTGCTCTGACTAAAGGCAATCTGCATATGAAAGCAAAGAGAAATGGTCTGTGGGAGAAGTCCTGTTTGTCAGATGAATTGGTTTCTTGGTTGTTTTTTCCCCAAAGAACTGAATATCACCTGCTCTTGTCTTTTTACATCAGGACGGACATTCCCTACGCATCCTTACTTTTCTGCCCACCTGGGAGCAGGACAGCTATCACTCTTTAACCTTCTGAAAGCATACTCTTTGCTGGACAAAGAAGTCGGTTATTGTCAAGGTATAAGCTTTGTAGCTGGAGTGCTGCTTCTACATATGAGTGAAGAACAGGCCTTCGAAATGCTGAAATTCCTCATGTATGACCTTGGCTTCCGTAAACAGTACAGGCCAGACATGATGTCGTTACAGGTAAGTCAGTCCTTCCAGAGCAAACCAGAGTTTTAAATTATTTTTTTGCTCTCAGGGTTTGTTTGTGTTCTCCAGTGTCTTATGAAACTTCTTATGCTGTCTTGGAGGTTGTGAATTGCATGTGTATTTTATTGTTGACCCCTTCTCTGCCTCTCAATTAGCAAACAGAAGTTCAGAACTTGCAGACTTTACCTGTCACACATCCTCATCATCCTGTTTGGAAATTATGCTTTCTCTGCTATTTTGTTCTTCCTCTTCTTTTCCTCACTTCTCTTTCATCCTTATGCCAAAAAATACCCAAGATGCTTGCATCTGTATGTACATAGTTTAAAAATTAATTGGATTTTATTTTTCTTCAGTCCATGAGCGCTTGGATGTAGATTTTTCTCTTGTAACCACAAGTCAAGTCAATAGTGACACACAGTGGCCAGTCAGTGTACTCCACAGGCACTTATACTTGGGGCCACTCTGCCTTTGCTCATACTTTCACCTTTTTTTCTCTCATTATCTTCTAGTCTGCCATCCTCAACACAGAGAGAAAACAGATGAATTTTTAATAATTTAACTGGCTTAAGCAACGATGCATGTTCTGCAATATTATTTAACAGGTAGCTACTCAAAACTGTTTTGGAAGGAGATACAAAATCTTTCATATCTGTATAAACTTCAGGCTTTAAAGTCTGAGAAATCTCTCACCTTGACATGTAACTGTCCACTGACTAGAATAATTATGTATATTATAAAGGGATATACCACTGCTGAGTTAAAGCTTGTAGTCCACAGTGAAGAAAACTAAGAGGCAGATATAGAAGTTTTGGGGGGGTTTTCCATGCTCCCTACATAGCAAACACCTAAAGTTAAATGGAAACTTAAGGCAGAGTTTCAGTCTACTTTTCATGACCAGTCACTTTAGGTATTTACTTGGCAAATGTCCACAGCAATGTAATAGATTGTAGTTAAAGACACTGTGTGTGCTTATTCTAAAAACTATAGAGGAGTGTTTTTCTGTGGGTGTAGGAATGCTATAAGAAGTTTGTTGTTGATGAATTAAGGGTGAACAGCCATAAGGAGCGTCTTTGCTTCCTATCCCATTCCCCACTGCAAATATGTTTTCAACCAGTGGGGGTCAAAGTGTGATAAATACGTGTATGGGGGTTTTGTGGGTTTTCCCCCAGGAGATGCTCTCTTAGTGTTCGTGTGTTATACTGCGGTTGTAGACTTAAAACAACATCTGATGATATGAGAGCATTCATATGTCCAGGATTTCATATTTTGGTTTAAATGAATATGATCCTTTCATTGCCAGAAGCTCCTAGTAAGAGCACTTCTAAATTTGAGAAAGTTGTAGTACTTGTAGTACGGCTTGTCCTTTAAATTAATTGACTTTACTTTCCCCACACTTTGCTCCTAGGCAGGTCTTCTGTAACAGAGAAAAGCAGAGTTTTGTCTGCTCAAGACAAACTAGACAAGATGACTTAGAGGATCTTACTATGTTTAGATTGTTTTCTAAAAGGAATATAACATTTGCAAATTCTTTGGCATTAACAGTATTGAAACACAAGTAAGCTTATGGGAAGAATTAACTTCAATCCTGTAGAGGAAAAATGTTTGATGATTCTTTAGAATAATAAAAACTTAACTCAGATTTTGTTGTCTGGAAAAAGTAGTAACCTAGATCTTTAGTTCATAATGAACTAACCCAATTGTTTTACTGCCTTTTTGATACAATTTTAACTTCACACCTGTATGTTTTTTATTGACACTGTCCAAACTGTACTTAATTGGTATCTTTAGCAATTAAAGGAAGAACTCAAAGCATAAATTCAGCTGATTTGCCTAAACAAGAAGTGGTCTCTCTGCTTGTGGACACTGCTGACTAACAGGTAGTTTCAAATGCAATCAGCGTTTGTCAGGGAAGAATCATGAACTCTAGAAGTAAGAAAGTAACTGGATCTACATGGGTCATTTTGTTATTGAGGAATGGATTCCCCTTAAGCATAAAGCACTGTTGACAACAAAATCAGACCTAACAGCTAATCAATGTATATACTGCTTGTCATCTTCTGCTTTCTGAGAGAAGCATCTCTCTGTGCTGTGACTTACTACGTCATAAAACAATCAAAATTGGAAGAAAATAGTTTTCCACAGTGTGTTATTTTTCGCAATGAACAGCACCTTTTAATTGTTTTGCCTTGCAACCTTCTACAGGTTGTATAGCAATACTTTTTACATCACTATCTTAAATTCCTCAGGACCACTGGAAGATGTGCTGGGAAGTATGTATGTTGGACACTTCTGTATATAATGTATTCTGTGGGCACAGAAGCTATCTAAAGTGATGACTGTAGCATTTTAGATGCAGCAAAAATATGGCAAAAATTCAAAGAATGAAAGCTACAATGTGTCAGTTTAGTCAGAAATAAGCAAATTCTGTAATGGGGAGTTTTGACATCTTGGAGGAGGTACCTCTACTTTCATTGCTACAAGACTGAAAGTTCTGGTTTGTTGATAAAGTTAGAGCAATGTATTCTTTTGTTACATTAAGCCTGTGCAACTGAAATGATACTTCATTAATAATCAAGTTCAAACTGTTCTTTGTTATTGGCTACTGTGTTAATTTTAATTCATTAGTGGTGGTTTGTTTATCCCTGAGTAGATACCACTCAGGGCCCCAGGCAGCAATTAAGCTTCATTTTACAGTGCCATCTCTACTGGAGTTAATTTCCCTCAAATGAAATGTGAATGATGTGGAAACCTGAGTAAAGCTGAACTTTTCTTTCTTTATTTCCTTCCTCCCCCAATCCCCTCATGCACTGTAGATTCAGATGTATCAGCTTTCAAGGCTTCTACATGATTATCACAGAGACCTGTATAATCATCTTGAAGAAAATGAAATCAGTCCCAGTCTTTATGCTGCACCGTGGTTTCTTACACTGTTCGCATCTCAGTTTCCATTAGGATTTGTAGCCAGAGTATTTGGTAAGAAAGTTTATTCTGTTGCAGTAATAAACAGAACAATGTCCATTGTGTTTTAAAACTCTTGGGGAGTAGTTTTCTACATTCTGGGGACATTTCGGGTGACTATTGTGAGTGGCAAGTAGCAATGCTTTTCATGATGGGATGTCAGCTCCTTTTTAAAGAGGAAAACTGAAAGGTATTCTCTGAAATGTCAGACTTGTGCAATTAATTTTGTCTTCTCATATTACCCAGGAAACTTCTGAACTGTAAACGGAAGGAAGTTTATTGGTGAAAGTGTATTTTATGCATTTAAGTTTATGTTCATGTTAAAATTCAGCTTGCAAATTGGGAAAAAAAGTGAATCCATTTGTTTTTGAGAAGGTGTTTTTGAATTCTGATTCTAAAGTGCTTTTTAAAAATTTCGAGCAAGTTTGAACTTAAAGGCTGTTTCAGGTATTCATGTATGTGTTGAATAGTTTCCAAGTCTTAGGATGACTTTTACTCCATTTTAGATAGTTTTTTCTTGATACATTCCTCTTCAGGTAACATCTGGTACAGAAGCTTAAATATTGATTGTGCCTTGTAGTATTTACAGTATCAGAATGTCATGTAGTTGGTTTTGTCCTCTTTTCTTATCAATAAGAACTGCCAGCTTAACCAAATCCTTAGATATGCAGCTTTTTTTAAAAAAATTTTATATATTAGTATAAAACTCACTGTGTTCAGATAGACCAAGAATCTAGGAGCCTATGTCATGTACTTCCTCTTAAATCATACCTTTTTTCCCTTTGATTTTTCTGTTTTCACATGGCACCTTTTGTCTTTTCTTAAACTCTTAAGAAACTCAACCTGACTTTTTTTCACATTTCGTTACTGGAGTGTGTTATATTCTCATTTTGTTTGGTGTGGTGGTATTGCGGTAAAGACATGTTGACTGCTTGGTTGGTTTTGATTTAAATTTTATCTTTTTTTTTCCTAGTAATTTCTCCATTAGAGTATTTTTCTGGTTTTATGGTAAATTTTATTTGGCTGCTGTTTGTGTGATCAATGATTGGTATATCTCTTTTTCAATAGTGTACCAATCACATGAATGTCTCTTTCCTATTGGGATTACTGGATTCCAGGACACTCAAGCATTTTTTGTTTCTTTCTTTTTTCTTGGGTTTTCCTTTTTTGGGGCTTTTTTTGAAATTAAATTTTAAGAGTGGAAAGGGAGGGAGGAAAATAGGATCAGTGATCATTTCTTTGTAAATGAGCTGAGAAAGGCATGGTCCTGTTTTAAAATTCAAAAGTTACTGTGTTGTTCTACTTCCCGATGCTTTGGATTCCTACGTGTGTTACAGGCTGTTGTCCTTTAGCAGGAACAAATGGCTAGTGTCTACCCTTCACAAATTGTATTTATGCTGCTTAAATGAGCATCACAGGCTTGAGAAGGGAGGCTTTTGGGAACTGTGTTTGAGGGAGATGGCAGCTTTCATGAGTGTCTTAATTTTATTTTGTGATGCTGGATTAGGCCAGGGATGATCTCTCTCAGTATCAGGATCAGAAGTTGGGTTTATTCAGTTGGGTAGCCCCACACAAACACTCTGTGTGTGTGACAGAGCCAACAGTTCAGGACATTTGAACTGCTGATGTTTTCAGTTCATCTCAGTAATGCTTCTGAGGAAGAATTTCTATTTACTGTCATCAAGACTCCCATTTCTGTAATCTTTGTCTACTGATCTGCAGAGCCCAGGCTTTCCCCTTATATCCACATTACCTCAAATTAAGGGGCTGGGACTTAGATTGTGGCCACTAAGATCACCATTATGGATTTTGAAAATAATGAGGTTATGAAATATACATGATGGTTTTTTAAGGACTAGCTTCTGTCAGTATGCTGTGTTGTGATTTACTTCTCAGTTGCTTTTCAGTCACAGATGCGCTTAAACTAGTTAGCAGTTCATTAATAGTATCTATCAGACAGTGAAGAAATGCTTATTGCAGGTAACTGGCACAGACATAACAAGCCCAATGTTTTATTTAATGCTTTCTCACATCTGTAAGATGAAAGAAAATTCTTTTATATGCTTTAAATTCATGTTGAAATAAAACAGATTGCACTTCTGAACTGAATACTTCTGCAGTGTGATTTATTACGAAGAAAGCCATCCCAGCAAATATAGATATTTACCCAATGACTCCAGCTGCCATTTTTTAAGAAATTTTAATTATTTTCTTTTTTAGACATTATTTTTCTTCAAGGAACAGAAGTCATATTTAAAGTAGCACTGAGCCTTCTTAGCAGTCAAGAAACATCTATAATGGGATGTGAGAGTTTTGAGAACATTGTTGATTTTCTTAAAACCACTATTCCTGATATGACTCAGCCTCAAATGGAAAAAATTATTACTCAGGTGAGGATGGTTTTCTCTTTACTTTTTCCCCCCATATAGTTTTTTTTAAAAGAATCGTGCCTGAACTATATGTTAAAGCCTTCTCAGTATGTTCCTTTTGGTTTGAAATGCAAAGGAGTCTTCGTCTCAGTAATTTGTATACAAATAGGATGTGATTCAATTTCCATGAGTTTTTAAATGTCCTGCAATTTTACAGTTACTTTAGTTGCTGCCTCAAGGTTTAGTACAAAGGTTCTTTTGTGTCCCAGGTATTGAAAAATTGTTAGTTTGCTTATACATTTCCCCTCACCATCAGAAGGATAGAAGTAGCCTATTTGTGAAACCTAAACCCAGCTCTTGCTTCCTGTTAGTAGGGGAACAGTCTTAACAGTTTGTGGAGGGAAGCACAAGTTGCCATGGTGGGAAGAAGCAGCATTACAGCAACTTCCCTTCCAACTGAAAATCCTACAGCTTAAGAGGCTGGTGAGGCACTGTTTTCATTCTATATTAAAATCAAGGTCAGGCATGCTTCTGTTGTTCTGCTGTGGGTATTGTTCTCCTCCTGGGACCACTTTTAGGATGTCCCCATGCACCTTCCCCTTCTCACCTCAACCTTCTCTGTGGAGGAATCACATTTGGCAGGTGCTAGAGGTAAAAGCCCCTCAGGACTGATTCCTGCCTTTCTTGGGTATGGGCACAGAGGACAGGAATAGTGTTATTTCATCAGTATAATTTCACCTTCTTGACAAAAGCTAGAATAGGAAAGAAACAAAGAATTACTGATGCTGATATATGAAAAGCTTTTTGGGAAATGCTATCAGTGGCTGGAATCTTCATCTCTACATCATCTTTGCATTGAAGCTGAAAATTGAGAATGAGCCTCAGTCTAGTATTTTAACTGTGAACCCACCCATGAGCAGTTTTCTGCTTTAAGGTGGTAGTTCAGAGATAACAAGAGCTCTAAAAAACCATGTCCATATGCAGGAGTGCAGTTAACGCTGATTCCTATGGCTTGTTAAGGTTTGAGTGTTTCAGGTGCTGTTAGTTAAGAATTCATTTTTTAGGCAATCACAGACTATTCTAAGTTGGAAGAGACCCACAGGCATCATCAAGTCCAACTCTTAAGTCAATGGTCCACATAGGGGATTGAACCCATGACCTTGACGTTGTTACAACCAAGTTTTAACCAACTGAGCTAATCTCTCCCCACAATGTGGTCTTCACTTCCTCTTTGCATTGACTGTGATCACCATGCTAAACTTGTGTCAGGCACTTTCATGTCTCTTCAGAAGTCATTGATTCTAGCAAAGGTAGAAGTGGTAGTTCGATATTTTTGATATTACTAGGAATTAAATCTCTGTTCTGTGCTCTGCATGGATTGCAGAGCAATCATTGTGTGGTGAGCATGGCAGAATTCTGTGGCTTTGTGCAAAGCCAGGAGTGATTGAGTAAAGAATGGGTGATGTTGCCTGGGTGATGAGCAGAAGTGAATATGTTTATACACAGGTCAGCTCAGCTATGAGAATAAGATTACCCGCTTGCCTGTGGTGGGGTCTCATTCCGAGCAGCCTTCTGGATTTGCATTCATGTGTAGACTACCTATATGCTATTGCTCCTACCTCAGCTGGCTGCAGGGGGAGCTGTTTGGCCATCTCACTGTCGCAATTCCGAGGATCATCCTCTTACAGTGGAAGATGAAAGAAAAATGTAGACATTATGCAGATCTGTAATACAAAGATGAAGAATTGACCTGGTAGCTGAAAATGACACTTGAACACTGTATATAATGTACAGTCTTACCTCATTTGAATTACATGAATAATGCTGGAAGTAACGCAGAATTTGGGTTTTTAGGGTATCAATGTGTGTCTTCTGTTGCTTGTATGTTTGTGATCTGGAGCATAAGGAACAGAAAATTAATGTCACTGTAGACATCCTTCCAATCCTAGTCTAATACTTGGTAATTTTCAGAAGCTGCAGGGCTGTGGCTGCATGTATGAACAGATAATGGTCATACAGTGTCATCACTGTTAGAGGGTCAGTTCCATAGTCTTCACAATGCTTGATCACCAAAGTATCCCTATAAGAAAATAGTGTGTCTTCATGCAGAAACAGAGCACAGGGAGACTGCAACCATGAAGAATGTTTTCATAGAAATCTATAACTGAGCACTTGAAGTCAAAGAGATCTAGTTTTGAGGGTAGAGATCTGATATCTCCTGGATTATTCTTCCTCATTGTGTGCTATTGTTCCCATCACAAGCTGTTGAGACTTGAATTTAAAAATTTTGTCTTGAGCTTCTTAATATTCCTGAGCAACAGTTGATAAAACTTTGTCATATTACAAAATTTTTAGATTAATAAGACTTTTCTGCTGATACATCTCATAATAAGAGATGGTATTTGGCAATTGTAAAAGGCATGATCCAGTTTATTCTGAAGTCTGATTTATTATGGCTACAAGAAGAACTCTAGATGTTAACATGCTCTTAACACAGACTTCCCCTTAAAATACTTTTCTGAAGGGAACAGGAAAAAATTTAATTAAGCAGAGTTGACTCCTAGTTAAGCGTTCATGTGGAGTAAGTGCTCCCTATGGTAGTTAAAAATTGTTTTTTCTCTCATGGCAGGTGTTTGAGATGGATATTTCAAAACAGCTCCATGCCTACGAAGTAGAGTACCATGTACTTCAGGATGAACTACAAGACAACGTGAGTCCCTGTGATGAGGGTGAACCCCTGGAGAAGCTGGAGAGGGCAAACAATCATCTGAAGAGACAGAACATGGATTTGTTGGAGAAGCTACAGGTAAATGACTTAGGACTAGAAACGCATGAAGAAGATGTTTCTATGATTCAGCCAATATACTTGAAAGTGTATTTTTAAGTGTATGTGAGAATTCTCCTAACTGCAAGACCTTATGCAGTTAAGTGGTTGTGTCAATTACAGTAATTTACTTCTCTTCAACATTCTTTTGGCTCTCTATTGCCATTTGTTGCACTTTTCCTCTTGATTTAGATTTCTATTTTTTCCAAAATATCTCTATCTCCCATAAAATCTAGTGGCAAAATTTGTGTATCTTACTAAAAATAAGTTCTCTGTTCCTTCATCTCTTTGCTTCCCTACTGGAAAATTTTAAGAAATAATCCATAGTGCAGTAGACTTGCTTTCCTCAGGCCTTTGTAGGCAGTGTCATTTTGTTTCCTTCTGCTGAAACTCATAGTTTGACTTTTGGTAGGTGGTCTCTCCTAGCACACTTGGCTATATCTGACTGCCCATCAGACTTTGCCCGATAAAGTTGTGCTTTAAAAAAGCACTGTTCACCCTTTGTCCCATAGCCTGGCCAAGACTTGTTTCAGGTTTTGATATGTATTGTCTTGCAATTTCTTGAAAGACGAGCTCTTGTATTTTCATCACCAGGCCATTTCTTGTTATAGTTGTTAATTTGAATAAGTGTTGGGAAGAGAACTCTGAGAGCACTTTCAGCTTCTGGAACTTGAAAATAGAGGGAGGCAAAAAAGGAAAGATCAAGTCCTCATTATTTTTTTGTTTATGGGCTAAGGGTGCCCATTTTTCTTTAGATACTGAAAACAGGAATTGCTTTTTTACTGTTGTTTTTGCTTGGCTATTTTTCTTTATTTGTTTGCTGCAGCCTGGGCTTTGTCTTCTGTTCTGAAAATGCACTGAAGGTGTAGAATAATTGAGAGTGACTGGTTTGAAAGCCTCTATCTGTTCTTCCAGAATGCCGTACTATAATGCATCTTTCTCAGTTCCTTAACCTCATTTTTTTGTTTGTATAGGTTCATTCCTCTGCTTGGGCCCTTTCCTAGGAACAATCAGAATTTCCCCACTTCCCACAGAAGGACATTTGCTACTCCTGAGATCCAGGGTTTCTGTTGACTAGCCAGAGGAAGCTGTAGGTCTTTTATTGAAGAACAGGGAACACCATCTGCTTCTAGACTTAATGCTGAGGTTCTCTTTCCCTCTAACCTCTCCATCCTGCTCATTTACTTTATTACATAGGGTTCTCATTGCTCCATCACTGTCAGAGGGGTTGTCTCTTCCAGTGCTGCTCCAGTTGCTGATTTCGTTGCTACAGCTCCAGTTCCTTGTTACTTTCAACTGTCCCTTGCTTGCTGCAACTTGTATGTCTCCTTCCTTCTGTAAAGCTTTCAGAAACCCTTCAGATTGATCTGGTCACTGTGTGATACACAGTAGGCAATCCTTCCATTGTCTGCCTCCTCAGATGTTTTTTTAGAAATAGCTGTGTCATTCTTTCCTTTACAAATACCATAATACTAAAGGAAAAAATTATTCAGAATGTATCAATTTATTATAAAGATAATGTTATTGTTTACAGGTTGCTCATGCTAAAATTCAGAGTCTGGAAGCCAGCCTGGAGACTATCTTGACTCGAGAGAACAAAATGAAGACTGTAATTCAGTCCTTGGAACAAGAGAAGATAACATATCAAAAGACTCTTGAGCAGATAGTGAAGTATGTGCCACCAGAAGCGTTGTCTGACTGTGAACTGCTCCTGAAGGAAGTAAACTACAATCCAAATAATAAAATAAGGAGTAAGCCATAAAGCAGGTTTCTCTAGACAGCACATCTTCAGAAGAGGCAACGAAAAGTTGCGTATGCTGCTTTCAATAGCTACTTAGCAATAGGCAATGGTATTATCCAAATCTAGTGCTGGGACACTCATAGCTACAGATGGGCCTTCAAATATCAGTATGCAAATTCAGGCTATTAATTTTTTATGATTATGTAAATAAATCACAAGGGGGAAATAAAAGATTCTCACATGTAATATTGATGACTAGATGTATATTTAGAGTTGACCTAAGGGAAAAGAGAAATTTCAGCAGACAAAGTCAAGATAATGGTGATCTCAAATTCACTCTAGATGTGGTTGTCTTGTAGTGAAATGAGGATAGCATCTTTATATATATGTATATTGAATATGTTGAGTAATACTTGAAGAAAAAAAAGAGGAGAATGTAATTTTCCCTCCAAAGGGCAGCATGTTTCACATCTTTTGTGGAAAATCTGTGTGAACTCATGTATGCCTCTCTTTTAAGTCTTCTGACATTGTGAGCACAGACCAAGAAGCAGAACAAGTATCATGACTTGGTTTGTACTGAAAAAGCTCTAGTGCCATCAGCTGCCTGGGCTGTACCAGTCAGCAGTGTAACTCCACATGCATGTTGGAACTGGAAACAAAAAGCATTGCATCACAGCTCCGCCTCCGTAACTCAGAGCTAAGAAATAGGTTATCTATACGCACTCTCAGAACTTGCAAAGGCAAGAGCTAATGGTGACTACTACTATTTCCTTCCTTGCCTGTATGCTTCCATGTGTCCTGGGGTTGATCATGATGACAGGAGGAAGGAAGAACAGCTTTGGGCTCCTATTTATTCTGATGTTAATTTTCCTCTGGAGACTTGCCATCGTAAGAGTTACGCATGTAAGAGGTTCTCATTTAACCAAAGAAACAATGCAAGAAGCCTTGTCTTATTGTAGTGGGAGGCAGAAAGCTGTTCTTAAATTTTATTTGAGAAGAAAATGGAGGTGGGTTGCAGGAAGTTGAGCGTAAGTGCACAAGAGAGGACCAAGCAAGTTTCAAATACTATATACCTTTCAGTTTTCACATACAGAGTGGATATACATTTCAAAGGGGATTCTGAAGTACAGACACAGTTTTAATAACGCTTTACAGGCTATTCCTGTTTTGATACTGCTTTGTGGTCTTTTTAAAACAAAAGTCATGAATTTATGTGTTGGGCAGAAGGTGAAGTAAGCTCTGATAATTTCAAGGGAGAAAATATGTTTATAAAGATATAAAAAGTTACATATAGATTTGAAAATGTTTTTGAGTGGAATTTTTGAGGAAGCTTAGAAAAATGTGTAATAGACAAGTATTTCGGAGTGCGTGTCTGAACTGTTGAGTGTTACAGTGGCTCACGTTGTCTCATACCATCTATACTGTATTCCAGGAAACATTTACTCTTTTTAGTAAGAAAAACAATTAAGCAAAGTGCCAAATCCAGCAGTGTCTTTTTGCATAAGATTGTCCAATTTGGAAAGCAAGGACTGAATATCACTGCTTTCTAAGTTATATGCTTTATGTTAACATAAAAGTGAGGAGCA
Source organism: Pithys albifrons albifrons (assembly GCF_047495875.1). Classification (NCBI taxonomy): domain Eukaryota; kingdom Metazoa; phylum Chordata; class Aves; order Passeriformes; family Thamnophilidae; genus Pithys; species Pithys albifrons. The sequence goes on from NC_092458.1 coordinate 45,066,977, forward strand.
ACAACGCTGATTTGCTGCATGCTGCTGTGGAACTTAGAGGCTTGGGCTCTCCTGGGCTTTTTTGTTGTTGGTTTTTACTTCCATGGTGTTTTATCTGATTAAAGATATTGATTTACTTAACAGACTTTCTTTTTACATTTGGGGTGAAAGGTCTTAACACTGTGTATGAAATTATGTGGAATCTGTCTAGATATTTCAAGAATGTTGTATTGTATTAGGTGGAAAAATGCCAAGTGAAAAGGCAATTCTTTGAGGTTTTGTTCAGAGTAAGTTTTAGCCGATGTGTACGTAAAAAACCAATCCCAGGAACTGCAGCAGCGTTTATTACAAGGAATCAAGGTTATTCAGATACATCTTTTTTTCAAAGATGCACTGAATGTGCTTTATCCTCTATTTCACTTAAAGAATTTTTCATGTAATGCCTGGAGAAATTCCAATAAATGTCATTGCTGCATTTCCTATGGCCTCTGGCTAGTTTTATTTTTCTACACCTCAAGTGCCAATCTCATTTTCAATAGTATTGTTCACATGAAATATGAAAAGGATTTGGTCTTAGTTTCTAGTTGGGGGGGGCGGGGAATAACTTGCTGGGTTTATAAAACTGCAAGGGTATAAGGATAGAAATTCTCAGGGAAAATAGTCTTGCACAGTTCTTAACTGAAGATTAAATTCTTGAAAGGTATTTTTGTTCTGTAGCAGTTCAGTTAGTACATATGCATGTTGAGAATAGTAATTCATGAACTCTACACTGTACATCTAGCTTGGGAGGAGGAGGACAGCATAGCAACATAGAGGAATAAACTACAGAAGTAAAATCACAATGAGGTAAGTGCCTTTTGGCATTAGGACAATTATAATAACATTTGTGTGCCTGGTAACTTGGTATCTCTAGGGTATGTATCTTGAAGTCTGCACTCAGTCAAGTATTCTCCAGACCATCTTCAGATGGATAATCAGCAAGATTATCTGGAAGACTGAATTGCATGTGTGTTTTTATCCATCTGGTTGTCTCTTCCTGTCTACTATGTACAGCTTTACAGCTGTTCTGTTCTGGTTGCACTTATGCAGCTGGGAAGAGGGAGGTCCTAAGGAGCAGTGAGCCAGAGGCAGAGCTGCAAGGATATTTTCTTGGGAGAAGGGAGACATCTTCTGGGATCAGACAAATTGCTCTTCTATCTTGTTTTTCCCATTGGAAAAAATTTTTCAGAATACAGCTATTGTTCTCTCTGAGCTAAGCACAACAGCACTCTCAATTTTTGCAGTCAATTTGTGAAGAACTGACTCTTGAGGAAAAAGCATCTGCTGTTTTCAGAAATGGGTAGCTTGGACTGCTTTCTGCTGGCAGAGGGCTTTTTTAAAAGTCTGGGAAGGCATATATCCTAGCTAGAAAACTAGCTGGCAAGTCAAGAGTACTACTTGCCAGGAGTAGAGCTGAAGTAAGTCAATCTGGTAAGAAGGGCTTATGTAGGAAACTGGTATTCACATTTTTGTGGATGGAAAACCTATCCAAAAAGTTAGTTGTTTGTGAGTATTTTTTCTTTTCCTAAAATGGAGAGTATTTCTAGCCACAATATTTATTTATTTAAAGTTCTTTAAGTTGCTTTTTGTTCAGTTTTCTCTAAAAGAACCCGTTAGATTTTACTCAAAATAGATGTAACTTGAAATCACAGATCTAGCTCATCTCATGGGGTTTGATTGTGCCCTCTTCAACATGACACTTCTTTGCTTAATATCAATACAAGAAAGCCAAGCAATTTGTATCATACAAAGGAATTTCAGCAGTTTGATCCAAGAATTTGATATTACTAGGGTGATCCAGAGAGCCTACATTTGGACACTTCATCTAAACCTGCAACCATATAGATAACAATGTGAATAGTCTTTTGTGTGATGAGGTGAATAACCACAGGGACTGTTAATAGAGGTTATCCACTCAGTCTTTATAGTCAGAGATGGTTGTTGACAGGCATGTGCAGGCTGTAACAGGTCAAGCCTTACACCAGGCTACACCATCCTTTAAAAGAATTGTAATTGATTCTGTATTTCTGTGGTTCAGCTTTTAATGTCAGTGTTAGCTGTTGAATGCATTTAACATACGCTTTTACTTCCTCAGTCTTTCTAGTGACTAGAAAGAACAAAATTTAACTTTCTTTTTCAGGTAGACATATCAAATGTTTAACTATAGCCTTCCTCCAGATATCTAGTGTGAAAGGGATAGTTTATGTGCTTAAAGTGTAACATATTAGCTCACTCTGTCTGAAAGCATATTAAACTTGGCAGTGACAGTAAAAAGCTGGGCAGTGAAGCAAAGGTGACTGTGTACCTTGAGCAGCTAATGGGGTGTATGCTGACTGGCTTGCAATGAAGTAGAACCTGGATGGATTGGCACTTGGTGTGTTGCTTGGTTTTATTTTCATGACCTTAATTGTGGACCAAAGGAGGGAGCTGGCAATGCTCCTTTACCAAAATGTTCTGTTGGCGTGTCCTTTGAGTTGAGAAGTTTTCCAGTCCTTTACTATTCTTTTTGGAACTCTTGTTCAGCAGCCACTTTTTAACAAGGAATTTGGGAATTTTATTTGTCTTACTAAAAAAACTTCTGGAGCTTATCCCAACCATTTCTGTACTCAGATTGCAACTTACTCAAGTGTTCATTCTAATAAAAGAAAGTCAGGTTTTAATATATACGTTTTATTTTTGATGAGAGTGTGTGTTGAGAGATGACATAAATGCCATGCATCATGTCTTGCTGGAACTTTTACATGGGGAGAAGAATGCTGTGCCTGATGCACCCCAGGGCACAGTTGACCCTTTTGCTGCCATGGCCATTGTTGGCTCATATGTTGGCTCATATTCAACTTGCCATCAACCCAAATCCTGAGATCACTTTCTTCAGGGCTGCTCTGCAGCTTCTCATCCACTAATTTGTACATATGACCAGGATTGCCCCATCCCAGGTAAAGAATACAGCACTTGCTCTTGTTAAATTTCATACTCTTCGTGATTGCCCAACTCTGTAGTCTATCTGGATCTCCCTTTAAGGCCTCTTCTACCCTTGAGGGAGTCTACATCTCCTCCTAGTTTGTTACCATTGGCAGACATGGGAGCTAGAGATACAGTGTGAGGTGCAGATCCATGCTAGCTGGAGCCAGGAAGTGGCCACAATAGCACCTTGCAAAGCCTGGCTTGCTGAACACCCAGGAACCAGTCAGTGTGTGGCCCTGGGAGGGCTGCCCATCCCCTCTGTGCTGCATCTTGGGGCTCTTTGCTTCAGACGAGGTCAAGACTGGCCTGTGGACTGAGTGCCCATTTTTCCCATGGGGTTTGTGCTCCTGGAAGTTATCTTCCAGTTTAGTGCTTCATTCTGGCACAGCATTATGATGCAAACCAGATCAGGGAAAGTAGGAATGAGTAGGAGATTTCCTTCAGAGTGCACCTGATACTAAGCAAAACCCCGCTGCAGGCAGGCCCCCAGTGCCAGTCAGTGTCGCATTGGTACTTCTCCTGGAGGACACAAGATTACTTTTGTATGAGCTGCTGGGCTGTCTGCATTACTCTCTCCAGCAATCAGTAAAGGGGGATTTTTTTGCCCCCCGGGCTACAAAAAAGCATTTGCTTTCATTTTAAAGTGATCAATCTGCTAAAGTTGATGCTTAAGAAGAAATCAGTTATTAAATTAGTGCTTGAATATTGCCCACCAGGTGTCACTGTTGTACATGCAGCTTTTGTGTGTGACTGTAGGGTGGTTGCTGTGGCTCTTATTTTAAACAGGAGAATTAATTTAGTCTCCTGCCTGATGAAGCATGATGCTTTGCACGCTGTTCGTAATAAAATGTGACGTTCATGGTCAAAGACTTTATTATAATGAGAGGACTTACTAAAAAACATATAGGGCCTACTCAGAAACAGATGCCTTACTTGCAATGTTTTGTCTCAGCTCTTGTCTGAAAAAATCATGGAAGCACTTCTACACCCGAAAAAACCCATACTGTCCCCAGCAGTCTGATCCCAGGTGTCTCCTTTTGTACTGTTCTGACTGAGCAGAATTTATGTTTCTTGAAAACAGCATTGAGTTGATCTGGTCTCACTGCAGGCTGATTCTGCACTTGCTCTTTCAATTTTTTTAAAATAAGGCTTCCTTGCAATCATCTTCCCATGCCCACTAAGTCTCAAATAACCAGTTCTCCTTCCCTGGTTTTCTTTTAATTACTCTTACTGGGTTTCAGCGATCAGAAGAAAAATGAAGGATTTGCTACTAATTTTCCCAGAGCTACAGAGAAGACGTGAATTGCTGCTTCCATTTTCCAGTTAACACACTTTTCCCTCCAGCAGCACTGCTTCTAGTGAGCTCTGTGCTCACTCTGAAATGCGAGGGACATGTTGAAGAAAATGTGTTGTTCCAGCCACCCAAGCACAGCTGTTCTCAAATAGTCTGGACAACAAGCACAAGGCATGTTTACCTCCCCGCCAGAGCCTAATGTTCAAACCATACTCAGGTAATTATGGCATCAGCAATTCCCTAGGGACCTTGGGGCATAAGCAAAGAGACCACAGCTCTTCTACAATGTGTTTGCATTTCTAAAAGCACCAAATTATGGATGGGCCTAATGGGCTGAAGGTGCTTAAAGCAGGGCCAGCGCAATTCATGTGCAATACACCATCATTTGAAAATCTATCACGTTGTGGAAACATCATTCAAGTGCTAATTTAAATAATACTAACATCTGAAATGAAGGCATGTTCTGACATTTATAGGTTTAATGTCTATTTCTGCACTCTACCAAAATAGATGGGTTGTGGGTGGATCTATGATTATTGCTGTGCATTAGCAAGACAAAAATTGTGTAGGCAGCTGGTATTATGCATGGGTAAATATAGATGAGGGAGAATCTAGAGAGTAATTTTTTGGTGTCACATGTTTATTTAAGAAATAATTAGAAACAATGTTAACTTCAGCAGTGCTTAAGGCTTTGGCGAGGAAGAGAACATCTTAAAAATGCAGTGGCCAAATATGCCTCCATACTGCATAGCCTGTGGCCCCAGTAGCAGGGATGGAGTTGTGTAGTCTTGGGAGCAGTGATTCCCTGCAGCCCTTTGCCTGCTGAGCAATCACAGCTGTTGAGGCTGGATGCATTATCAAGCCATTATCCTAATGAAAATTTGTGATATTTGTCCTCTCCCTTTGTGGTGATCCTGAGAAGTTCATAGGGTTTTGATATGCTGAGATAGGTATTTTTTTGCTATCTCCTGGTTTGCATGTTGTGGAAGAAGCAAAGGTAGCAGTCCTTTGGAAGAGCATAACTTTATCAATTTTTGCCTTAGACAAGTAAAAGATATGTGGTGCTTCCTACTCTAAATGGATCAGTGAAGGGAAATGATGTATGCTGAGCCACTGAACTACTGACAGTGACGAACATGTGCTCGTGCACAACTACAGTATGTCCACTGAAGGACAACTTTAGCAGCTTTCTGATGGAGGCCAACAGGTAAAGTTCTTCACTAAGGTTTTGGTTCTTCTCTTCTGTGTATGAATAAACTTGACATAGTGCTGCAGCAAACTTCAGCATTGTAGGAGAAGGTTCAATGTTTTGGTTATGTCAGTGGGTGGAAGGAGACATATGAATGCACTGGAGGGTAGCTCAGCTTTGACACTTGGTACTGTCTCTTTCTACAGCTTGACCTGCACAGATCCCCATTGACTTTCTCCTCAAAACAAAATGTGAAAACTTGTTTTAAAGTCTCTGTGTGTGTTACTTTTCCTCATATTTTTCCATCCTTATACCTCTGCAGGAGAACAGGATCCTGCTGCATATCTTTTTTTCCCTTCAGGCCAGCTGGCTCTCACGTGTTTAGTCTTCTTCTGCTGTTTGCATTTTTCACAGAGGTCTTCACTGAACCTTGCCTTGGCTTGTGGTTGATGTTCTTACTAACTTCAGCCTGCTGGAGAAAGCAGCAAAGCTCTTGTGTTTTTCTAGGAAACACATTTCCATCAGCCTGATGAGCAGCAGCATTGCTTCCCATCTCTCATGGAACGGCAGAGTCTTGTCTGGCATTTTCTTGGGGTTAGTTCACATAACTCCTGCAGAGGTCATGCACAAGCCATGCCAGAGAATGCTTCATATGCCTGCCACAACTGACTCCTCATTAAAGGTCCTGGGTTTGGATGACGGTAACACCCATGTCTGTACATGAGGGTGTTGGGATTTTTAAACTCTGTTTCTCAGTGGAAGTTTGTCTAATGCAGTTTCACAGACTTGGAGGACACTTCAGTTGAGGGAACTGTTAATGTGTAAAGTGGTTGTGTGTGAGAGGGCAGGAAAAAGTGGAATTAAGGTAGGAAACTGTAAAGTAGATGTGACAAACACTTCTGCTCTTACAGCAGCTTATTTATACCAAAGCACATGATAACATACCAGTTTTTGATGATTTCTGACTTCTTGACATTTGTCCTACTTAGTTCTTACAAAAAGTATGTCATTTTCCTCGCACTACCTGAAGTGATCATAACATCCTAAAGAGCTAAAACACTAAAATGAAACAAAGCTGCTAAGTGAAGAATCTGCATTTTGGAAATGATATTTATTTGTAATGTAACAGAGCCTAGAGAGAAGTTACAACATAAATCTGCTAAGACAGCAAAATATGTATACTGTCCCAAGAAATTTACCATTAAATCAAAGAGGTGGAAAGAAGGATAGGAGTGAGCTGGGAAGAACAGCATTGACCCAGGGCAATTATAATCAGTTTAGGCAGATGTACAGCTATATAGTATATGCCTGTTTTTACAAGTGGGAAGATTTAATTTAACCTTGATCAAGGTTTTGGCTCAAAAGAGTAAATCTTATTAATCTGATTTTGACATCTTACCTTTTTCTGGCTGTGGTGGGTCCTTAAACATTTGCTCGCTCCTTCCTTCTCTCCCATCTATCCCAAAACCCAGCAAGAAAATGTCCTCTATATAATAACCTAATGGTTAGCAGAATTGTTAAGGAAGTTAAAAGCCTGGTTTCTGGTCCAAAATGCACCCTGGAAAAAAATTGCCAGGGGAAACATGTAACATGGACAGCCTCCACAGCCAGTTTGTTTATTCTTATACTTAGATATTCAAATAATGAGCATGACTGAACTCTCCCAGGATGTCAATTACTGACTCTCTCCCCCATTTGCAGCATGCTTTGAGGGAAATTATAATGAACATGCTATTGAACAAAACATGAACCCTCAGGCTATCGGGCTATGGCAAATCCTCTGCTTCAAGTGTGCATAAGTTTCTCTTCCTGCTCCCCTGTGTGAGCCTTGATCCTAATAGGACATTCCAGCCTATCTGTGCTCCTAGACCCCAGAGTCAGGATCTCTGGCCACCATGATAGGGAGAGTAGGAAAAGAGGAAGAGGAGAGTGTGGTGCTCTCACTGTCTCTCCACACATGCCAAGACCTGAGGCACGCTGTTCTCTGACCACAGTGTCATACGAGATACTAGTTTTGGCATTTTTTGTTATTATTTTTATTTCTTACTTTTACTTCCCCTCCTCCAGGCGAACTTGAGTCTGAAAAGAGTCTCAGTGTAAACCTCTGAACACAGAAATAAGCTGTAGTCCATCCTGTGTTTGATAGGAAAAATGAATAGCAATAAAACTTTGCCTGAAGCTGCAGGAGAAAGTGAAGGGGAAGGATTTGCTGCTGCCTGGAGCTTCAGGGAAAGGTGAAGGAGAAGGATTTGCTGCTCTAGATGCCTTAAGTAGATGGAGCATGCTGGAGTTTAGGGCCTGGTTTAATATATCTGTCATAAAATGTGTGCTCTATCACCCTCTGCAGTATGTGCACAGCAGCAAACCACTTCAAACACAAATAAAAGCATAATGGTCCAGAGGAAGGGAAGGAAAAGGAGAAATGAAAGGGATGGAGGGAACATGGACTGCAGGAGAGAACAAGTACTTGGGTTGCATTAAGCATGTGAGAAGAAACCTGTGCCATTTTTCTTTGCATGCTTAAGGTGCCTGTTGCCATGAGGTCTAGAGTCACAAATCCACTTGATTATATTTCCGTTGGGCTCTGTCAACAACTCTCTTGGGGCTGTAAACATTTCAAGGTATGATGGTTATTGCCCTTTCACAATAATAAAGTAGGGAGGAGAAGGCTCCTACCAAAATATCTTTGGTAGCTCTGAAACGCTGATGACACCCACAGTCACTTCTCCCCACAAACAGGGTTCCTTTTCCCACAGGAAGCAAGTCACAGGCAAGATTTTGCTACAAACCCAAAGGCACTTTAGCACTGAAGTGGATAAAACGTCTCCCCCTTCCCAAAGAGCAAGTTCAGTACCATTTAAACTCTTGAAATCACAAAAAGGAAGAGGTGAGTTTTGAGCAAAGATCCAGTACACAAAATCCCTGCATCTGTTTGGCTTGGCCTCTGAGCTACAGGTGAAGAGGAACTCATGTTTTCAGAACAGTCCAAATGCCAAGCCAGGCAGTTAGAGCATGTGACCTCCTTGGTGTTAGCTTTTTGTAACCCTCCATCTGGTCTGATTGGTGCCTTTTTTTTCAACTTTAATGACAAAATATACATTGCTCTGTGCCTGTAAATGATAAATAATTTAAGTACAGTGGCCTCAAGGATGTCTAGCACATTTCTTTAATTTTGCAAGGCCAATAAATTTGTGTACTGAGAGTGATTTCCTTTAGTCATCCTTTTAAAAAAGCTTTTAATATTTCCTCTCCTTCTACATGAAAAGCCACTCATAGTCATGGCTATTAAATCATGTAAGATTAACTTAAAGTACAGATAGAGCTTGCAATAGTTTGGGGTGTTGAGTTTTCTGCAAAGTCAGCTACCTCAGTATTTAAGCATTTTTCTCATGTATATAATCTAATTGTTAAATTCATTAACAGTTATTGTCTCTTCCAAATCCTACATCTGATCTCCACTAGGCAAATGTTGCCAGAGCATATAGATAGAAATGCATTAGCTGTAGACAGGAGGAGGAAGATCACCAGTTTCTCAGCAGGGTTTGCAGTCCTTCTACCACAGTGCAGAGCTGATGTGATCACTAATCCTATCCCTTTAGTTAATTTTGTCCCTCATAGCCATGGAAATAAAGAAATGTCAGTAAAAGTAACTGTTTCACTCAGTTCCCTTCTGACTGCAGCCTGCATTAAAAGGTTTGTTATTTTCTCTGCACTCTGTATGCTGAAGAGAGAGGTAGGAAAAAGCCAGGTAGCTGACAGGGGGCAAGGTTCACCACAGCTGTGGCAGAGAGGGACAGAGAAGCAGGGTGTCAGGCTGAGATAGTGATGACCTGAGCAATTGAGGCGTGATGTAATCTTCAGAGAAAACAAGACCATTTTGATGTGCCCTCCCTGTCTGCCTCCTACCCCTGCTCCTTATGCTGCAGCCCAGAAGCCTGAAGTGCAGGGGCAGGCACAGGTGGTGGAGAAACTGGAGAGATATGGGCAGCAAAGGCAAAGTGGATTCTTTAGGTGTTGAGGAGCAGTCCTCAACTTTCTGTTGCTTTCACCAGCCTATTTGCAACCCTCTGGTGAAAGCAGAAGCAGGTGGCCTTAAGCAAAAGGAGCATAGGGACTATGAAGGCTGAGGGGGAAGACTTGTGGAAGGTAGTTGCCATCAATAAGGGAAATAGGCAAAAGACAGTTGGGGGCATTAAGCTTTGAGAAAGAACAGCTTTTCTTTAAGAAAATGGGTGGAGAAGGCAAAAAACAGAGTTGACAAAGTGTATGTGTGGATTGTGGAGGAGATATTAAACAGGATTAGTGTTTCCCAGATGAAAGCTGTGCAATGCCCTGACTGGAGTGTGAGGTTCGACAGGCTACACCACTAATAAAAATAAATAGGGAAAAAAAATTAAAGGTGGTGATAAAAATGTCTCCTGCTCTTTTTGCAAAGTCCTCGACTTTAAGGGAACCTGGTAGGAAACAGCCAAAACTTTTAGTTGTTCTTCATTTTGTTTCCATCACCCAAATAGCATTAAAATGTTAGTTAAATCCTCAGAATTTTATTCGCTCCCCTAACAAAGAGAGTTATAAGTTCTTGCTGTTAGGTTTTGGGTGGCTGAAAAGACTACTGCATCTGAAACTCAGGTTTTGTGTAAATTTTGAATATATACGGAATTATAAACTTTTAAAGAATGTTTTGGTTAATCTATGCTGTTTGCTTTAGTGTCTAATCATTATCATCTTGAATTCCAAATAAAGGCAGAGATTCCCACTGAATGGAGTTACACGCACAAAGTAGGGTTTTCTCTGCATAGTCATGAGCTGTCACCTCTGTAGTGCCACTGAGGTTGTTCTTTAGAAACTGGTGACTGGGAGCTAACATTAATGAGGATCATTTCAGAGTACTGAGCCATGACTCAACTTTCTTAATTCCCAAGGAGATCAGGTGTATGCAAAGAATGATTGGTGCTAGGAGCAGGATTGAAGGGAAGTACTGTATTAAATATATACTTATATGCTTCATAGAATACTTAATAGAATATATACTTACTGAAGTATATAGTGGAAGAGGATAGTCTCACCTGGAATAGTTAGATAGGACTAGAAATCTTGATTGTCCTTCAAACCACCGCAAAAGACAAAAGTCTCACCTCAAAGGAGGTGGATTACAGGAGAGTTATTGCCCAGATTTGCCCCACATTGGGAGGCACTTATTTGAGTGTTTCTGTGCACTGTCTGCAGGAGGGGAAGCATGGGAGACCTCCAGAGGATAATCCAGACCTTATGTTAACTTTTAAGTGGTTTTGTCTAAGGCTAGAATTACTCTCTGGAGGACCTCTCTTGTTTCATTGACTTTTGAAGAAGTGTTAAATTAATTGGGTGTGCCTAACTTAGTTGGGTAAATCTAGGCCTAAATGATGGAATTTCCCTTTTGTTGAAATGGTGCAATTAATGCATGGTGTGTTGTGGCTGCTGAACACTTTCTGGTTTTACAAGTCCCTCTCAGAACCTTGGCTCTATGTGACGCCTCTGTGTCAGAAGCCTTCTGAAGCTCTTGGCTCTCCTCAGCTCTCCTTGCTGATGACAGTTTTCTAATCTGAGTCGTTTCACCCCAAGGGAAATTAATAATTCTCACTGAAATTCTTTTTAGGTTTTCAAATGAAAGGATATTAGTGTGAGAAGTGTTAGCAAAATCTCACTCACCAGGGTTAAATCTCTGCTGCTGTCACAGAATTCCTCTGAATAGCAGCACTTACCTGTTCTGTTCAACATAGCTGGAAACAACCAGGTAAATATTGCATAAAGATGAATGTCAATATGTTACAGAGGCATTTTTAAAGGTGTCTGCTGTATTAGAATAGGTTAATTAAACAAGATTCTCTTCCTCTGAAGCCTGAAAACAGCATAACAAAATGTTAATTATTTTAATTTTTCTTTGTTTTTTTTTTTCCAGTATGTGTGTAACTACAGTCATGTTTCTGCCTTTTAGGGCTGGAATGTAATCATAAAAGTTAACACAGCTCTTCAGATTGTTCTTCTTTCTGTAAGCATGGCTTCATAATGGAGATTTAGTGGGCTGTAAACAGGATGTCGTATGGTGCTCTCTGTCAAAAATTAATGATAGCAATGAAGATTAAATTATTCTTCCGTGAAAATACAGCACATATGCAGGGAGATGTTTGCAAGCAGGCTTAAAATAGTCCATTCCCTCAGGACAGCCTGGGAGTTTATTGGCTGCTCCCTGTTCCTGGTGAGAGTCTGGGTCTGCCACAAAGGGGAGCTGTGTTTAATTCCTGCAAAACCCTGGGACACAAAGGGAGGCTTTTGTTTCTCTGCCTTCTAGGTGGAAGCTGTAGGCTGTGGTGCCTGGATAATCTGATACTCAGCTACCTGTGGTGTGCTCACATTGTTCCAATTTGCACTGCTGGCCTCCATCACAGCCCTTCGTTGTTAGACTTCAGACCATTTCAGTCTCTGAGGATTCATTGTGAATCTGACTGTGAATGGTGAGGGGGATAGAGGGAGAGGGAGAAGGGATTTTCCACAAGTGGAAACCAAAAAACATTGGTATGTCTGTATGGAAAAGGCTTTCACTCCATCATCTGCTCCTGATTTTTTCCCCCTAGATGCAGCACGAACATGTCAGTGGGAGAAGAAAATATTATGTTTCCTAAGACAGGTTTGTCTTGATGCTGGCTAGTATGGTAGCCTGATATGCCAAGCAAAGCTCTTTCCTGTGAGACATGGTTTTCTGTAATACAGCTCTCAGGAAGCCTGTGGGGCTGCTTTCTATTTCAGTTGTTGACGGTAGATGGCTGTCTGCCTCCGCAGAGCCTTAGCCCGGGCCAGAGTATTCCCCAGGCTGCCTGCTTCTACACTCCCCAAACCTGTTTTCCATATTACTGCTCAGTCAAGATGTAAATATTAAGCAGAAGATTTCACACCTTCTGCAAGGGCACAGCTTTCTTAGTGAATTCATTCCTGGTGCTGGAGAGAAAATTAGGGAACTACATCTTGGAGGGAAGACGTCATTGTGATCTTTCATTCTCTTGTGGAAGACCTACTACTAATATTTCAGCTCAATGATCTTTGTCTTCTCACAGCTTCAGCAGTTACTGGTTAGGATTCTGAAAAGCATCAGTTTGGGGAGTTTTGCATTTTTGAATGTATCATATTCTGTGTGTCTTCTTATGTCAAGCCCCTTGTGAGTAGATCTTTGTAGCTATATAATCCCTTTGAGCAATCTAGTCCTGGGAAAACATGTCTTTCCCCCTTGTTTTTGAACTCTGTTTTCTAAGAAGACAATGTGTGTACACTTAGAATATATGAGCTGATAGAAGTGAAAGGGGGGGAAATAGGAGACTACAGTGCTAACTCCATCCCCTTACACAGGGAACACAGTTCTTTGTGTCAGAAAGCAGCTCATTTCAAACGGGTACTGTGCTGGGCCCTTGACACACAAACGGAGTCACACGTGACATTTTAACTCCTTTGAAGCTCAAAGCAAATAGCAAAGCAAAAAATGTATCTGATATGTAAAAATTGACTATTCCTGTCTCTTCAGAAAGGTCTCTGCTCCTCCAATTGTTTGTGTATTTCAGGGGGAAGATTACTACTCTGATAGAGTTAGTTTTTTAGCGCACGGTGAATATTCTTGCTGTTGCTCAGGACTTAGCTGAATATCGTAAATTATTCTGGTAACTTTAACCCAACCAGTGTGCACGTACGTCATTCTGTTTTGACCTATTAGTTAGAGATTATCAGCACTGGCTCCTGTTTTGGGGCAGAGATGAGTTTTTCTCCCACAGGTGAGGGAACCTGACAGGGCTTATCAAGTTTGCCTTTCAAATATGCATTCTATACCTAAGTAGATATGTGGCATTTTAAATGTTGCTCTTCTCTGATATGGGAAATGGTGTCTTTAATGAGATCTTTTATTCTTAGAACTGTAGTAGATTTGTCCTTATATGCTAACACATGAGCCTTACCTCTGCCAGTTGCACTGGGTAAAATGAGTAACTGGGATGTAGCCACCTAGCATGGATTTTCTAGAAGACAGTGAGAACAGAATAACCCCCTATATCTCTGCGCCCATTGGCCAATACACTGTGTATTCCTGTGCTATATGATGGGCAGCTGCCCACACCCATTTTCATCCTCCCCCACGTATACCCTTCCACATTTTCCTATTCTGGGCACTCTATTGAGATCTCTGTGACGGATCTGAAATATGTATTTTGCATCTCTGGATTCAGCATAGCAGGAGTGATTATATCCTGTAAGCTGTGTAACCACTTCTGTCTCTGTGAATGCAGGTAAAGTCTAAAACACCTTTGCAATAAAATCCTCTCAGCCCTGGCATGGATCAGGGATTTGCCACCTGCTCTGTATATCCAAGCAATTTGCAGATGCTTTCATTGCCCAGGGATGAGTATCTGTGGGCCTGGAACACAGACCAGACTTGTGGGCAGCCCGTGAAGAGAAAATGGCAGCGTGCTCCAAATGGCAGATGAGGTGGTGAAGTCTGCTGTGGGTTTCTGCAAGGCTGCCTCTGCATGTTCCTTTGGGTGTGGGAAAAGAAAAATGATGACCAAAGCTGTCATTTGTGGATCACACCTACTATCCAGGCCCTCTGTTTACAGCTGTGGTATATCTTACTTAAAAAAGCTTCTGTAGAGTGATGTCTCTGTGACTGTGAGAGGTCCTTTAGCTCTTAAATGCTTGTCCAAGCATCACTTTACAATGGCTGCCTACTTCTCAGTAGGATGGACTGTTTGAATAATGTGTTGGCACTTCTTGTAATGTCTGTCACTATCTGCCCTTAATATGAGTGGCCTCAGGTTTTCAAATGAACTATATTCTTCTAGGATATGGCTATGAGTGAAATAGAATCCTAACAACTGCTTCAAACCTTAACTGAAATTAGTTTCTTGTAGTGTAAGAACTGTGATTGCAACACAAGAAGCTCTGGAGAGACCACTGCCCTTCACCTACATGTGGTAAAACAGACGCAAAACCAGTTAAGAGCAAAAGGCCTTAATTAAATTTCTGTTAAAATAAATAAATAAATAGAACACTCTTTAATATTAGCAATGGACATAAATAAGGAATAAGGTCTCACTGTAGAGAGTCTGCCTACACATGACAAGAATGAGTCTTGAAATTACTGAGGGTGGTTGGGTAAATTACAGGAATTTTTCAGCCATTATTCTGTGTATTTCAAATAAGCCAGAAAAAATGTGTGTGGTTATCCACATACAGCATTCAACTTTTTTCTTCTATTTGATCTTTCTAGCCATAGGAGTAAGTTAGTCAACATCAGAGGCCATCTCAACCCTAAGAGAAAGTAGTTGAGGGGAGATATTATCTTGCTTCACTAACTTATCTCAGAGGAAAAGACCATAAATAATTTCACAAGTTTCTAATACACTAGACTGCAAAGCCGTACACAGTGGAAAATATCCCATTGCTGCTCTATATTTTCAATTTTTTCAAGTTCTTGATTAAAAATCAAAATATCTTTTACCTTAATCCACTGTCTTTCTCCCGTTCACTAAAGGAATCTTTTTCTGGGTTCCTGTGTTCAGTGATGTAAATCTAGTAAATAAATTCAACTCCATGTATTTAACTGCAGTGTAGAAAGGCTAACACAGCTGGGACACCAGACTTAATAACCTTTACTCTTTGTATGGTCTCAGAGAAGTACAAAGGGAGATAAATATATCTCTTCTCATCAGTACAGGCTATATTTAGATTTCATGTGATGTAAATTTCCATTGTTAAATGATTCCAGAAAAAACAACCCAGCAAAAACAACAAAGACCCTCACAAGTTCTCAGTCCTTGAAACTGATGGAAAGTTCTGGTGTCCTAAACTGGTCTGGGGGTCAATTATCCTTCAGAAAATTAGAGGTACCTTTGTGCAACATTTGCAAGGCTGCTGTGAAACTAAATGAGGACTTTCACATTTGAATTACTCTTGTACCTCAATGAACCCGATATAATAATCAGGTCTATGTATGGGGCAGCACAGGCTGTCAAATGAACTAGCAAGTACCTGCTGTTGTAGCAGAAAGTGGGTAGCAGAAAATGCCAAAGGGAAACGGACCATGAGAATGGTGTCTTGAACATAACCAGCTAGTCTTGCTTTATTCATTTGTCGTGTTATACAAAAGAAATAAAAGCTGTGAACTATTTTTTTAATGAAGCTTACTCATAAAAGAGGCATCTCCTCGTAGTGGACACTCTCTAAAGTCTTCTTTTTATTCTGGAGCTGGTAGACAGTATGGCTGGTGTGTTTGTGTCCTTTTTCTTTTCAATGCTGCAGTTTCATTCACCCTCTCTTCCACTGGAAAGACCTAGATAAACTGTGATTGATTACCTGCTTGAATCTACAACAATTTATCAAATTCAAAATGTTAATTTGAACCTATTCATGCTCAGGTGAGAGAGTACACTTTAAAAGGCTTATTTAAAAGCCTCTATCAGTTTCTCAGTTCTTTATTAACATTGAGGGACTTTATTAAATTCAATTCTTCCCCCCCGCCCCGAGCATCATAGTGTCACACTATGTCAGGCCCATAAGACACATCATGGCTGCTGTGACTAGGACAGTCATCTGAAACCCATATTCTTACTTGCATAAAGCCCAGTGAGGACATAATGCTGTAGTTCACCATAGACCTTATCCAAGATCGCGGAATTCTATGTCACTGTTAGTTCTGAATCTGAGTTTTTGTGAAGTTCAACTCAGAGAAGGAAAGCAGAGTGACAAAAAAATTTCTCACTAGAGAAACAGACATCACCTTAACAGCTATATGAACAGCTTTGATTTATTTAGGAATAAGACTTTTCTTTATTACTAATTCATTAGTAATAAAGTAAATAAAGTAAGTCTGAAAAAGCTGGTTCCATTACACATTTCTTTGAGGGACCAGAGTGTTTCACTTCACTGGTTAAGATTTCAATTCCTGAGTGTTCAATATTTCCTTCAAAAGGTGAGTCCAACCATAGTTCATATTCAGGACTACATTTATGTTTAGTGATTGGATTGAGTCCTATATATATTCTGCACAAACACTAAAGAGAATGTCGACTTCTAAGCTGACTAAGGATTATCTTATGGGTTGGTATGAAAGAGTTAAAAATATTTTAAACATCTGAATTTGAACAAATTAATCCCACCCTCATGATGTGATTGCCAGCCATTATAATAACATCCAGATTTTTGTGGACTGGAAAGCTCTTTATAGAAGAGGTCAGTACTGTTAGCCCTGATTAAGCTGAGGAACCCAGGGTGGAGCAAAGGAACTGGCTCAGCATCACTCAAGCAGTGATGGAAGTGACAAGAACAAAGCCCAGATCCCCTTCATCCCAACCCAATGAACTTTACTAGGCTATTAAACATCATTATTCTCATTTTGTGAAGGGCAAAAAGTGATCCTAAGCAGAATAGAAAGGTATGAGACTTGTGTCCTAGCTAGCATCCCAAACCAGGGTCTCTCACCTGGGGCATGACCTTTCCAGCTCAGACACTCTGGACATTCTTCCATTCCTCCTATTGTTATTCTTCCTAATTTCTGTTCTAGCATCTGTGAGAAGGGGGGAAAAGAAAAAGGGAAAAAACCGCAACCCTTGGTTTTCTTTTCTGAATTCTAACCAGACCACTATGCTGAGCTGAACATTTCTGAATTGAAGCTAATCCAACTGCAGTGGCCTTGCCATAGGCACACCCTAATTAGCAGCAAAAATTTCCATATGTTCCACCCTTCACACAAGCATGACTGTTCTGTGACCCAAACACTCTCATTTGTCTTGTGTAGGAGAGTTTTCACACTGTGAGCAACTTTAACTTGTATCACTGCCTACATCTCTTTACCTTTCAGGTGGTTTATCTGCTTTTTCAGTCAAGCCTCTGTGGCTACTTTCAAAGGCATTTGCTTGCTTCACCAAGCATTTTTAACCCCACCACCTGTCTTCTTTTTCTTTATCTCGCAGTTCAGTTACCATGCCAAGTTTGTGACATGGCAATTATTTACACGGTGACAGACTGGCATCATAAAGCAAAATTATGATGACTTAACTGAATAATCAAGCAGCAGCAGTCAAGTTCCAAGCAGAGAAAGTTCCTTTTTAAGAAAACATGAATATCTTCAAAACAATAGGAGTAAAATTGTTAAAGTCAAATTGCTAGTTGCATAAACAAGCCTAGTTGTCTTTGTCCTAGTGAGCAAAGCCTGCTAGTTATGCACAGGTGATCTTGGAGAAACATTCAAATCCCCAAAACTCCTGTAGTGCTCATTTGTAGTTTACCCCTATGTATTTGGATTTCTTCTTTCTTAACTGGTTAGGGATGGGTCTTGAAGTCTCACATGAGCTTTCCATTGCTGTCATTACAAATATTAGTGTTCTACTGGTAAGAGATGTACATGGGACTTTACAGATTAATAAAATTATGAGTCTGCCTCCAGCTTCCCTTAACCATCTAAACAAAGAAAGTAAATCTTGGGTTAGACTGGAAATAATCTCTCCTGTGGTAGCTCTCTGCTTTGAACTTTGTGCCGGCAGTTAATGATTTTTACTACTTGCTCCGGGTTTTTAGCCAGTTTCTCAAAATACCCATGTTCTTTTTTAAGGCTTGTCAAATTTTGGGCAACTCATGATTTTTGAATCTTACTCTTATCAGGATTGATTATTTCATTTTTCTGCATTTCTCCCCCAAAGTCATCTCTAGGCAGTTGTTATGCCTTCATCAGGGCTATCAATATACCTTGGATGGATCAAGCCATGTGCTCCAGAGCACTGGAGATAAGACTGCAAGCACAGGTGGGAGCAAGCAGTAAGACTAGTGCAGGTGGTGGGGAGCCAAAACAGAGCAAAGCAAAGCAATCAAGCTAAATAAGGGAAAATTTGAAAGGTTGTAAGGCAGTTCAATTCAATACAAACCTTCTTTAGATCAAAGTGCTGCGTGCCTCACTCTAGGGTGGGAACAGGCTGGAACAGGTGTGATGGGATCTTGGCAAACGTCCTTCCCCTTTTTTTCATGCAAGCATTGTACATTGGGACAGCCTCTGAGATACCTAGACTTATGACAAGATATGGGCTGTACAATATCAAAAAGAAATAATAAACAGGAAAGAATAAGACCGGATAATACTTTTTTTGTTGATTTATGAGCATGCAGTGAACAAATCACACCAAAGCAGAGGATTCTTGTAACTGGACTTCTGCTGCAGAAATTCATCACTTCTATAGCCCTTGTATTCCAGTCCAATAATGGCTGTTCCTGTCTTGGAGAAAATTGCTATGATATATTTATCTCCCCTTTCAGGTTCTAGTGATAGCTGTGTCTTACGTATTTAGAGGGCTGGTATTTGTCAATACTGTATTGTGTCTTTTGCAGTCAGTTGGAAATGCTTTGGACATCCAAGCCAGACTGCTCTTTTTTAAATGAGGGTATTTTGTCTGTACAAAGGATCTACCTTAGCTGTGGAGTCATCAGGATTTAGTGGGGTGTTTCATGAGACTCAAGTCAACCCTTTGCAAAAGGGATGAATTTCACTCTGATCCTATTTTTGTTAAACGCTATACAAATACAACATTCAACATTTCTCTCCACCTGGCTCTGTACCACCTACCTTTATTTTTCACTAACTCCCCAAAGCCCTAATTTACAGTGCTAGTATGAAAAATCTGACAGGAACATATGACAGCTCTGGCCAATCTTTCCCCTTAGATGTAAGAAAGACAGTTAATAACGTTTTTAGAAGGATGAGACAGAAAGCCTGTATATATATCTCTCTGTATTAATAGGCTACATATGTGTTCTATCCACTGCATCTGTCCAGGGAGAACACAGGTTTCTGATGTTGCTGTAGGTAGCTATTTTCTGAATGCAGCTTAAGAAAATGTTAGTGCCATCTTAGCCAGTTAGGTCAGTCACCTGAAACACATCTGTGCCCCATGCCATTCAGGCATCCCAGCTAACAGGAACACACCCTCTAAAATCATCTGAATTTAGTTTTTTAAAAGGGACTATAGAGAGGTTTTAAATATTGCAGTTGCTCTTAATTTTCTGTGTGTTTGTGAGGAGAAAATTATTTTAGTATTTAAAGGCATTATTACAGGGTTTTTTCTTAAAACTTAAATTTACCACAGATGTTTCATAGGTATATCCTAAGGCATTTTAATGGACTATATATTCAGTGACCAATCCTGAAAGACCTTTATAGGACTGTAAAGCTGTACAAGGCTTTGTGTGCACTGGGCAAAGGAAAGGCAGATCCTTGCAAATGTAGATCCAGAGACATTTGATACTGGTCTCTCCATGATAAAAATAAGGTAAGATGTCTGTCTCAGCCTTCCCAGGGTAATAAAACAGAGACAACTTGGACAGAGCACAGAGGTTTAACATCAGACTCTGAACTGCTGCAGATGAGGTGGGACAGGACTGTGGGCTATGTTCCCATCAAATTCCTCCATTTTTTTTCCTTCCAAGAATCTGGCAAGGAGTTCCACACAGTGAAATAAAAAATGTTTTATTCAAAGAAGGCAAAACCAAAATGCAAGTCAAATCTAGCTGGATATCCAAAAATACTAGCTTGCAAATGAGAATGGAAACACTCCCCTGAGAGAGTTCAGAATTCTTTGGCAGCGTGGCTTGGCCCAGGGCTGTTGATGGTTCAGATCAACAGAAATCGGTGTGAAAGGCTGTATCTGCATGTGCTTGCTGTCTGCACTCTGACCAGTCCACGGCCGACAGGTTTGCTGCAAATCTACCGAGGGCTCAGCTGCTGTGCCACGGGGCCACGGCATGCAAATCAGTTCCTGGGTTTCCACAAGCAAGAAGAGAGAAAACGATGTGCAGTCTGTTATCCTGTCTGAATGTATGTGACAACAACAAATGCTTTACAATGGCAAAAGTTACTTGATCCCCCAGTTTAATTTTGTTGTAAGAATCTATTTATTATGTGGCTGCCTGGTTTCTGAGGGTAGTGCAATAAAAGCCTTGCCATGGTCAGAGGCTCTGTGTTTGTCAGGAATTTGTGAGGCTCGCCTACTGAGTGCTAATTTTGGTAGGGTGTGAGCGAACCACCAGCGGACAGTATCTTTGTGAAGTGAGCAGCGTCAGCGATGCGAGGGTGTCCACGGTGAGCGTGCCGGTGGTGGTTGGAAAGAGGGAAACAAAGGGAGGCAGGAATGTGCGTCTAATCTGAGAGAGCAGGGAAACTGCTGGTCTGCCCATTCATTGAACGCAGCGGAGGCAGGAACAGAAGGGAGATTTTCAATCCAACTCAGCTGTCTCCTCCTGGTGCTGGAGACTGGTTGCCATGGATATTTGCTGATTGGAGGGCACCAGCAGTGCTGCAGCCGGGGGGACTATCTGGGGTGAAGGATGAGGTGGAGGATGCCCATAGGTGGGCTGGGCAGCAGCAGGGATTTTTATGGTGGCAGAGAAGCTGAAGCAATTTTGGAATGGGATGGGGCCTTTCCAAGTGTGTGGCATCCCCCTGGCAGCACTGATGGTGTGACTCTCAGAGTACTGAGCCTTGGGATGAATTAGCTATGCCTCGAGAGCTCAGAGGGTTATTTCTGAGTAATATCTTTGTCGTGTGTGTGTGTGTGTGTGTGTGTGTGTGTGTGCACAAAATTTGGCTTTGAGGCCTCTGGGTCTGCTCTCCAACCATGAGGCAGATGCAGAGCTGGCATTGTTAATAAAATTGGCATTACAGGACTGTGTGTCTGTTTCTGTGTGTATGTGCAGTGCCATACTGGAGGTTATGGTTTGTGTGGGACTTCTGTTTTTCACTTTGTTGGCTTTTTTGCTCTCTTAAACAAAGAACCCAGTTGTACAAATTTATTTTTGTGATCCTGGCTGCTGATTTCAACAGTGTATTTGGGTAGACAGACGTATGTCTTGCACAAGTGAAAATGCTGTGATTGTCTGAACCTGTGTATTTCTTGCTTTGCTGCTCTGCAGTCCCAATCCTCTCCTGTTTTACTGTTGCTCAGAACAAACTGCAGTTATTCTTCTGTTTTTCTGAATTTGCAAGTATGAACTCTAGATATGCTCTTCTGCAACATTGTTTAATAATGTTATGTGACTAATATTTTTTTACAGCCCTGATCCTTTCAAGCCCTGTACTCATTGGGTCAGCCACTGCCACAGTAGTTTAATTCATACTTCTCTGTTTGAGCTGCATCTCATCATGAACCTATAAAAATAGGAAGGAATTTCCCTGCAACATATAAAACATGCAGATTTGAACTTGTAATCATGTCTTCCACTAAATAAGTCCCAATTAAGTGCCATTAAAAGCTGTATTTTCTGGGGGTAGAAACCAGTATGAGATATGGAGGTGAGGTCTGAGGAGGCAGTACTGACCTTAGGTGACTTGTGACTCATTTAGCTGTGATGTACTGGTGATAAACTAGTCTTGCTGAGGATACGGGATGGATTTATTTTCATTAAATGAAAAGAAATACATACATCATTGATTCTTTATACACTGTGCATGGAAGCACATCAATGAAAATTTATTCCCAGGGGTATGCTCATCTATAGGCCATGTTCCTGCTGCAAGATGCTTAGGAGCTAAGGAGTGATCCAGTGGACATGAATATGCTTAACCTTAGAAACATGAGTAATAGCCACATTCAAGTGTCATCGAAGTCAAGCATTTGCAGGATCAAGGCTTTAAAGGGTGCAATCTTGTAGAAACACTCCACACATTCTGCTTTGATAAATAGAAGTATTTGAAGATGGCTATTTTTTATTCCTGAGGACATTTTATGATATAAACCACTAGGGCAGCTATTATGTAAAATAAAGGCAGCAACTTCCCAGAAAATAATTGTATGATTGTTTTCTACACAGGTGATTATGGGTACTGGCAGATTTTCACTGAAAGACTTTGAGCTAATCAAAGAATGGTTATCAAGTTACATTAATGCGTACCCACAACTTGGTAAGTGCAACATGTATCCTAAATGTCACAAAACAAATTAATCCCTATGTAAAATTGTTAGCTGGTGGGGTTGTGTGAATTATTAGTCTGTTATGAATCACTAAAAATCTATTCTAGCAATTGGACAGATTTTTTTTTGTAGGGATAAAACGAGGCAACAATCATGTTTCCAAACTCCTTTCATGGTCTAAGTAAAAAGATTAGTAGTGAATCCTGATTTTCTGTATTTAATAGGAAAGGATTCTACATAAAGGTCAAGAAGAAGGGAGATAATCTATCAAGTATCCTAATTTCCTAAAAACTGAAGACACCAAAGCTATCAAAAATTCAAACCCAGAAGTAACTAAAAGCAGATTTAATTGAATGTAGTGTGCGAAATTATACATTTTGAAAGAGTAACGTATTTATATTGATGTAACTGAAATAAATTAAGGTTATTACATTGTATCAAAAGGGAAATGAATCTACAGTTAGTCTAATTGCTAAAACAATATAGGTTGCAGCTCTTAGAAACACAGAATTCTGGGTAATATATAAAATTAGGGGGATTTAAAAGTAAAACATGAGTTCTTGGCAGGCAACATCCAAATATAACTTGTAAGGATGCGGGGTGGCCTGACTTTGAGAAGAAAAGGATGTCCACATCTAGGACCTGGTGAACACTGGAACTCACCTCATATGTGGAATTTCTTTCATGTGTTAATATTCTATCTGTCATTGTTCATGCAGATGTGGAAAAACTGATTTACACCATAATTTACTAAAATAAGTGTATCGCTATTTTGGAAAATGTCCTTAATCTGGTCCTCAGACACTTGTCTGTTGGAAAATTACATATTCATCGTGACTTTTTACTTCTCTGTAACTTACTTTCCAAATGGGTCCACAGTCTCTTGCCCTGCTGCTTTGCTCATCACTGTGTCATTATCCTGTCTATCTTTGCCATATTCTAGCTCTTTGTTCTGTCCATTTGCATTTTACAGTATTATTTCTTACTACCCACAGGCCAGAACACACAAAACAGTTCTGCAGTTATTTAAGCATTTTACATAATTCTTAATCTGCAAGAAAATTTCATGTGAAGTGTGGACAAAATGGAGATAACACCATGCTAATCTCTTTGGCATTCTTCATCAGCTGAAGTGGACGTTTAACTCATAAGCAGTACTGTCCTTTCTCAGGTGCAAGGACAAGCTAATGAGCCAAAGAAACGAATCATTTAGGTCTTCTTTGCACAAGCACAGTTTAAGAAGCATAACATTCCTTGTCCAAGTGAACAGACATAGCTAATAGAGAAATCAAGGAAGACAGTGCTAGCTGACAAGTAATCCTTCAGTCTACAAAAGCTGTAGGATGATCAAAACACTGAAATCATAAGTGTTTCTTTATATTTTGACTAGGTAATGCTGAAAGCTGTAGAAAGCAATTGAACAGACTAGAGAACAGTCAGTGCACTGTCCTGCCATATCCATAGAGCCAACTTTTGGAGTAAAGGGAGTATTCAATCATTAGCTGCATGCAGGAAACAAGAGGGAGTGTCATCTGGAGTGATTTTTGATATGAAGGTCAGTCAGCATCATTCTGAACTCAGTGCTGAGTCATTGCACTGGAGAAGTAATTCCCCTTGACCTTGATGAAGGGGAAGATTTTCCCTCTACCCCAGTGCCATTGCATAAGTGTGACACTGAAGGCAGCAAAGGTGCAGGCAAACAACAGGAGCTGTGTAATGGTTGAAAGTGCCCCCAAGGGCTCTTCCTCAGTTCTGGTCTCCATGATGAGCCTACTTTCAAGGGGTAAGTCCTGTGTGCTTTCTTAAGGAAATGTGGCTGCTACAAATTTTACAGTAGACAATGTCAGCATGACATAATAGTTGTATTTGCTGACTTTCTCATTGCATTTCATGGTGGCTTGCTGTTGCATGCTATGATGTAAATGAAGTGACATTATGGTGTGGGTATCCGCAAAAGCATGCAGGGATGTGTCTCACAAAAGAACTACACCAAAGTCATTGCCTTACTAGAGACTTGCACACAAAAGCTGTAGTTTTAGTAAAATGAATATACACATGCACAATTAAGCAGCTACATGGTGTTGTGTGTCACAGCAATATGATGATCAAGATGAACTGCAATGATTTTCAAAAGTAATAAGGGAAATATAAGCAGCAATAATATAATGACGGAACAACATAGAACTGGCATTAGTCTTTGTCAGAATAAGGGAATGTCTTTGTAGATCCACAAACAATACGATCCCAGTAATTTCTGAACTTGAAAACAGATGTAGAGTATATTCTCTCCAGCAGTAGGATTTTCATTTTCAGCTCATCTGCAAGAGACATGACAAACAATGAGAAAGTGGGCGGGAGTAGAAAGAAATGAAGAAAATCCCCTATGTCCAAGAGTCTTGCTGTGGCAGGACGTTTTCAAAAGCCACATTAGTAGCCACTCAGTACTCTGAGGCATTCTCAATTAAAACCAAACAACCCAAAAATCATTCCCTGTAGCGTAACTGCTTTAATACTACAGGCTATGTAGACTGTTGTCCTAGTTCATCAAGCTGGGACCAGTTTATCACTGTGTGGGTGTGACTAAAGCTGTACATTCCAAACCCTCTATGCCATTTCCCAAGAACTGTTAACAATGGACCATTTGCAGTAGCTGCCCAGGGCACACCTGAGCCCTCAGGATGTAAGGCGGGTGTGAAAGAAGCTTCTAAGAGCTGTGATAATTCCCTTCCAGGAAGTCGTTAGCACCTCCGCACACAGCCTGAGGTGTCTTTTAGAATCATTAATGGCCCATTAACAGACATGACACAGAGTAAGATCACCCATTGTGTAATTTCCTGCCCTGAGGGAGGTACTGGGCGGTCCAACCTGGACCTGAGGGAATATAATCTTGGGTTTTGGGGAGTTGGGGAACCACTCATCAGATCCAGAGGAGGACCAGAACACTGATAGGAGGAGGCCACCACTCTCGACCAGACTGCAATCATCACCTGCACCAACAGGTTTTTCACTTCCTTTCACTTTGGACTCGGGGGGACCACGTGGGGCTCAGCACAAGGGCTAACAAACACTGTTGTGTTTGTGCCCCAGGGTACTTGGTTAAACTTCTGGGTTTTGTGGGTTAAAACCAATTTCTCTTTGT
Organism: Pithys albifrons albifrons; assembly: GCF_047495875.1. Classification (NCBI taxonomy): domain Eukaryota; kingdom Metazoa; phylum Chordata; class Aves; order Passeriformes; family Thamnophilidae; genus Pithys; species Pithys albifrons. The sequence continues at coordinate 45,092,542 of NC_092458.1, forward strand.
GCCTTTGCATTTGTTGCAATATTGTTATTAAATTGTAACTCTGACTTATAATTTCTTCTGTGTTGAGTTCATTTCTGCTGCCGGTTTACCTTTAAACCAGCAAAAATATATAAGAAATTAAAGCAAAAGGAGGAATTTGGAACTTGTTTTATGTCCAGCTTTAGGGAATCCTTTGTCATAAGCAACCAACCAGGGCTACTTGCCAAGACAAACTTGCAATTTGTTACAGGGTAGCTTTTCAGGACTATCACTACTGATCACTGTTAAATATCTGACCTATGGTAGGAATGGCCCATGGTAGGCTTTAAACTGATGAAGAATGACATTTCAAGTGCATGGATGGTGTAGAGCAGTGTATTACTTGTGTTACTGAAGAGACAGAAGAGTTGGAGAAAGAAAGGCATGCCAGTAGATCGGGCTCCAGCATCTCTGTGCTAGTATGACCACACCTCTCTCCCCACTCCTCGGGTCACACTATCATCTCAGAAAACCTGAAAAATGGAAAGGTGGGGGATGTTTGTCTGGAAATGTCTTGCATACACACAGACGCAGATGGTGCAGTTTGAACTGACCAACAGTGCTCAGGAGAAGGAGTGAATGTAATGACCATATTTTACTTCTGCACAAATCCTAATTTTTGCTTACTCAGAATCTTGTGGGAAGAGGCAGGCAAATGTGTGCCTCAGTTTGCAAGGAGGATGTTAACAAACAGCACAGGCCTACACCCTTTTGAGGCTGAAAATTAATTTCCCATGGGTTAGCATCAACTTCCTTGTGGCTCAAGATATTGCTGGATTCCTTATTCGCTTCTCTTTGCCTACCAGTGCAGCACACGAAATGCTGACAGTGAGTTGTAGCAATGCTGATATTCAGTGAATAAATCCTGAAAGCTGGTCAGCAGTGTTTCAGCCATGTGTGCCTCCCTTTCCATAGTTTCTTTCTCAATATTCTTTTAAAGCACTTCTGGGTCTGATCGGGAGAGATGTCCACCCACATGCTTGCTTGACTTAGACTATTAGCATTTATTAGCACTCTCTGATGAAAGTCCAGCCTATCAAACATCATAATTCAGCACTTGATGGGCTAGTCTAAGGCTACATGTCATGTCTAGAACCCTTTATTTTTTTGTGTCTCATTTCAGTTTTGTTTCTTTTGTTTTTATATAATTTTGTTTTTATATCATTTTGGTTTTAATATCAGTCAGGGAATGTGAGGCAATTGAAAAGCACTTGGAACTTTATGATTTTGTCTAGCATTTTTCTTTAAATAATTCAGTCCTGTGTCCAAGGAATGGATAGATGTGTAGAGGCATAAAAATGAAAAACCTGATTATCTAGAATTTATAGCCTTTCGCTTCTCTGTATAACAGTGTGTTAAGCTTTCCTCCACTGTGTCCCTGACAGGCACTTTGGCAAAACTTTTATTTACCTCAACTTCCCAGTTTTCAGCTGTTACAGAGAGGAACGCTCTCCTTCACTCCATCACCTCGAAAGTGATATCCATGTAAGGAATTCTAAAGTAATTTACATCAGAGTTAAAAGAATACCTCTTACCTCATCTGATCTGTCATGTTAGCTAAGTATGTTTCCAAAGAATTTTCAGTTTATATGTAAACAGTAGAAATTTCAAATAGGGTTAAAACACGCCACTGATTTCTGGAACATCTAGTCCCAACTATACGGAAATAATTCTCTGCCTGCTTGTGATGGTGACCAGCTTTAATATAAATAGCCTCATCGTCATCAGCACAAGGAATATCAAGACCTGTGCCTGTGAAGGTAGTTGTCAGCCATGCTTAAGAAATGGAGAGTGCTAATAACAACCAATCCAGGATTTTCTTCTATGGACTCCAAGACAGCATCAGGAGTCGTACTTCAGAATCACATTATTACAGCAGTAGATGATCTATTGCCAACTACCTAACTACAAAGAAAACTTGCCACAGCTCAGAAGTGCTCACTAGAGACCAGTGCTTGCCTGCAGCACTTCATCTCTTTTAAACAAGGGATAAATACATTACTTTCAGTTCTTGCTCGCAGATTCTTTTATTTCATAATTCTCACAGTGGGGAGTGGCTCATGCAAAAAAAATTGTCTGGGGATTCAGGTCCCAGAATACTTGTATTCTCCAAGATGTGGTGAAGGTTGTAGACAGCTCTGCAGGGGCTCTGGTACATTCAAGCTGTAGCTCATGTTCTTTCTGCAACCTTCACTGGCAGTTGCTTCCAGCATAGCCCACCTGGCTTCAAGGGGTGACGGAACAAGGAGACACCACCTCTTGCTAATGTGCTTCAGAGCCAGAGGTGCATAGGAAGTGATTTTCACGTCTGAAAGAGAATCTGTGAAAATTTTCCAAGCCTTAATCAGGATGAAAAGGTGAAAACCTGTGGGGCAGAGGGATCAACTTGAAAGAAAGCAAAATTAAAAATTGGATTGGGCCATTTGGAGATTTTGTTAAGATTTTTTGGCTTTTTTAGTATAAATGAACTACTTTAAAGAACTATCATTCTGATCTTCTATATCTCCTGTAAAAGATCAGTACTAGCTTGCACATATTAATAATTAATACCCATAATTTCAAATTAGAGAATGGTTCATTCTCAGCAATCTAAGATTTACCAGGAAAAAAAAAAGGACAATCAAATTAAAATTCTCAATCAGGAATAATCAATAGTGCTGCACCAACATTTCTGACCCCATCATTTCACAAACACATCTGCAGGTGTAACTGCAAGAGCTACTGGGAGATGCAGTCCCTCCCTCCCTCCCTCCCTCCCATCCCCTCCTGCTCACTTCTGCACTGCATGTGTCCTTTCCATGGGGACCATGCAGCATAGACAAGAAGGACAATGCTCCAGAGTGGGGTTAAGGAGCACGTGTGGTGGCTGGACTCAGGGTGAAGTTATTGGTCTGCTGATAAACTGTACTGTCAGCTGATGCCACAGGGAGACATCCTGCTTTTCCCCACCTTTTCATCCCACTGTGCCCTTGCACCAGCACAGAAAACTGATGATCTTGCAGCATGCCAGTTCAGGGAGTTCTGCTGGCAGCTAAGTAATGACTAAAATAACAATATGAATATTTTCCTGTTAGTTTAGGTCCCTTCACCGAGAGACATGCCAGCCCAGTGAAAGAGGATGGAATGTGTGCCTTGGATGGGGAGAATCAGGACTAGCTGTGCAGCACCCACTTGGGTCAGCTCAACAGTATCCCCAAATCACACTGTGAATTTGGTCTGAATCTCTTTCCTTGTCTGATTCATTGCTTGGCTACACAGAGGTTTGTGCTGGGCTCAGGGGAGCCAGCGTGGCTGTGGGAGTCAGTGGCTCAGGGCATAGAGTAGGACAGAAAGGGGATGGGGTGAGTCCCCTAGCAGTGTTGGTGGTCACAGACTGTGAAACTGCAGCCAGCTCATCTGCTGGAAGAACACTGACCTCACAGGGGCACCAGAGTTTTAACTTGCTTATTTATACCATTGTTAGGGCTTAAATGAGGTGCCAAGAGCTCCCACAGCACTGGCTGCATCAAAATCTTGCCCCTGCCAGCACACCCCACCACTCAGCACCAGCAGTGTCTCAGCTGAGAACTTCCACCTAGGGACACAGAAGCAGCACCATGGTGGGAATAGGTAGAGGGTATAATCCTTTGATAGGTGTGGGAAGGGAGCTGAGAAGATTTCTTGGTGGGCATAAATATGTGCCATGAAGAGTTAGGGGTGATAGTCAAGAGTTTCAGCTCATTGTGAGTGAGTCTTCTAAAAGCAGTAGAAATAAGGGGACAGAGGCATTTCTCCTGGTAAAGAGAGAATTGAGAAGAGCCCCCTATGATGCCAGCTTACCCTTTTTCTTCCCACTGTAGAGCCCCCCAGCTCTCAGGTCCCCAGGTGCTGGGATGTGCATCCCTGCTGGGAGCTCTGTACCCCTGTGCAGAAGCCCAGCCTGGCTGGGTCCCAGTCCAGCAACAGCACTGACCCACCAACTCTGCCCTGTCCAGGTGCAGGTTTGCACCTTAAATGCTCCAATATATGAACAAAACCTTGAAGGGCTGTTTGTGAGATGGTGAAGAGGAAGGAGCAGCCCAAGTTAAGCACCTAGGTCAGCTGGATAGAGTCTGGAAGATGAAAGGGCAGAAGTTTTCTTAAAGTCTTCATGGCCTAAGGTCCAGCTAGAAATGTGTTTTTACTCACCTCCTTAGAAGTAAGAAATCAGAGTTCTGGATATATAGGTAAAACAAGGGACACAGTGGAAAATAACACTACATTTTTTAGTTTCTTGAACTGAGATGTGTGATAGCATCTTGTACAGCTCTGAGTATTCATGTAATATTTGGGGGTTTCATGCTTGTTAAAATATGAGGCAGGTATAATTCACTGTGTTCTATGACCCAAAATAATCTTTTGCTGTGAGAAGCAATAGTATGAATAGCACTAGAGTTATCTGCTTCCTTAGTTTTCAAGTTTCATTTCAAAACAAATGTGTTTGCTTGGGTTTCCCAGCTGCCAAAATCTCAGTTGAGATTTGAAACATAGAGTGTATTTTATTATTTGCACATCAGCACTGATCTTTTTTTTTCAAATTTATGACAGGCAAATTTTTCTACTGGTGACATTTATCCATCCTGACCCTCTTAGGGTGATTCTCAAAGTAAAGACAAAATGAAGGTATTTTGTCAATGGATTTTCAAACACTCCAAATTGGGCTATTGAGGAAATTAGGGAAAGAAGAGATAATATGACTTGTTTTACAGGAAGACAGCAAATCAGTAGAAGAGGTTTTTCTTGTGTCCTAACTTGGTACTGTCTTAGCTAGACAATATGAGCAAAGGTTATTTTTTGAAAACAAAAAGAATACTTTTTTTGGTAGCAAATAAAAAACAGGTTTGTACCTTTTTCCTTCTGATAAATTCACTACAGAAGAAAAAAAAAGGCAATTTTCACCAGAAGAAAAAACTGTTTCTACAGAATCAGGAGCTTTACTAACACTTTTTTACTATAACACCTTTGCAAAATGGAACCCAACTTCATCAAAGCAAAAATGCAAGAAAAAATTGAAACACCGGAAGATGCATTTAGCAGTTCTTCCTCACTTCATATTCTAGTTAGCTTTCTATCAGTCTGCCTTGTTACATCCAAATAAAAAAAACATCTAACAGTGTGCACATCAGAGTTGACCCGAGATTATATTTGTTTAGAAACAGTTTAGTTTAAGTGATGCAATCCTGAACTGCTGAACAACCTGAGAAATAATAATTTTCACTGTTTCTTGAAAGGCAAAAATGACCCAATTTCTTTCATTTATTTCATGTTCTCTTTGTTCCCCTCCCTTCTGCTAAATGTGTATCCTCAAGCATGAAAAAAATCCTTGGCAAGAATTTTAATAGCTGTTGCTACCAGATCTGGCATTAACCTATAATTTCAAAGGCTTCTCTGTTTCCCTGTCAGTGTCTAAGTACGGAGTCAAAGCAGCTGCCTCTTTCTTCAGCACCACTGGAGAGAGACCGTTCTGGATTCCTGGGCTGTGTCTACATGGACCAGAGCAGACAGATATTGGCTTGTTCTGTTCAAATTTAGGCATAGTCCTATCTCCAGTCCAGGAGCTGCATGTCCCATTGTATTAAACACTATGCTGGCAGTACTAAGCCATCTATAGTGCTTTGGGATCGCAGCCAGAACTTTCTGTGTGTTGGTACTGCATTGCAACAGTATAACTATACTATTAAATTTATTAATGCAGGGAGGAAAAGGAGATACTGAGACTGGCTGTACCTGTGCTACTTCCCCAAAAGCCAAGGCTGGGCAGTGAGCTAGCGCCTGTTTGTTTTTTTTCCTTTTTCATTCTCTGCCTCTAACATGCCTGTACACTTTGCCTCTTCGTAGGTCCTGGTGTTCCTGTTTGAGCTGGTACAAAAGTGTAGCCCAAGTCTTCATTTTCTCATGTGAACACAGGATTGGATGGGAAATCTGAACTGGCCTTGGACTTTCGCTTTAAATACACTGCTGATGTTGCAACTCAGACAAAATATATCAGTCACTGTGACCTAAACCAAATTACCCAGAGGAAAATTTTCAAAAATGATTGCTAGAAAGTTGTTTTAAAAAATGTGAGCTTTTAACTTCTGCTAACCATTAGGTATCTTCCAATGTGTAGATCATTGTAGTGTAAAAGGATATAAAATAAGATTATTTGTCTGTCAAAAGGCATAATCTACTAGGAAGGATTTGATGAATAAAAATTGTAATGCTCTGCCTTAACATGGATTCAAACTTAAACCAGTAGGACTATCCCTCTGGTATATATTTCATAGAGACATATTCTAGGTTTGACACATTTGCCAAAACCATTTTGCTCTGTAGGATCCTGTGATCAACTGTTTGTGGCTTTAACATTACTCATGACAACAGCAGGAAAATAACACTGTAGCTTTTTGTTCTGAGACTTTAGGAAACACAGCCTTACCAAAGTACAGTCATTGAAACAATGATGCTAAGGATTAGTTTACTTTAATTGAAAATCTATTATACAAATAATATTTGAGTTTAATTCAATTGGCTTTCTTTCCTTCCCTATTCCTACAGTTTTTCCAGCATTAGGCTTTCTGGTATCTTATTACACCATGCTTAAATCTTTCTCAACCTACTGTGTAAGCTAAAAGATAACCAGACATGCTTGCACAGGAAGAATTAATTAACAAAGTTTCCTGTATAAAACATTTAAAATGTAGTGCTTTTTATTATTTTAAGCTATTTTGGATCAAAATAAGTCCTAACCCCATATTTTAATGTGCATGTATATATGATAGATTTGAATTCATTAAATGAGATGTAAATTTTCTCTTCCCTGTGTTCTCTGTTACCTCCAAACTTGTGTAATAATATTAAGCCTAGTCTCCCAAAACTGAAACAAGAGATATATATTTAGGCTCTCATACTTCTATACAACTTGAGAAGCAAAAGATGCATATACTTTACTACTCTTCACTGCTTCACCTCACTCTAGACAGTGTTAATATACTTGTCTTTAGTATTTGTAGAATGACTAGTGCTATATGTCACTCAGGTAGAGGAGATAGATCCAAGTTTACCAATTTCAGCTCTATGTCACCCATGAAATCCTCACCACTGTCTCTTCCTCTATTCTTACGAGTAGCTTCATCCTGAAATCTGCCATTACAATTGAAATAAAATTACTGGGCTTACCATAAGGGCATTTCATTCATCCAACTAAATATAGACATATATTGACTGAGGCCAGGCAAAATTCAGCTTTTGATCAGCAGTGGATTTCTATTTGCACTCTCAATAAAGCTAAAATAGGAGTTTTATCCGTCTGGAAAGGGGAATTACTTGGCTCTTCTCTGTTGCATAGAAAATGCTCTGCAGATACAGAACTGTCATGTTGAAAACCAAAGAGTAAAATTTCACTAAAATTATTTAAATTACTAAAATCAAGAACCTGAAATTTAAGAAAAGCCAATTATCTTGTTTATATTTCATTACTCTCAATTACGAAGTTTTCTGCAGGACAAGTAGAGGTTATCTATATAATGTGGTTTATGTACTTATGTGGGTTATGTACTTAGGTGCACATCAGTATTTATGGTTTCCCTCAGTTCTCTCCAGACTTGGGGCTGAGTGCTATAAAATGGACAGAAATTATGAATGTGACTTGGGGCTGTTTGAGCTCAAGGCAATGGGACAGCCACTGGACTAGCTCTTAGATTAACCATTGATCTATATGTTATTAATTCTAGAAGTGGAAATACCAACACACTTAAGAGTAAGGAAAATTTTAAATACTTTGATATTAAGTGAAATTCGTTTAAATAGTAAGGTTTAGAATTTTTGGAAGGTTTTTTTTTAGACCATGAACTTTGAGTGCCAATGCTTTAACCCTCATCATTATGATTCAACTTGCTATATATTGAAAGAAACTGGAGAAAACTTTGCTAGTGCTAAAACCCCTGTGCTGCCATAAACTGCTCTAAGATCAGATCTGGACCTTGTGGGACTTTAGTGGCGGCGCTGAGTGCTTTTGACAGACTATTCAATGGGTTGCCCAGGTCATCTGAGATTATATATGGACAATTGAACTGGTTGAATCTGGATGTGAGAAGGAAACTCCACAGATTTCAGCTCTCTTTGCATAGGTTGAAAGCGATTCTCTAGGGTGCATCCACTACCTCATAATTGCTCAGCTGTAAGCCTGAATGAAGGCTGGAGAAACAAAAAGCTGCCTATGTAGGCTAACCACTTGGCTCCATGCCCTCTTCAGTGTTTACCCAGGCTGGAGTCTGTTTTAGAAAAAGAAATCAAAGAATAAATATGCTCTAAGGTCTAAAGATTCTCTCAACTATGTAAAATCCAAAAGAGGGGCTGGGAAGGGCAGCTGCTCATTTGCATTCCTGGCATCCATTGCTAACGACTGGGAGAAACTGTAAGAAATGCTGATTTTGAGATGCATTAATGTTTAAAGGAAAACCACAGCTAACAGAACAACACTTTTTTTTTCTTCATTTTTGCACTTTCTGGGTTCTTTAGACACATAGCTGAGATACCGTCATACATGATGTTCTTTATACAGCATGTGTATTTATTTTTGTTACTATGCTGAGCCCTCCAGAGACTCTTTTCTAGGTTGAGCTCTGCTCTCCCAGTTGTCACACACCAGCTGCCTTGAGCTATCTCTCCTGCAAGGCTGGATCTTCCTTTGGCCCAGGGTTTTCCTCTCTCAGACACAAGTGATTTGCCCCTAAATATCATTTTGTCATTTTGTTTCCTAAATTAGGATGACTATTCCTCTCTCCTTCCTTTCTTCAAATTGGAAAAAAATGCAAGTGATAAAGTTTTCCTTGCAGTAAAACATACCTGTTGAACTTTATATCACAGTAATTTTCCTTTTCAGTCTTGCAACACTTAGGAACAAATCTGGACTGTAAGGAGCAGCACTTGGAAACCATTTGTGTTTACTAGAGGGAGTCTGGTCTGTGGAACTGAGGATGAAACCGGAAGTATGAGATGCTACACTTTCCCCATCTCTGCCTGTGATGATTTCTAGGCGTATTTTACCCTAATAGAACTTGCTAGTTTATACTATGTTGCTTATATTTATCATAACTTCCATTCACATGGGCAGAAGATAATGGTACAGAGCTCATTTTTTGGACTGGTCCCTTGTTAGATCCCTGAAAAAAAAAATGGAAAGATGAACAGCTTTTTGTCTGTGCTGGCAAAAGGGAGTCTGTGCCACACTCACACCAAAGGTTTTTTGCGACGTTGTGGGGAGGGGACGGTTCCCACCGGTCCTCCAGAGCTGGAGAGTGCTGAGAAAGAGGTCTTTTTAGTCTGTAAGACGAGTGGCAAAACCCCATTTATTGTGAAATCACAAGTTTTTTATAGGGTCCCAAGGGGAAGATGTGGGAACTGGGAAAACATTGGGTAAGGATCGGGTGCAAGGGTGGGCTTTAGGTGCCAATGAGCCAATAGGAAAATGGAGTGATCAGACCCAATAGAAACCCAGGGACTGGGAATAGACAGGTGCGATAACCAATAGGGTTAGGACAGGGGGTGAAGCCAGCAGGAGTGGCAGCCATACTGCCACAGGCTGCTCCAGGAATACGAGGCAGTGGGCCCAGGGATGGTGCAGCTCTGGATTGGACCGGAGGGTGCAGCCCCAACTCACCCCAGATCGCTGGGGTCATGCCCGGGCAACAGGGGCCCTGCCGGGCGGGACCATCCCAGCCCGGGGAGAGGCAATGCCCGCACCCAATGAGCACATGGTGACTCATCAGAGAGTAAAGCCCCTGGAGAAGACAGGGGAGGACAGGAGAGGGGGGGTGATAATAATGCAGGGAGAGGGGATACAACAATAAAACACATAGCTTTTAAACTCCAGCAACAAGTCTGTCATGTATGTGGCTGGTCTGGACCATGCTGCTTCCCAGTGCTGATCTCCGAGGTCCATTTCAGCATTTTCCCAGAGTTTTTTTCTAACAGCTGGTTCACATCACAAAGTACAAACATCCCTGTATGCCTCAGTAGGCCAACAAGATGGAAATTCCTATTCTGTGCTGCTTTAGCAGAAAGTGAGAACCTCTGGTCTTGTATTAAGAAAATTTTAGTCCTGTTTCCTATACTGAGGTGTTATTGAGACCCAAGGAAAATTTCAGAGCAGAACTGCCCTTTTATTTTTCTCGACATTTGTGCGCTTGTTTTCAGCACCTAAACCTCTATAGACTAGATGTTTGAGCTATCACCTGATGCAGCTCTGCTTACATACCGCTTTCCTGTATTGTTTTTGTGGTGGCATTCTTTTGGTCCTATTTCCTTCAACAGACTTCCGTCTCTAGTAGGAAGGCCAAGAAGATGAAATCCAAACTCACTTGAAATTAATGGCAAAACAATCATTGACTTTAGCAGGGCCATAATTTCAGCACATAGCACCATAAAGCAGCTTTTGGTACAACTGATTTCCTGAGTTGCATTTGCTGAATATATGCTTTATTCTAAGGTTTGCCAGTGTTTTCTGTTTAGAAGTACTCACAGTGGCTTCTGAGTTCTTTTTTCTTTCCTCTGTAAGAAAATATTTATTGTTGTAATTTAACAGATTAGTTTAGGGGTTTACCTGAAATCTGTCTAAACTCACAGTGATGCAAAGTCACCAGTATTAAGATTCCATAGTATTCTCCCTGCAACAGCAGCTGAAATTTCACAATCATAAAACCCACTCCAAAACCCAAAAGCAGGGTACAAAAAGTCTTCTTCAGTAGAAATATGTTTGATTCAGGGAGTTGAGTCAAAACAAAGCCAGAAATTCTTATGAACTTCTCCATGCATCACATGCATCACCCCATGTGGTCACAGGACAGAGACAGGATGGCCACCCTTCCACATGGTTCATCTCTTAGACACCTGCAAAACCTGACAGGAGCAGCTGGAGAGTCAGCACTGTCCAGAAGTGAGAGATAGCTGGGATTTGATACTGGCAGACACCTGTGTGGTGCCAGAGCAAGGTTGTGGTGCTGGTGCAGGTAGTTGGAGCAGGGCTGTGCACCCCCCGAGTGACTGGAAGGACTTGCAATGCACCCCTTGGGTCCAGAGACAAGACTTGGTTCTCACAATTTCAATATTAGTTGGTTGGAGTGGTAGTTGTAGTCCTGTTGAAGTGGTTGGTTCCAGTTTGGATCCGTCGAGGTGGTGGTGGAAGACCTAGGTGGTGAGGGAAGTCCTTTCTGGTGAGAGAAGAAAAATCAGTGTTGTGTGAAGTCGAGGTGTGGTCTTTTATTCGGCTTAGGCTAGGCGGAATTATCCCTGGGGCAGGAGTTCTACACTGGAATCTGTAGTACTGGATCACAGCGCATTTCAGGAGTCTGTGACACCCTTCTAAGGTGTTACAGCTGCCTGTTATGCCAGCACAGGTGGATCCATTATGGCCCATCAGCAGACATGAATATCTTCAGGCTTATGTGTGAATTGTCACCATGCTTCCCTGGAGGGGACTTATCACAGCAGAGTCTGTGTAAGGAAAAGAAACACTACCTCATCTCAGCAGATTTGTCTCTTTCCTTATCTTGTTTAACACCCAGCTTGTAACTGAGGTGTGGGATGTGCACACCTTCAGCACATGACCTGCATGACCTGGGTGGTCACTCTGCACAGTGTCAGCAAAGCACACTGCTGGTTGACCTATGAGCACCAATAGTCCAGTCTCTTGCAGCACCTGGATAGTCATTGCAGCTAGTCAAATGTTTGAGTAATTAATCACTAGCAGTTCAGTCTCTTTAAAGAAGGCAAAACACCAAAAAGTCAAAAAGGCTTATTTGGAGAAAATAAAAAAGCAAATGTGGATACCAGAGTTTTTGTGTAACCCAGGACAATATTGCAATATATAAGACTGCATATTACAGAGGATGCAGTTTCCTCTGTAGTGTATAATTCACCTAAGTATCCAGAGCACATGGTTAAGCATCTGTAGTTTCTATGCAGACTGAAAAGTCATCTCGTACAAATCCATAGTAAAAGCAGCATGGCATATTCAGAAGAAAATATGTTTGACAAACAAGGTCAGTAAAAGTTTAACCTGTACATCACCAGAATAGAACAAATACTGCTGTTTAGCTCTGTACAGTCAAAGAAAGAATCAGAAAATGAATGGAGTAACCACTGAAAATCTGTTAGCATCTTGGCTGAAAGCACTAATAGACTAAACACAGATTTTTTTTTCTGAATCAAAAAGCACACAAAGGAGAAACATCTCACATGATGTTCACAAAGCTGTCTAGACGTGAGATACAATGTTGCTGCTAGTAAATGCATATATCCAAACTACTGCAGGTAGAAACCCACAATTTTATAAGAAAACATAAAATAAAATTACAGTGCAGTTTATCAACAGATGTTCCCTGTGTATGTTTGAATATATGTATTTTGGGCTTATTCTGCTGACCTTCATCCCACTAAATCATATTAAGGGAAATATCGATTTTTTTGATTTGTGATGAGTAATTTTTATTTGATTTCCAGCTTCTCAATTTCAATTGAAGCTTTATTCAGTGAAACCTATTAAAACAACAGAAAGCGACACCCTCCCTGCTTGGTGGCACATTCTAACTTTGTCTTACCCACAGGGTGATGTGCAGCACAGGGTGATATGTGGCAATTGATTTGATGGCTTACATGTATTAAAGACAAGGTTTTATAACCTTATGCTTTCAATTAGAGACCAGCTTTCTAGAAGGCAGGCTGCAAATAAACTGTGCTGTAAGCCAAGCTACACAAGATTTCATATGAACAGGTCAGAAGCTTGTGCCAGATCTACAGTTGCTAGTTGGTTTATGCAACTTGTTTGTAGGCCATTAGAAGAGGACATAAGTTTATTAGACCCATGGTTGAGCTACACACAGTAGTCTTTGGAAGGTATGTGCAGTTATTCTTGAAAGAACGAAATAAAATAAAACTAAGTAAACTCCATTTTATTTTTTTTCTTCTGGTCTTCATAGTGTGTAAAACACGGTAAAAAAAGAGGCAGTTGCAGAGAGCTCATGGCCCACCCTCAGCTCTGGCAATCAGCCAAGCATTTCCATGGCATTAATGGGTAGGGTAGAAATTCTGTTTCCTGATGCCTTAATAAAGCACTCCTGTGGCTAAGATAGCATTTGAGTGGAGAATTGGTGTGACCCTTAAAACCATCCCTGAACCTGTACTTCTGTAAGCCTAGCCTTGGCAGCAGCCCACTTGAGGATATGGGGCTGCCCTGATTTGAGGTGACACATCCAGCTCCTGAAATAGCCCTAGTGTAGGCTGCTAAAGTGTAAGATGTTTATACTCTGGGGGAGATTTATGATGATGTGTTTGCAATTTATGAGTTTTTCTTATTTTTTTTCCCTCTCCCCCTCTTCCCTCTGCCACTGGCTACATTTTAAATCATTGATGTGATTCTCAGTCATTTTTGTGCCAGGATATAAATCACTCACCGCCCAATAGCTATTCACGTTTCTGCAGCGAAGTTCTTTCTGTGTGGTAATTTGAAAGGCAATGAGGGAAAACTGGTACAGATCAATAATGTATGATTTTTGGGGTGTTCAGCACAGAAAATAGAATGAAGGATATTCTTTGAGGATAAAACATCTGTTACAGCCCATTACAAGTAGAAGAACTGGGATTTAATGGTGAGGCTGGCACATGGCACTGTTATCGTCCTAACCAAATAAAAAATATGTGTTTACAAGGAATACATTAATGCTTGATGAGGCATGGATAGCACCGTAACACATCAGTTGCTCCAGGTATTTATAAGCTGAACAGTGACTTTTCTAAATTTTGTAGAGAAGCCTATCTTGAATTAAAAACCTTGTGATGAGGAATTTTCTAGTCACAAGCACCAAAGACACTAAAGAAGACAGAGCTATAGTCTGCCCATAAGGAAATGTGTTGTCTGAAAATAAGTTCTTATTGCGGTGCTTCAAACTTTTTACTTTCCCTCCCTGGGGCTGAGGTGAGCAGACATAAATTTGTCTTGCCCTTGAGAACCAAGCAGAGCAGCAGCACTGTCTCCTATGCGGCACTAGAGACCTTTTCTGTCTCTCAGCCCCACCACTTGTCCTCTTGCAATCCAAGCATGGTACCCCTACTGCCACCACCACTGCTCTGGTTAAAACCAACCAAAATCTTCCTGGTTCCCTTGCACAAGAGATGGCCACTGAGACGCCTCCTTGAAGCATTATAGGAAAAGGCAGTATGGTTTACCCACATTCAGAACATTTGTGTTAAGGTTTTCTGCTTTTAGAGTGTAATGTTATTTAGTCTTTAAAAAGAGCAGTTAAATGCCACTCTGACACCCAATCCCATCAGATCTCAGAAGCTAAGCAGGGTCAGTCACGGTTAATACTTGGATTGGAGACCTCCTGGGAGTATTGGGGACTGTAGGCTCTGGTCCTGAGGACTTCACTGTCACCGTCCAAGCTTGCTCAGCCGTGGCGGATGAACTTTAGGAGTTAAAGGGTGGGGCCAGTTCTGCGCACGCTGAGCCTCACCTAAAATATCCACTGTGCAGGCTTGAAGGACACACCCATGTGGGGAGAGCCCTTGCCAAATCTTCATTTGTGAAGCCTAGCCATGATGATGATGAAAAAGAGCTAAGGAGAGAGCTTTCTTGCTTGTGACCACATTTCTTCAGCAGTCTATAAGGGAACATCAGATTGCACCTCCACCTGACCTGTAAAGAAGAGTCCGTTATGAAACTGCTTCTATTTTTCCTGGATTTTGGAGGTGCAGGACTGTGGAGGTGATAGCAGAAAAAGATGGATTTTTAAAGGAATAGTTTTGGCAGCTTTGTACTGTGCAACCTCTCAGTTTTCTGCTTCCACAACAGTGTAGTGTCCTGAGTTTGTTTTTTTACAGGTGGAAGCAAAGTATATTATCATAACCCTTTTCTTACTTCAAGAAACAGGTCTCCTAAAATGGCATGGCATGCAGTTTCTACAATACTGTTGAATAAGGGATACAAAGTATTTTACTTGACACTTCATATTGTCCATGATTGCCAGCTTGAAAATTGCAATAGCAGTAACAAAAGCTGAAAGTCCCATTCTGCTGGCCTGATTCATAGCAAAACAATATATTTTTCTTCAAGCTGTCACAGCAAAATCCCCTTGAAATGTTACTCAACATGACTGGTTTGCAGTGTCAGGTCCTCTTTAAGTAAAACTCTTTAACTTTCAGAAGAACTCAAGAATTGTGGTTTCATCATTATAGCAAAAATAGATGCCAATGGGGAAAAGATTAATTTTCCTGTCTCTTGTGGAATCCTTGAACTCTTTCATATGATTCAGTATGCTTTATGAGCTGCATTTCCAGGGATGCTGGCAGAAAACAAGGTAATTGCTCTTTTACCATCATGTCAGTCTTATTTAACTGTCCTCCACTGACTTTTGGGAAAATGAGAGCAATAGAAGCCATCAGCCAACTCAGTTTGTGTGTACCTCTCTCTGGTTACTCAGCCTGACCAGCCCACCTGCTTTATCAACTTTACAGCACACATGGGCACCATTGAATTATTCTGAGAGGGAGGAGCAGGGTAAAGCATGGAATAACTTTGTCCTCTGAGTGGAGGAGGTGGGAGTCCTCCTGGCAGCTCAGCCAGCAGAAATAGCCATTTTCAAATCTGCAGCTTGCTGAGTTTTCTGCTGATGGCTGTCTGGATTGTAAACTGGGAATAAAAGCCTGTCCCTTCCTCTCCCTCTTCTCCTGCACCTGATCTATTTTATATGTTTTTATAGGATGGTGAGATAAAATTTATAATAATTTTTTTAGGTTGTTCAAGCCAGATGCTGCTACCAGCTCATCCCAATGGAATGCTGCATACATATACTCTGTGCATAAGTGTATCCCATGTTACCTGAAAGTAATGCAGGTGCACTAACATAAACCTCCAATGCCCTCTGAAGTACATTTATACAGTCAAGCTGTCCCCAGAGGAGCTGGCAAAAAGGAACTTAAAAGCTCTCTTTTCCATTCCTTTCCAGAGTGGTTGCTGGGTTATCCTTCCATCCATGTTCAGACACTTTACACCAAAGTAATTTTACCATCATTCAAATGAATATACATTCCGAGTCATAAACGCTGCTGTTTGGGTCAGTCTAGAAATCTTTCCCCCTGTCTCTAATCATGACCTATGATGGATGGTGAGGAAAAGGGTGACAAGATAAGGATGTGAACAGAGTGATCTTGAATTTGCTATGCTCTTCAGCCCACAGAAATCAGCTGCTTTAAGACTTTGGAGATGAGAGCTGCATGCATATGATTATACAGAGGTGCCACCTATCCAATGTACACTCAGTCAATAACTTCCTAAACCCTTTTTCCTGTGCTGACTCTCACCACAGGCTGTCAGTCAATACTGTGATGCTTCTCTGTGTTGCATAAAAAAGGTTTTCCCTCTGCTTGCTTTTAAAATTGTTCTGGATAAATTCACTGGGAACTCTAGTTCTTATAAGAAATAATAAGTCTCATGACCTGTTTAATCTGTTCTGTAGTACCTAGGATTTTGCAGACCTTTGTCATATGTTTCTCTCCAGGATGAAGATTCAGTCTGCTGGGGTCATCCTTAATATGTTAGCTACTGATAATCCCTATTGCCCCTCTCCTTAACTTTCATAGCTCTGTCAGACTGATTTGGAAATGAGATGATGTGAGTGATTGCACTATAAAATAACACAGTAACATAATGATGTTCTTCTGGTCTCTTCTCTTTTAGAGCACTGTGGAATGTTGCAAGGCAGACTGTGAATCTGAGCAGACTTGCTTAGTACCAGGTATCCAGCCAAACAGGTTTCAGTGACTAGTTTTCTGGTAGCTGTTTAAATGATGCTAGTTTTTCCATGAAGACTAGAACCTGTTTTTTTTCTTTTTTCTTTTTTTTTTATGTTCTTTAGCTTATGCCTAAAATATAGCAACAAGAAAAGAAATAAATAAGAAGGCTTAGGTCTGTTTACATTGTGATTCTTAGTTTTCTTGTGCAATGGAGCTTGAATTTGCAGGTTGAATGAGTTGTACTATGTTGAATTTTATGTCTTCAACTGTTCCAGAATCAAATATTACATATCCCAGACCTCAGGAAAGTGTAATTATATGGAAGAAAGCCCATATTTGAAGAGGGAGCTGGAAAGCTTGTTCCTAAACCATTTGTTGAAAGCTAGGTAGAATTTGAAACATTTAGAGGTAATCCCAGAGAAGATAGATTAATGACCAGAATTCAAGAAAAGCAGTCAGATGTGAATAATAAATTGCATTTGTTCAAGGCTCTGTGGCCTCTGACATGGGCACTTATATGGTACATATAAAACTATACATATGAAGTATAGTTTTCAGACCCTTTTTTTCTTTACTTTTCTGACTATTTTATAGACAGAATTAATATCATGTTTTGTCCACCTGAGCACATCTATACAACACAGCACAGCTCCAAGTGCCATGGGCAACTTATACTGTAGTATCTATAGCAAATATGCAAAACATTAATGCAATAACCATCGACCCTGACTGGGGCTGTGAGTCCCAATGCTGAGCCAGTAACCACTCTGCTGGTGACATCATACTGGCCTCTGCCTGTCAGTCTGGACAGCAGCACAGCAGATCAATGTTTTACATTTTGAATTGTTCATTGTCAGGAGTAACTTCACATGGCACTGCTGCCTGCAGGCTGGCGTGGGGACCAGGAGTCAGGGAGCTGTGCTCTTTGTGCCTGTGAATAATGAGGTGTGTGCCTGCACACTGGCAAAGACCACATTCACAAAATGTGGTTTTCCTTCCTTTTCCATGCCACTAAGGTCTTGCTGACTATATATTATCCAGCTGTTTCAGGTGGCTGGATTCTGAGCTTCTGCTACTTAGTAGGCAGCCAATCTGCACCTGGGATACCTACATTTACCTGGGATATCTACATTTGGGATCCAGAGATAAGACACCAGTCCTAAATCTAGAGAGTTTGAAAATTTACAGGATTTGAAAATTGGATGCAATGTAACAGCAATACAAACAAATCCACTTGCATTTTTTTTTTCTGTAAAAATTACTGGCACTTTCAATAAAAAATTTAGATAGTTTATTTTAATGATTTTAGTAATTTTCAATTAAAATGTATGTTTCTCCGTGGAAAACGTGATATTTTATTTTAGAGAACTATCTGTGCCTGAAGTTCCTGAAGGTTTTGGGTAAAAGAAAGATATTTTTACAAAGGTTTTCAAAGAAAGTTAGAAACAATACAGCTGGTCCAGTTTTCTGGCCAGCACTAACTCATGAAGTGTATGGCACTGGTGGGCTCTTTTTCTCCTGTTTTCTTCTATATGGGATTGGGACTGTTTTGTTGGATACTATGTGAACTCTACCCTTGTAGTAGATGCTGTTTATGTATTGTTGAAGTCAATTCAGGCAAACAGAGACTATTTTTAAGGAAAATGAGGTTGCAAATTTAAGTCTGGCTGGAAAAAGTAACTATTTAATAGGTTTTGTGCACGTTGGATCAAAACACTAAAAACCATCCTCAAACTCTACATCTCCAGTGTTTCGGGAAGCGAAGGATTGCTTCAGAGTTTCCATTCCCATCCTACGTATGAAAAAGCATATCACAGACTCTTGTCCTCATTGTAGATCTGGAGGAGCATGGCTACAGTAATGTAGAAATACATGGATTGAAATACATCTCTGGGTTGACTTCTATGTGGATTGAGAAACCCTGCAGACTAAACTGAAGCTCTTTTAATCATCTGGGGTTAAAAAGCCAAGCACATAATCTGAAAATGCTGGGCAGAAAAATAGTGCAAAAATATTCTTGTCACTTTGAGAACAAGATATAATATAATAATCTTTACTATAAAAATGGCTCAAAGCTAGGCTTTCCCCATTCCTGTATAAAACCACAGGGTGATGGAAGGAAGAGAGGTGAAATGGGGAGACTAGGTCTATGAAAAGATTGATCCTGTTTTCAAATTCATGGAACTGAAACCCCATGAGGGATGAATTACTGGGGCACACTAAAAATTTTAACTTTCAGTCTCTCCTGCTGAACAGGCTGAAGCTGGTTGATTGCAAAATGAATGTAGGTTAACTACATTAGTAATTATATTGAAGTGTGTAAGACTATCAAGTGTAGTTTGTATACTCCTCATATATTGTTAATTGTGTTATTCAGACTCAGAGATGTGTACATCTTCCAGACTTGTGGCTAACTTGTGTGAATAAATTTCCTCTTAGCAATATAAGTCATAAACTAGATTAGCTAGGAACAACATATGCCAACTAGTGGGCCAGCCCTTGGGTGAGGGTGGTCTTGCCTTTTAGTCCAGCCATACACAAAACAAATTCTGATATAAAAAATTTGAAGGATTACAGGGTAGATCACTATGGTTTCATTAATTGGTAGGGAGAGCAGTTCTTTCAAAGTTTCAACTGCTTTAAAACAAGGATTGATACTCCCCCCTCCCCCCCCCCCCCCCGCCCCAATTATATTTATCCTGTATTCCTGGAGGTATTTCTATTCACCTTGGATGAAGATAGACCCCCATGATTTCTGTGCCTATGTTGTTATAAAGCTCATCACTGAATACAACATGACTCTTTGTAAAATTTTCATGTTTAGCTTAAAGTATTCTAAGATTTTGGCTGCGCTGTTTCTCTGTTTCCCTTACCTCTAGACAGAACTAAAATATGCCAGATAAAAACTTGTAAAGACAACAATAAAGGATGAAATACTGACAAAGGATGGAAATTAGTTTTGTTTTTCCAGTTTTCTTACTGAATATCTATGTCTCTCTTCCCGAATGCTATGAAATGTTAATAACGCCAAAGGTCTTGCTGTGATAACTTGATTTGAAATCTCTCTATATTTTGGCTCTAGCTGTGTTCTGAAGCTCTGAACTCTTAGATTAGTAAAATCCAGAGGTGGAATGCATGTGGAGATAACATCTGTTTGTCACTGATGTAGTTTTTTAAAGAGTGATCTCTCATGCATGGAGCTGAGTGGGGCTGTATTACACTACATCTCTTGCTGTGATTGCTAATCATGTAGACATACCTCAAGCTAAATTTAAATGTCCCATTTGGGTAGGGTTACCAGCAAAGCAGAAGAAATTTGGTGTTCAGCACAGGCTGAACCACCTGAATGTTTTTCTCAGAGTCTGGGTGAATTTTGCTATCAGACAGAGCCAGGTTAAAAAATGGTTGAACAAGTCTGCACACCACATCTGCATAACTAAGTTAGACATGGCCTTTGCTGTTCTAAGGTATAGTGGCCATCTGACACACTTATGGTTTTGACCACTGTGAACGTGGATCCTGACTAGTACAAAAGTCAACTTAAAAATGCTGTAAGTGGAAAAGTAGTCTTTATATAGCCTCTTGTAGAGATACTATGTTACCATGTTGATGTCCAAAATGCTACTTTTACCACCTGTCTCTCATCAGTATGTTAAAGACTTTATTCTTCATTCCTTTATACCACTTAGTGGAGTTGCTCATTATTTACTTCTGTGCACAGCAGATAAGAACCAGGCATCAGGCCTTTGGGCATGCAGCTACGTAGGTTGTCCCAGGATGTCATCTTTTTCTAAATCGTGTTTTTCAACTGACCTTACAATAAAGCTCACTTTGGCGACTGCAGCAAACAACCCATGAACGAACTGAATAGCTTTTGTTGACAAATTTGTCCCACATAATTTCACCAGCTGGAAAATACCACTTTGTTTCTCGCCTTCCCCTGCATTGTCTTTTTCCCTTCAGAATGATTTTTGATCAAAATATTGATGAGAAACCTTTTTACAGGCTTTCAGACCATGTTTCTTTAGCTGCTTACAGTTCTTCCTCTGGAGCTGGTTGTTTTGAGACTGTCTCCTTCCTTTTAAATAACGTTTAGAAGGAAAACAAAGGAGCAATTTCCATCTTTCTGCCTTCATGATGCTCTTCACAGAAATTATGTTTGTCAACTTCTGTTTTGTCAACTTACATTTATCAACTCTTCTTCCCATTCACAGGTCTGGCATTGCAGAGAAGAGGAAATGAGCTGAGGGGAAGATTAGTTCTCCTTCCCCCATGCATACACAGGTTCTGTCTGTGTCTTTGACTTCATAGAGCAGAATCACATGAAAAAAACAACTCAGGTTGAAGGGACATGTGCCTCTAGCTTGACCTCCTTCTCAAGGCAGGGCCAGTTCCAAGGACCAGCTTCAGAGACCTCTGTGCTCTCCCATTTTCTAGGAGTACTTTCGCTGGCCTGGGCTAAAACCACACCAAAGATTTCTCCAACAATTTAGCAGTGTAGATGATTGAGCTGAAGTGCCCAGGAATACTGCCTGGAGATGCTTTGTTCAGACGCAGAATCCAAATTCAGCCACACTTTTAAACTGCTTGGTCTTCTTGTGCTAGCAAGAGCAGAACCTTGTCTTCTTGAAAGCTAAATAGCTCTAAAGTGACGAGAAAATAATAATGGAGATCCATCCTCCTATGAGTGCAGCAAGGTCAGACAAAGAGTTTAGTGTTTGCAGGACTGTTGTTAGGCCATGAAAGATGTGGGTTTTTGTATTAATTTTCCCATTCTTTGACAAAGCACAGAACAGTGAGCACTTGGTGATAAGCTGTAGTGATGGCTGGTCTAGACTTAGTACTTGGTGAACCAAGTCAGCTTGATACTCACTAAATCTGAAGGCTTGATACACTGAAAACCAATTGCTGCTGTAGATTTTCTCTCCATTCTGACCTTCTCTTTCACGTAGTGTTCTTTCCCTCACAAATGGCCTTTGAAATCCTCCCAAAACCACACACCCCAGACCCATACTCTCTCACCACACATAAAGAAATCATTTATCTCCCACAGCAGGTGACATCCTCACTTTTGCCAAGATGATGCCCAGCTTTACAGCCTTAACCTCTTCTTGCCTGCTCTTGCTTTTGTTTATTGTCTGTCTCATGTTTTCTCATATAGATGTATGTGACATCTTTATAGTGTCAGCCAAAACAAACCAATTTCCTTCCAGAAGAACTGGCACAGTACTTCTCTTGGAACCTGGCAACAATTTGATGGAAATTCTAAAATAAATCATAATTAAGATTGTTCTGTAGTCAGGTAGTAGTCAAACAAGAAGCATCCCTCAGGTTCCATCACTCCCCCAGTGCCTACTGTCCTGCTTCCATTTAGGAAAAGCAACCTTCTCTGTCCTCATGTGTTGCTCTTCCAACTTTTTTAGCTTCTTGTCTACAGTAAGTGCTAAACTAAATTAAAAATAAAACAGAAGCATACGCTAAAGTGCACCCTATAGCATTACAACCATGTGTCCTATAACCACAATAAAATGCTACTGTGATAAATCTTTAAGTAGGGGTCAATATAGCAATAATACTGTACAGTGGAAACTGATCATTTAATGTAATGACTGATTTATAACACCATTAACTTGTCCTTAGATTTGTCTTAGTACAGTTTACTGAGTGAGCGCTTGTTAACTACTTAAATAAGCTCTTTCATGGTGCAAATACTTAAATAAGAGCCTGTAAGTTATTGACAGGTGTACGATTCAGTCTACCAGAAAATTAAAGCCTGTAGTATAAAAGAAAAACACCTATAATTTGACTGTTTTCAGTCATTATGGTATTAAAGACAACATGAAAATGCATAGAAGTAAATACAATGAGTAAATAATAGGCTATAGTACCTGATATTTAAAAATTACACCTTTGAGTGATGGACTATTTTTATTTACCTGCACCAGTTAGGAAGTTAGTATGACTGGAAAAATCCTGGCAGACAGTGCCTTTGGCTGGTAAGACCTGTCATGGCACTCCTGCTTCTGATTTTTTGACTAGAGAGAGGTTGTGAGAGGATGGGCATGTCAAGAGCGAGAACTTGATAACTTTATGAAAGGAGGTAACGATGTGGTAGCAATGCACAGGACTCAGAGACTCAGTAGCTGCTGTCTCTCTGCAGGGTCAGGAAGAACCAGTCCCTGCCCTCCGGCTGGGGAGGGCATCCTTTCACTCATACTTGGCCTCTCTTTCTCACTGAGTGCTACAAAATGTTCTTTGGCTGAAGAAGTATGGGCTAGCCTATAGACCTCAGGGTATATTATTCTGCATTGAGATGTGCCTACCAAGACACCTATTTGTTTGCTCCAGAGTGGTGAACTAAGGTCTGTACAACAGAGATAGGACCTTAATGTGAAACAGTGGACTGACTGTAAGGATACAGCTTTAAGAACATACATGAAAGGGAATCAGATGTGTTTGTGACATTTTCTGACACAGAGGCCAGCTGGCGTGGAAAGGTCTTTGACCATGCAATTAAATCTCTTTTTCTTCCAAACCAGGTGTCAGCATTCAAACTGAGCATGGTTCCTAGACTTTTGCTCAGGAGAAAACTATTCTGGGAGAGGGCTGTTATATACTGGAACCATGCCAGTGTCTGCTCCAACAATATTGGGAGATTATGAATTCTACTACCCTGAAACATTTCCTGACACAAACTATTTTATTTTGTACATGTAGTTATAGAGCTTTAGAAGGCTGAGGCAAGTTATCTGGGATTTGTAAAACCGTCACAATATTTTTATTCCATGCTAGTGTAGCTCCACTGATTTCAGTAAGGTTACTCTAGATCCAGTCTGGTGTAATCAAGACAAAAGTTTTTCTTACATGATTTGGAAGAGAAATGTTTGCTTTCTCATGCTTATAACTCAGCCTTCTGAAATCTAATGCATGGGTAAAACTCAACTTGAAAATAAGCTGGTTATATGATGAACTTTTCCCTACACAGGAGAATTGTCTATAACTTTAACATCAGGAAAAGTGAGCTTGTTATAGAGAAAGTTTGTTAGTAGTGATGCACAAATTGTTAAAGATGAATATGAGAGAGGAAACATCAGAAGACCCAAGAGAATAATTATCTTGTGAGGGAGATATGTGGGGAGGGATAGGAAAGAACAGAAATGTATGGAGCAGGAAATAGTGATACTGGAAATAGAAATACAGGTAGAAAGAGTCAAGACTGAGCAGAAATAAAGCTAAGATTTCATACATCATAAACATTATCAGAGGTGGCAGATAGGAGACCTGAAAATACAAATATGTTAAGGGATAGGGAGATAAAGTAAGTGAGCGTGTAAGGTAGTGATGAGAGATGGCATGGTGCAAAGGAAAGAGATGTGTGCTCAGCTTGAAGCAGGCCCTTGAGACTTGTGAGTGGGGAGACAGAGGAGAAATCTGTACCCAGCAGGGAGAATGGAGAGGCTGAGATGCAGGGCTCAGATGAGAAACTGGAGGAGTTGAAGTACTTGGGAAACATGAAGGAAAGGGAAGGAGCCCTTGACACTGAAGAAAAGGTTGACAGAAAAAGCACTGGCATGAGAATAATGCATCATTGATGGAAGCCCTGACTTACTAATGAGTTCACCATGTTGTGGGGAAAGGAAGGTGAATCATCTGTCATTGCAGAGTGTGTGAGAGGGTACTCTGAAATAGTGAGAGCAGGGAAGGCAGCAGGTGGGTTCTGCAGAAGGGGAGAAGGAGAGGAAACTTAGACACAGTCCCTGTTGGATGCAATGAAGTGTGTGACACAATGGGCTTTAAAATGCTTATAAATCAGTGTCAGGAACAACATCCTGACAACAAAGGCAGGATGAGTGAAATAGAAACTGAAAACCTCACTATCATCCTGGGAAACAGCACATTTTTAAAGGCTGCCTGCCTCCTACATGAAGCTGAACACATCTGAAAATATCTCCTAATTTGCATACAAATAGCTACATAAGTTGGACTTGATCTTGCTTTTGATTGTAAACAGAGACATGGGAACAGGAGGCAGCACAGAGCAGAAAATGTTACGCTGGAATTGGTTTGAAGCTCGGCTCCAACATCACTTGCTGACCTAATGAGGATGAGAAGACCATATATACTTGTGGGAGCTGAGTTTTTCTGAGATATTTAGAGTAGGACTGCCTTCCTTGATTTTGGATATTGAAAAGTCGTGCACCTAAATGTGAGACAATTACCTTAGGCTTGATTGATACTGAATGGAGGAAAATAGGAGGAAAGCCATTCTTCTGATCTGTTATAAATATCTGTCTTAGCAGAAGATGAATTGCCCTTGGGAGATGGGATCTATTAGCAGTTATAAAAAGAACATAGTGTAAGTATATTGGATTCAAATGTCCAAATGGGAGGCATCTGAATTACAGCAGATGACTCCAACTTAATCTGTCTCTTTTTCAGGAATTTGTCTGAAAATACTAAGTGGCAATGCTTAACATTCTCTGCAAGTGTTTTGAAAGCTTCGAATGTGACATGTAAACATACATATTAGTAGTAGTAAAAATATCCTCAAATTTCACATTTTCAGCACTTGAAAGGTCAGATCTTGTGACAACTGAAACATTGAAATCTCAGTATTTCAAAGTGTTTTTCTCACTCCTTTCCCCCTCCAACTTTAATAATTGAAAACCAAAATATTTACATGCCACTTCTATGCAGGCCAAGTCACACTGCATGCAGATGATGAAGTTTTCTTCTAGAAATAGAAAGTCTATTATTTGGAAGTAGCTTCTTTCACAGAGTTATTAAAAATTTCAAATAGGAATAAAACCTCTTTATAAATAAATAAACATATTAAAAATTGTTTGTCAATTTGATGGCTAAATAAAACGATTTGGTTCTCTCTATAGAGAGATCTTTCTGAAAGGTAAGTCATTCCACACTAAAATGGGCACTCAAGGCAGATAAGGTAACTCATTCTTTGTAGGTACATCTTTTCCCTACTGACTACCAGGAGCACACAGTTTAAGACCCCAGGATCCCCAGTGTTGCTTCTGCTTCCACAGCATCTTCTCCAGTATTTTGGAAGCAGTGAGACTGCTGACATCACTGAATCAGTTCCTGCATCACAAACAGTGATGATAAAAACCATGTCTTCAAAACCTTTCCTAAACCCAGCCAGGCTCTTTTTGGCCTCATTCCTGCAGCATTCTCCTCCTTTTGTGAGACTGGACTATAGTATATCAGTTTTATTTGGTTTCAATTTTGCCAGTATTACTTGTTCCAGCATGAAGAATGATCAGCAGATCTTTGCAGTTCCTTCCCAGGTCCTTTGTTTTTTGCAGCCTACATTGTGTACCTGTCCTTTTGGCAGACTGCGCATCTCTCTGTGCTCTGGATCTGCTCAACTGTCGAACCTGATGGATTTCCTTCATAAGAGCCTACAACCATGTTCAGGCTCAATTTTTTTTCCTGATACTGATTTACTTGTCTTGTCCTTTCTTTTCGTCTCTGCCTTTTGGCTGTAGAACTCCTATCTTCTGTTTTGATGCTGAATCGCCTGCACTTCAGCTGACATTTTTTCCCAGTTTTTGGTTCTCAAATATCTCTATCATCTCCCACACTTTTACCTCAGAGCAAGTTTCTCTCATACTCATTGTCCCCTCAACTCATTTTTTGGGCCTATTTATTCTCTGTGTTCTCCTGTGTAGCAAAGCTGTTTCTCAGCACTATCTCTGTGTATCACACTCCCTTTCCTGGTTTGTTGTCATGCTCATGCTCCCACTGTTTTTCTGGTTTGTTATCATGTTTATGCTCCCATTTGTGGATAACCACTTCCATATAATTTATGCCTGTGTCTTTGTGTTCTCTTGTACTTTTCCTGTCTTTTAAACACAGATATCTCCAGTAATACATGTCTAAAAGCCTCATTCCCTGAACAAATATCTGGATAACTTGTTAGTATAGTGTTTGTGAGAAGGTCAATGATGTCTGAGTAAACAGCTCCATAAAATACCATAACAGTTTATTAAGTTATCTCCATTGAGGGATGGTTGTTACACCCATCAGTTTCCAGGACATCCAGCTCTACCCATAACAATAAATAATTCCTTTGCTTGAATTTGTATGTTGTTATGCCTTTATTAGAGCTGAGCTGAATCAAAGCCATGGGAAGTCAAAGCCTTTTTACTGTGCTCAACATTAAACTGTTGCAGGTGGTTAAATGTTTCGCCCAGATAGTTTACAGACTTAAAGTCTGATAGCATAAATACAACTCTGTTGTCAGCTGTAGATACAGAGAGTGAGGCCACTTCCATGCCTTTGATGTTCACATCATAATGCACATAAGTATTCATGTCATGGATCAAAAAACAGGAAGAAACCAGGAATCATACAGAAAAAACCCCAACAATGCTGAAAAAAAAATCAAAGAGAAGTACCAAAAAGAGATGGGTAGAAGTTACTTTGCTATGTTCACTTAAGAGGGTTGAGTCTTTCCTACAGGACCTCTCTGATGGACTGGATGTTGTACTGTCCCTTTGGCAGCAGACCCTGACTTTGGGTATTGTCTCAGACTCAGGGAGATTTCTTCTGATATTAGAGAGCCTGCAGAACTGTGGCAGCACAGCAACTTTCTTTGGTCACTTCATGAGATGGTTTCAGGTAGAGAGTTAAGGGAGTTTGTACACAAGGGACTCAAAAAATATGTGTACAGACTTTTACAGAACTTCATGAGAAATTTGACAAAAGTTTTGCAGCTTTACACTAGACAAAATTTTCTTAACCTCACAACTGTGAGATAAAATCAAGTTTCTGATAGAGGTATCTTCTGAAAGCTGACATAGATCTGTAGCTCTAGAAGGGTAGGAAATTGGTGTGGAGAGTAAAGGAGCAGAGGGTGTTCGGGCTGAGGTACTCTGAGACTAGACAGAGTGCAGCTAACCACTTCCTGTTTCTGAATTAAACATTCACAATTCAACATGAAACCAGTGACAAATTTAGGTCAAATTGAAAGAACAGCTCTGACTGAAGAAAAGCAAGAAATTAAAAAAACACAAGACAAAAAAGTGTTGGCAATGTCAAAAAGATTAGTTTCAGCATTTTCCAACCACAATGTTTTAGATTTTTTGAGCTGGATTCAAAAAGAGCATCTGTTAAAATAATTTCAGCTTTTATAATGCTGATGATTAGAACACAGGCCCAACATGTTGAAGACCCCAAAACCCACCCCTATCTGATTTTAAAAGGGAGTTGGAGTATCTACTTTCTTCTAAGGAGACTTTTACCACTGAACAATCAAGTATTGCGTCTTTAGTTATTCTTTCTCTCTGTTGGACCTGTTCCACTTTGAAATCAAATTGCTATAAACAAACATTCACTGTGAAGGAGATTCAATAGGCTGGAAGTGTAGAGGAGGGTAACCCTATCTCAAGTCTTTCTTCCAAGTTGCACAACAAGGGGAAATTGGGCCCAGATGAGTGTTTCAATTATCTTACTCTGGAAAGAGGTGACAAATGTTGTTGCGTGCTTTTTGGCGGTGTTTTGAGTGGCTCCAAGGACTAGCTTTTCATGTACACTATCTTTTTTCCCCCTTTATTTTATGCTTTTTTTAATGCTGGAGTATCTGGAAATTAAAAGAAACCTATCAATTCCAATTGAATGAAAATTTTCATGTTTTGTTCTACCCAAATACTGTTTTATTCTTTTTGTCACATTTTTCCCTTCAAATTTTGATTTTACTTCCTCAGCTTTACAGTTTGAGTGCTGAACCAAATAATAAGTCAAAGTTGTGACACACATTCAGCTTTTTACTGAATTTCCAATCCAGTGGCAATTTATAAGGGAGAAACACATACTTCACATTTTCTTTTTTCCATAGTGTTGATGACTGAATCCTCCTTTTATTTGGGTCTTCATTTAATAGCACTCTACTGATTTTGTAAAATCATCATTTCAGCATCAGAAATAATGACCTCATGGTTTGGCCCATTAAAAATAACTCATGAAAAGCTCCATGGATTATATTACTCTGCATTATTCCATTTTCCTGGGAACTTTTTATTTCTGTCATGCTTTATTGTACAAGACAGAAAATGAAATAGTTTTGCAGTAATTTCTACACTGTTTTGCATAGTGTGCTGTGTGTCTTTTTTAACGTTTAAAATTCTTCAAGTAAGAAATATATCCTGACATTACAGCATTGGCATTCCAGGAACTTGTGAGAATGAAGGATCTAGAAAATCTATGGTGAAGGGATTACCACACATTAGTTTCATTTAATGACTATTACTATGTGCAAATTCAGATGCCAGTGCCAAAACAGCACATTCAGCAAGCAGAAGGGGAAATATAATAGAGAGGAAAAATTAGGGTTAGTAAATTTTTTAACTAGGAGCCAGGCTATTTGCTGGAGGATATGATTTTTTTTTATTAATAACATGTGGTAACTTAGATCTCAAGTACATTGAATCCTCATCTGGATATACCAAGCTCTTTGCTGACTACCAAGGAAGTGAAAAGAGCAACTTGGGTACTTAGCTGGCTAAATATGGACCTCATTGGCTATTGCCTGCTATCTGCATGCTTGATGGAGAAGAACTCCAGCAAAGAAGGCTGGACTTTACCTTCCTGCTCACTGGGGCCTCCTTATTGCCATAGTATTCCTGCTCAGTGGACTAAGATGAAGGAGCCCAGTGATGGAGGTAGAGTTTTCCATGCAGCTGTGCACACTGCCTCCAGCTACCTCATAGCCCACAAGTATGATGCAAACCCACAGCTCAAAAGGGAACACTAATGATGGAGATGTGCAAGAGAGGATCTTGAGCTCTGGCTTACTGCATGGTCTCACTTTCCCATGTTTCCCATTTTCTCATCTGTTGAAATAAAGGTGATGGTAATTAACTTGCATATGAAGTTTAGTTGGTGCAGGTGCTCTTCAACTGCAAAATAGCTTAGTGCTGTATTTCTGTAGTGCCAATTTTTAATGTTGTATGAGAAACAAGGTACATTACTCGGAAGCTGCTTGTATCTGAAAAGTGGAAGAGATAAGGGAGGATGAAGCCAGGGAGCTCTTGCTGGCATGTCTTTCAGTGTGTTGATAGTATTGGTCTGAAATGAAAAGACTAGTCAGTAAAACCATCTTTTTCAAATCTGTCCTTTAGGAATAAAATATATTTGCACTATTACCAACTGTACATGGATATACTTTTAAGTGTAGTGACCTATTGGATGTACAGTAAGACTACCTCGGTAGCAATTACTTTTTGACAAGAAATGTAACTCTCAAATCTTCTCTTGGTGTAAATAGTGCATTTATAAACTGCTTAGCAGTGAAGAAAATTATCTCCTAATTAACAGAATATTGTGACTGGGAAAAAATAATGACAGAGTAAGAAAAATAAACAATTTTTTTAAATGGAATTATATATTGCTCTTATTATAATAATTAGTCTTCTCCTGATATGCCTTTTTCCCCCTCTATTCTAGTAGACTATTAGTATTAAATCAATAACAGCTCTAACATGTCTGAAAAGTGTTCAGGACAAATGAACTTTCCCATATGGATGTAATATTTGCAGCCATAAATAAATTCTTACAGTTTTTGTCAGGCTTTTCACACACCCACAGATTCTGCTATCAGCTAGTAAATCTTTTTTTTAAGACACTGTGGGATCAGATTTCCCTGGATGAAATGTTGGCCAAACCAGAGAGAAAATAATGTTGCAGAGAAACCAGTGCTTCCAAGTTTTGCCTTCCCTTCCACCTTAAGCAGAATATTTTCTTTGTGCTTCTCTTCAGAGTTTCCTACCATAGTGTCTACCGGGAAGGAAGGAGAGGCAGATAGTGTTGGTGTGCATTTTCTGATAGCAGAGAGGAACTTACTATGACTTGAAAAGTCGGAAGAGCAGCAAGTCATCTGGAATCATTGCTGTCTTTTCCTCTTCAAGCAAGACATCTGCTCAGCCAGCTCAGTCTCTGTGCAAAAAAAAAAAAAAAAAAAAAGAAAGAAAAAAACCCAGCCTTTTTGATTTTTCCAGTGATGAGTACTTCTTGAGGTTCCTCTTTACAATACTCAGGGCTCCTATGATTGCTTTCAGAAAAGGTTTACTTGCAACTAATCACACATTACTTCATATAATACTGTACTTTCCTACAGACCATAGTTCTTCACCTACAAAAACTTTCCTTGCGAGTCACATATCCACATACTAAAGCAGTGAGTTTGCAGAAAGTACTATGGTCTCACTCCATAAATATGACTAAAATGCTACTTTTTATTAAAGAGAGGATGAATATGAAGTATAGAACCTCATTGTCTTCCTGGTAGTCAGAACAATGCTCTGTATGTTAATCCTGAATAACTCATTTACTTTTACTTCCATAGATGCTACCAGTTTCCTATTTCCAGGAAGTTACTTCTTTCCCACAAAATATTTCCTATAGGCTTCTTTACTTTTGAAGCCATGGCAGCTGTAGCCATGGCTTTTACCACGTATAGGAATTATTAATGCTCCACAGTTGAGCTGACTTTAGTAATTAGCAGATGTAATGAAATGGGTTAATAAGGCCTCTAATCAGCAGAGTATATCTTATATGCAAACTGAACTTTGGTACACAAGAAGGATTTGATGATGTTAGATACCCATTGGTTCCTAAAATCACAGAAAAATAAACACCACTGAGGAATTCTATAAAATCCCTACTCATACTCCTGCCCTGATGGAGGAGTTACAGCTCTGCTGACATCCTGATTAAATTAGTGCTGCTTGTTTACACAACATTCCAGTGATGAGGATTCCTACACCTACCTAGGTTGGTTTGACAGTCTCATCCTAGTCCTCTGTTATCCTCAATGTGGGCTCTCCCTGGTATGTCCACAGAATCACAGAATATCCTGAGTTGGAAAGGACCCACAAGGAATATTGAAGTCCAACTCCTGGTCCTGTACAGTCCTGACCCTCTGTTTCCCTTCACAAGGAGGCTCTAGAATTTGATGAGCTCTCCTCTCAGTTTCCTTTCCAGGCTGAACAGACCGAGTGACCTCAACCACTCCTCATGTGGCTTCCCCTCAAGGCCCTTCACCGTCTTCATTGCCCTCCTTTGGACACTCTCTAAGAGCTTAATATCTTTCTTATATTGTGGTAACCAAAACTGCACACAATATTCAAGGTGAGGCTGCTCCAGTGCAGAGCAGAGCAGGACAATCCCATCCCTCAACTGGCTGGTGATGCTTTGCCTGATGCCCTAGTATACAGTTGGCCCTCCTGGCTGCCAGGGCACTGCTGAGTCATATTCAATTTGCCATTGAGCAGGAACCCCAGGTCCATTTCCATGGCACCACTTTCCAGCCTCTTGTTCCCTAGTCTGTGCATAGAGGGTTACCCTGTTCCAGACACAGAATATGGCACTTCTCCTTGTTAAGTGTCATATGGTTGGTATTTGCCCATCTCTCTAACTTATCAAGGTCTCTCTGCCTGGCTTGTGCCAGAAACACTATGGCCACCAGGACCAGGGCAGTGATCATCCCACTGTACTGGTGGGGCTGCACTTTGAATCCTGTGTTTGGTTTTGGGCCACTCATTACAAGAAGGACACTTAGGTGCTGGAGATTGTTCAGAGAAGGACAGTGGAGATGGTGAAGGGCCTGGAGTTCAACAATTACATCAAACGGTTTCTGTTGATCAACTAGGTGGGTAACATTGCAGTTTGTCAAACTGGATTTTCCCTTCCTGAACTGGCTGTGTCTTTCAGGTGTTTTTCAAAACTTCCAGAATAATTTCCTCCATAATTTCACCAGGCACTGGTGCAACTGACAGGCCTGTAATTTCCAGGATCATCCTTCTTGCTCTTCTGGAACACTGGGTCAATATTTGCCAGCTTCCAGGACTGGGACTTCACCAGGTTTCCTCGATCTTTCAAAAATCATAGACAATGACATTAGCCAGCTCTTTCAGTACTCTTGGATGAATTCTATCAGGCCCCATAATGTTACAGAGATCCAGCTGGAGCAGCAAATCCCTTACAAGTTCAGGGTTGACAGGGAGTTCATCATTCTCACATTCATGATCTTCCAGCTGAGAATTCTGGGACCCATAGAGCCCATCTTTAGTTGTGAAAACCAAAGTGAAGAAAGCATTAAATATCTCTGCTTTGTCTGATCATCCTGATCAAGTAAAGGGTCAATGTGATTTCTGGACTGCCTTTTGTTACTGACATATTTTGAAAAGCTCTTTTTATTGTCCCCCACAGTACTGACCAGCTCAACTCCAACTGAGCTTTGGATGCATGAATTTTCTCCCTACAGTTGTGAGCAGCAGCTCTGTAGTTCTCTTATGCCACCTAACCTTGGTTCTACTGCACATACACCTTCTGGTTTTTGCCTTCGCTCCAGAAGAAGATCCCTGTTCAGTCAATCTGGCCTTCTGCCTTTCCTGCTTTACTTTCCAAATTTTGGACTTCTCTGTTCCTTTGTTCTTAGGAGGAGATGCTTCAAAGCTGGCCAGCACTGATGGACCCCAGGACCTTCAAAAGTGTTTTCCCAGTGTACCTTGCTAACCAGTTCCCTCAGCAGCCTCAAGTCTGCTCTTTTCACATCCAGAGCTGAAGTTTTGCTGCCACCTCTTCTCTGGCCGTCAGAGGTTTTAAATTCAAATGCTTCATGGCAGGGCATGGGGGTGCAAAAAGGTCCTTTAAAACTAGTATTCAAGACACCAGTCCTATATGTTCAATACAGGGCAAATGAATAATTATCTCAGATACATTTTTTACATCTGAGTTCCTCACCTAACCCCTTGTTATATATTTATACACTTGAGAGTAGGGTCTAAATTCTGCCCCTCTTTTATCAGTCACATAAAATTCAGGACTTGACACTTTTCAAGGTAGCAGTAGCTGGAGACATCTGGCATCCCTATCTGTGTTCAGATCTTGCTTATGAAAAGCATCATGACAGATTTGAAAACAGAGGTCCTATAACTGGGCATTACCTAGATAATGTGCCAGATGTGCAATTAAGTCTGATGCAGTATTAGACTCCCTATTCATTAATTAAGAAATTTTGATATCTCAGCTATCTCCTGCTGAGGAATTAGCCAATCAATGCCCCAAAGTGAAATGCATGTTTTGAAACCGTTAGTAAAAGCAATTAACAGATAGACATACATTAAGAGATCTGTCATGGGGTGAGGACCCAAATACCTCTCATAGCCCTATCACTGTATGGATAAGGTTGTTTCTACACAGCAGAGTTAAGACAGGATTATGGCCTGAGCTGGAGTACCTGTGCTAATTTCAACAGCTTCAGTAACAGCCAAGACAAATGACAATGTTGTCAAGTTTGTACTGTGGTATAACCATAAAAATCTTTAATGCTGCATCTTGCTACTGAATTTTGTCTTTGTTAGAAAAATCAAGGTAGGACAGATGTGCCAGCTTCTGCTAAAAGGCATGCACTGAAACATTGATTTCAATGCTGAAAAAGGGCTGTGGGATGCACTGAGCTGTGTAATCCAGGAAGAGGAAAGAGGCCGGTTGGCAACTAATTTCCTGCTGCCTTTATTTCTTGAAGAACTAAATCAATTTTGGTGTCTGGATGGAGCTGCTGAAAAGCACAATCTTTTTAAAAGCCACTTTTCTACCCCTGTCAAATTTTTGAATCTAAGCAAGCTCCACATACTTTTCTTTGGATGATCAGCCTTAGGAAAACCAAAGAATTGAAGGAGTTTGAGCCAGCATAATAATAATAATTTACATTTGGTGAATATTACTCACATGAAAATAAGTTGTTTATTGGGGAAAAAAAGTGGGAAAAAATTAGTTCTTAATCATAAAATAGCCTATATATTTTATTTCTCATTAATGGAGGGGTTTTGTAAGCAGAGTAGTAGATTACATCTTTGCATTCTCTGTTTCTGTAAACCATGGAACCATGAAGTAAATTATGTGTATTTGCCACCTTGAACACACTCCTCAGTTGCACTTTGCCCACTAATCTCTACTGGAATTGCTTCTAATATTCCAAACCTCTGTTGAGATGTCAAACAGCCTGTTCTTCTCCTGGTAGAAAAGAAGAACTACCACAAAAATATTTCCTTCTTTTCCTCCAAACCCATATTTTTTCGCACATGGGGTTTGGAAATGGCAGTTCAGTCTCGAATTTATCTTTGACATGCAATATTTTTAAGTCTCCACAATTTGGGAAATAAAAGAACTAATTGACAATTTTGCCTTGTTAAGACACAGATCTGACAGTGTCTCAAGGCAGGGATATGAACTTGTTTTTTGTAGCTAGAGAAAAATTGCTGTGCCTGTATAATTTTTGCAGGCTTTATTTTTTTCTTTATTTTTCTGTGTTTTTGCCAAATGTGACTTGTGGCATGGAAAGAGCATCTGTGTGTGTGTGTCTGTTGAGGAAAAGTAGACTGGGCCTGTCATTATATCCATCAATATTCCCACAGGAGATTCCTACAGCAGATTCCTGTAGGAACGGTGACAGGTTATGCCATGAGAAACCCTAACAGGCCTTTTTAAAGGAAGTGTGAGACTGTCAAGGAGAATTCCCTTGGCCACATGTAAATGTGACATGGCACAAATTATTTCTTATACCTAGTCACTGCAATAGGCATCTGACTCTGTGCCCCAGGAAAACCATGAGCACAAATTCGTCCCACACCATGGAGTTTCCTTTGCACACACCTTGCCTTCTGTCTCACATTTCTTTTAACAGTATCAGGCCTCCTTGAAAGAGCCTGAAGAAGTGCTGCCTGTCAGTTGATTCTATGATTCTGTGTCACCAGCTTTTGCTGGTGGTACTGGCCCAGCTGTAGGATGTGTTCTAATGGGTTAAACAAAGCCAAATTCTTCTCCCTGGAGGCAAAGCGATCTGGGCTGGCTCAGAGATACCTGAAGCCATGTGCATGGGAGAAGTGGTGTATCAAAGTCATATATATAGTCTCTCTCCCATAACAGGGCAGATGTACCTTACAGGTCTAACTTTTCAGAAATTTTAATGACCACCAAAAGGCACTCCAAAACAAATGAACAAAACCCCCAAAAAAGCTCAGAGCAACAAGAAAGCTCAAAACTGGAAGGAATACTTTTATAGTGATCAGTAAGCTGAAGATAAGTTGAGACATGCAGGTTGTGACATCTTTTGAGAAACTAAAAAAAAAGAAACCACAGAAGGAGGAGTGTTTTCTTTTGAAGATACTAGAGAGACCTGAGAAATAAAATAAGTCTCAATTCAAGGGCTTTGAGTCATTCAGAATTGTGAGAGAAGACCTAGGTTTTGTAAAATGGCAGGAATATTACAAGTGTTGGGTCAACAAGCATGCAGGTTCTTCAAACCCCAATGCCTCAAATACTGATTTTTTTACACTGGGTTTACAAGGATGTGGTGTAATAAAAGTACATCACAAACACATCTTCCCTGTTGTGTTTTCCCTTAGTCATCCCCTACTCAAGTTTCTTCTTCCCATAATCCTTTAGGGATTAAGGTTAGGGTTAGGTCCTTTCCCACCATTTCTTCCCATTGGTTGAAATTCTGTATTTTCATTGGTTCTTATCCCTTTTCTCTGATTGGTTGTTATCTTTGTCCTATCATTGGTTGTTGTAACGTTCTGTCCCTTTACCCTATTGGTCCATTTTTGATCCCTTGTTTACATGCTCC
Source organism: Pithys albifrons albifrons (assembly GCF_047495875.1). Lineage (NCBI taxonomy): Eukaryota > Metazoa > Chordata > Aves > Passeriformes > Thamnophilidae > Pithys > Pithys albifrons. Next base: position 45,128,990 of record NC_092458.1, read on the forward strand.
CTGACCAATAGGAAGCCTTGTACCACTCACCTTTCCAGAACCTTCCCTACCTGAGTTTATATAAACAAGGCATTCCAATAAACTTTGCTTCTTCTGTCACCAAACCTCCTGGTCTCCAGTCGTCCTTTCTTTGTGGCTGCAGCACATTGGGGGCTCGTTGGGCTTGGCACAGGGGGAGCCCTTCCCAGCTCTGGGGAGAAATCCTCAGAGCAATTTCATCCACCGACACAGAATAATGCAAAGATAACACTCTATCATCTCTGATGGTGTAAATGAAAGCCTTTTATTGTACCTGTATGGACATTGTGGTTTAGACAAGGTCAACTATGAAAGTAGGCTGGTTTGTTTCTTTATATGCCTCATTCCCCTCTTATGTTTCAATGCTTTCTTGTAAATATGAAATAAACCACACCCAGGTTTTGAAACACCATTTGCCATACTGTTTCTGGTTGCAGATTCTCAAAATGAAGTAATAAAGGGCTATGAAACTCCTTGGATTTATCTGGTCAAACAAAGGAGGGATACTCTGCTGTGCTGGTTTAAAGGCGAACCAGCAGGGGAAATGAACTCACCACAAGAGAGATTATAAGTCAGAGCTAAAATTTAATAATAATATTACAATAACAACACTGACACACAAGGGAAATTGCTTTCAACTCACAAAACCCAGCAGTATAACCCAGTGTCCTGGGGCACAAACCCAAAGGGGGTTGTTTGCCCTTGTGCTGAGACCTGTGTGGTTCCCCCAAGTCCAAAGCAAAAGGAAGTGAAAAACCTGTTGGGGCAGGTAAGGGCTGTAGTCTGGTCAAGAGTGGTGGTCTCCTCCTGTCAAGGTCCTGCTGCTCCCCTGGATCCGATGAGAAGATCCCAAGGTCTTCTTACCCACCACTTATGTACCCTCAGGGAGCACCCAGTCCCTCCCCCTGGGCGGGGACTCACACAATGGGTGATTAACTCTGGGAGCCAGGGGGTATTGTTGAACTGTTGATGGCCCCTTAGCAGCCACACCCCCTCAGGCTGGGTGTGAAGGTGATAATGACTCCCTGGGCAGCTGCTGCTAATGGCCCATTGTCCTTGGGGAATGACTAGAAGGGGTAGAATACACAGCTTTGATCACCCACACACAGTGTTAACTGGTCCTTCCTGCTGAACTAGGACATCTGCATAGAACAGCCAGATTCCAATCTCAGAGTAGTGTTATGAAGTGTTATGACTTTTGAAGGCTATCACAAAGTCAATAGAGGAAGAAGGAAGTATTTGAGCTCTCTAAATGTAGTACAAACATGGCCCCATCTAGAAAAAGCTGATGCACCTCCCCTATTTTAAAGTATCATAGATTTAATGTCTTTTTAAACTTCTTCAGGTTTTTCATTTGGTTGTTTCAGAAATCCCATTTCACTCCCTCTTCCTCCATTTTTTCTATAGGAAGTCCTTGCTCTTCATACCTGTCAACCAACAAAAAAAAACCCTGCAGGGTAGAAAAGGAAAGAGAAAGGAAGGGAGGAAGAAAGGAAGGAAGGGAGGGAGGGAGGGAAGAAAAAAAGTGAGGGAGGGAGGCAGGAAGGACGGATGGAAGAAAGACAGAAAAGAAAGAAAGAAAGAAAGAAAAGATAAATAGTAGCATCGATTACTGGACTCCCTATGTAGGCCTCATTTTGCATCCGTAGTTTGTGCACTGTGCCCTGGAGCAAGGGTCTGCCTCCCCAGAATATTATTCCCTCCTGAGGAAGTAGTTCCTCTTCCTGTCTCCCAGTACCTACATCTAACAGGCCTTGAGGGCTTACAGAATATGCACTAGTTTGCATCATTACTTTTCTGTAATTAAAACACCTCGTGTCAATGGTGATAGACACTGTACATATCAGTGATATAGAAAACTAATTTCCATTTCACACTCCTAAACCAACATTATCTTTATTTTGCTGTTTGGTTTTGTCTGTCTCACAGTGAATCTGAACATACTTTCCCCTATATCTTGGTTTTTAAAAAAAAAAAAAACAAAACAAAAAAATTTTCCATATTCCTTTACTTGATTTTTTGCTGTTCCCCAAAGATTACACTTGAGACCAAGCTATTCTGTTTTCTATAGTGATATTTTCTCTTTTCTGTATCTTCCACAAAGTTGTGTAAGAAAAAATCTACTACACCTTTTTAGTTTTGTCTGGCATTTCTAACTCAAAAATTATTAAATAAAAATAATTTGAAACTGAGAAAAACCTCATAAACAGCAGAAGAATATAAATATTTATTTGATTGTGTGACAGAAGCAAGACTTTTCTCCCAGAATTTTGCTAAGAAAAAGGATTCATTAGCAACTTTCCTCCAGGTTAGGATTCAGTTACTTTGGTGTCTTATGCTTTAGGATGTTCAAGGGAGTACTGTCTATGCAGGCAGCTGCAGGTCTTCTGGGATTCCTGTGTCATGTCTTAGATAACCAACAGGCTTTCAAATTGCATGACACATCTAAGTGTAGGTACCCAAATCACTTCCCAATAGTCCAGATCTGGGACTCATCCTAATACATTTCTATAATTATACACTCTAGATCCAATGGCGAGAAACACTATAATCACCTAAACATAGGCATCTATTGCCATCTGGGGCACCAGGGCTGTCTGAAACATCTTTGAGGGCAGGTAGACATGACCCAGGATCTACAGTACACAGTGCATTCCAGGGCTGGTAGATGAAAGCAAAGTGAGAGAACATACAGTATTTAGAACCACAATATGTGCCAAAATCCAGGCATTGTGTCCTACCCTTACTGTCTCTTTTGCTTCTTTATGGTCCATAATAAATCCTGAAACTGTGGATGTGGTATGTGACTGGAAGGGCTTTGTAATACTTCTCCTATTTGATCTGTTAATTTTAGCTTGTCACATTTATTGCAATGCATATTTCTCTCTTGGTTTGTTTTGTTGGGGGTTTTTTGTGTGTCTTTTACCTCTTCAATAAGTGCAAAGAATCTTTGGATTCCCCAAAGGAGAAAGGTGGCGAAGTTTTGACATAGACCTTTAAAATTTGCTTTTATTAAGACTTGAAATTAAATGTGTGTTAACAAAGAATAAGCTTTTGTTTCGAGTTTTATAGTTCTAAAATATTGGTTTTTCTCTGTCAGCACTTTCTTTGTTCATTTCAGATCATAATACTAAGGTTTTTTTGCAATCACAAATGCACTTTTATGATAAGTATGGTCTTTCTTTTAATCTACTGTATTTTATGTAACACAAAGAAAAGCAATGAAAAGATGATTGTTACAATGAAATAGCCCAACTGATCTACTTGATACCTCCCACCAGGTCCATGTGAGGCTCCTTGGGCTTTTGCTCTCCCCTGCTTGCTAGCTAATGAGGAAACTCAGTATTTCCTTCGAGGCTGAAGTCCAGAACTTTAACTCGTCTTAAAAGATCTGGAGTGCTGAGTGTTAAGACATCTGATGTTAAGAGTGTAAGGAGTGCTGCTTTCTTCTCTGCCATACGCTTCCTATGTGACCTTGGGAAAGTCACTCACTTTGAAATTCAGAAAAGGCTGTAGGAACTCAAGGTTCAGCCAGAAGCAGAAGGCGGTGAAGCTGAACTGCAGCAGCAAATGAGTCCCTGAGATCCCAGATGCAGAAGGGGTCACTGACATTGCCAAATCTTCATGTGGCCTTGTGTGCCCAGTATAGGACTAGCCAAGGTAAAGGAAATAACACACTTTAACACTATTCTGTCTCCTCCTGTTTGCTTGGGGCACTAGAGCCATTGGGACTGTCTCTGTGGTCAGATTGAATAAAAAATTATATTCTGGCTTCCCAGGCTTGAATTAGTCTATGCTGTGTGGTCTCACATACCTAGTGAGTGGCAAAGTGCCCTTAGAGAATATTGTCCATTTTAGACCACTCATATCCAATGATAAAGAGCCACTTGAGCATAGGAAAGTGTTATGTAAATATGATCAGGATTTTATGACCGGATGAGAATGGTAGTATTACATTTTTGGTTTCTGTTGTAAAGAACTATGTATATGGAGTTTTTTTCCTTACAAACATTCACATTTGTTATATTATCCTAAACATGTACTTTTTATTGCTGTTTTCTGGAAGCTTGGCTAACACACATGTCCCCAAGAGTTAAATATAGACTATCCCTTCACCCAGAAAATAGCTTCCCTGGCTTGTAACTCAGGAGAAAACTTTGACCCGCCCATTTTCTTAGTATTTTGTATGGCCAACAAGAGCATAGCCCGTTACCAAATTAGTATGAATGATATACAGCACAGAGAGATATAACTTAATATATTGGAAGGAGAAAGAATACTCTTTCTAACATCATATTTGGGGTTATGCACTTGCATTTTAGTAAACCATAAAAAGTTCATTGAGCCAATGTTTTTATGTGGCTTAGACAATCTTCAAGAATGCGCTGCTGTCCCAGGGGCCTGAGGGAGAAGAGCAGCATCCCTCAGAAGACAGGGGGTTGGATGTCCAAAGGGACTGAAATATTCTGCTGTGAGAGAAAGTCAATGGCACATCAACAAACAGAACACTTTTTACATGCATATTTGTTAATACCTTGGAAGTTGTGGGAGCTTTTGTTGAAAGCTGTAAGAGCTGAGCTGCAGATGATATTATGTAAAATACTGGAGTCATGAGGTTTGTCTTCTGGTAGCAGCTCATCCCAAACTGTCTGAGCTACTTGGCTGCCCAGGGGGCAGGTGACTGGATGAAGAGCTGTTTGAGAATTACAGGAAAAGAAGGAAAGATCTCCTTTTTGACATTCTTCTCATCCTCAGAGAGATGTGAAGGTTTCTCACCATATGCTGGGGTGAGACCTGTAGCCCAGCTGCTGGACCAGGGCATTGAAGATGGTCTAGGAGGCTGCATGCTTTGGTAATGCTACCAGGCATTTTTTCTCCTGCAAATGCTGGGTGATATGATGGGTGAGCAGGGTGACCATCAAGATCATCAGCACTTGTAGTGAAACCTCTTTATGTAGCACCCTAACCATAGCATGGCTTGTTCATTCCCAGAAGCTTGATTTGCCTGATAGGGATAACAAACTGTGAATGAGATGCAGCTGAAGAGGAAGACTGTGACAAGCTCTGCCACCAGTAGTTAATAAGAGGAAGATTTGATTTAAACAATAGATTTGGGGCCAATTCATAAGATGTAGGATATTTTTCTTTCCTTTCTCTCCCTTCCTTCACCCCCAGCAGTTACTTTTGGTTAAACAATCTAACATGCAGCTTGTGAGCTAGGAAGTATTGCTTACGGTTCATTTGAGTTCTCCAGATTTCAAACCGTGTCAGGTGTTTTGGTAAGTAGTGTTCAAGACTGAAACTAGGCTTGTTGCCTGGAAAAGAAGGTAGAGACAATTTTAGCAAGGTGGAATTGAACAGGAGGAATGATGTCCCTTCTTCTGGGATCTCTCAATTTTCATAGTAATGAAATGAAAACAGTGAAAGTCAGTTGTGAAATACTTTGATTTTATGGTGAAATATAATAACCTAATCTGCACCCTGCTCAGGCTTCTATTCCAATATACGTACTTTGGAGTTCATACTCTTCTGCTCCTGGCATGAGACAGTGGATGAGCTTCTTAGAGAGGATGCATTTACATCACATTCCCTGGATTCATTTATCTATCCCCTTTTTGCACTTACCTGTTAGTATAACTTATTCCTTCAGTGAATTTTTATGTGTATTTTCCACGAGAACAAACATATTAAAAGGACCAGTTTTGAATTTAAACCCCCCCCCCTATTTTCCTTAACAGATTTTAGCTTCCATCTACATTAGCAACTTTGGCTTCTGCTGTAGATGTTACAGCAGGAGGATCCAGTCTCCTATCTTAATCACACCTTCACTGCAGGTGCTTGGGTAACCACTCCATCTGAAATTATATCCTCACAAAGTCAGTTAAGGAAGACAAGTGTCCTTTTATGCCTCCAGCAAAAAATCCTGTCCATATAACTTAGGTGCCTAAACTGGGTGGACAGGATTTTTTGAATAATGGAGGACTTTGACAGCACTAGCAGGAGAATTTGTTTAACTAAATGTCAAATGTATAAGAAATAAATGTATATACATGCATCAGAAAAAGGCCCTCACATTTCCTATGGAGAGAATTAAACTTTCCTACCACACAATTCTCCTGAAGGTAATTTAACATTATATAATTGGTGTTACAGAGCTAAGTGTTTATTTTCATTTACTAGGGTAGGGGGACTAGTTTAGACTAGGTGTTCTGGACCATATTATGTGAATAATGGATTTTTGGTTTTGATCTCTAGCATATCAAAAATAATTTGAAAGATTAAAATAAGGATAGGAAAGAGAACATACTAACTCTGGACAAGCACTTTCCTTAACCCCAAGGCAGATTTGTGTGTGTTTTTGTCATTTGCTCTTTTCTTCAGCCTCTCTTTAAAATCCTAAGTAAATGTTGAAAGTGTAATGTTTTGAAATAAAAAAATCTTGGCATTCAGAGAACTAACTATCCTGCCAAACAAGAGTTGTTCAGTAATTCAAGTGCTGGTTGAGTAGAAGATTTCTGGAGAGCAGCCAGTTTCCAAATTGCTAGGCTTCACTGGATTTTCCATAATGAAATCCTAATTTGTGCAAACTAGTTTTTCTTTTCAATTCTTGTGTTAGATTTTTCCAAACTTTGAATTTTCTTGGTTCTTCCTTTCATTTGCTTCTTTTATGAACTCACCTGCCTTCTCGTTCACTGAAAGAAGATTAAGACAAAAGGACAGAAAATATCTCCCCAAAACCCTTAGTATCTTCTTCATGCTCTTTTTTGTTTCAGTGTAAAATACTGGAAAAAGATAAAAAGTCAAAGTATTTGGTAGTGGGGGAACAGATACGCACATCTTTAAGTTCTTTGTGGCTGAAAAAGTAAGAAAAGTAGAAAATATTTTTAACAAAACAGAAATTAGGCCTGTTTGTTCAAAGCTGGTTCTTGAAACTTATCCCTAGCAATGAATGTTCCCTGAAAAGAGTTTTTAAAGCATGTGTATTGCTATTCCAATGAGAAACTAGAAATGTTTAATTTAAGAAAGTCCTTGCCCTCCTTGTTTTTCAGATAGATAATGCTGAGAGTACACATAAAACTGCTGATGAAGTAGATGTTCTGAATTCTCACTGTAAGTACCTGTCTGCCACCAGTGATCTTTCACATACCTTATGAAAAAACAAACAATGACCATTGATAGCTTCCTACAACTTGATGGAGTAAATTTAAAGGGCACACTGCAAAGGTCAGAATAATAGCAGCCCTGTGCCCTAGAGGTGTCTGGGTTTCTCCTCCCTCTGCGTTTATCCTTCCACTTCTTGGCAGACAGGCTGCAGTGCCCAGGGAAGGATGTGAGAGAGCCTAGACATGCCTCTTACCTTCCAGGCTGCTCAGCCAACACAACAGGCTAAATTCCTCTGGTGGGAAGCATCCTGGTTTAGGGTTCACAAGCAGACATCCATGGACCAGCACTGCTCCATATCAAAACTCATCGTTGTATCTTCTTAAACAGTATGAAAAAAACCTTGTCCAGTTTACATTCAGTAAGGAAGATGGTGTAAAAAGGAATTTTGGAGATAAAGAATGAAGGAGAGATGAAAGCTTTAGGTGCAAGGGCAGAAATTCCTATGTAAACATTGCTCTGATTCCCATTCTCTAGGCAGTTCTCCTTGGGGTGAGCTGAACTTCTTGTAAGTGGGCCCTTCTTTTACACCAGTGACTCTTAGGTGGATTGGACTGCTGGCTTTGTCAGAAACAACAGCTTCAATTGTTTCTTAATATATCTTAATATTTCTTTGATGCTTTAAAATGAAACAAAAAGATGCTGTTTGATTCCACCAGGCTTTTTGTGTTTTGACCTCTGTGCAGTGCTGGAGTTATACTGTTAGGAAAAGAAGTCCCTTTCTTACACTAGATATTCTGAATTTCTAAACTCATATTATGGGGCAACTGCTGTCAAGTAACAATGGGAAGCTGGTATTCTGTCCAGCAGAGCATTAAGTCCCAGGAGAGCAGACAGGAAGCAGTAGGACCTGAAATAAAAGGTGCATCTGTGGTGTTATGAAAAAATGCAGCAGAGAATCCTGCCTCCTTCCTACCCTTCCTTGTTTCTTGTTTTACCACTTTTGCCTCATTATCTTTGTGTACCTAAATATTGCTTGTGTCCAGTGGAAGTGACAAGAAGCACTATACAAATTGACAAAGAACAAATTAGCATGAATGTGAATTTGTTGACTGATAGGGCTCCAGCAGGGGAATGAGAAACTGTTGAAATGTAGAACCATAAAATCCAGGAGCATTCTTGCATCTACAATACTTTAAAAGTATCCACCAGGCCTAATTTCTTATGTTATTTAGAATACTAATTATTAGCAAGTAAAATCTCTCCAGCCACTGAAGTCTGGTAAGCACATCTGTGTCTATACGAATGTTTTTCTCTTTAACTGAGAAGAGCAAAATATGTGGACATTTCTGCTTGTAATTGCAGGACTTCCTTTTGCTGACTTTGTACTTTTTAATTGTGGACTTGCATATGCCTGAGGTATTTCCCACACTAGGTGGATACTGCCACCCTCCCAGCTTCTAACAAAGGCTTCATCTTGCTAAACCAAGATATGAGCGTCATTGTGAAGGACCAGTGTGGAACTGATAACCAGTCTCTTAACACCAGAATAACTCTATTGAGTCCAGTTATCCTGAGGCAGTTGCAGTTAATTTTCCATTACCTTTTTGTGATCAAACTCAGAATCACTGTGTCTAAAACCACGTTAAGTTCTTTTAGAGTTTTAGACAACTAGCACACATATTTGATGTTTCGACTTTGCTTTCTGAGAGGAACTTTTTACATATAGTGGTAGGACAAGGGGGGATGACTTTAAATTGGAACAGGGTGGTCTTAGATTAGGTAATAGGAAGCAATTCTTTACTGTGAGGGTGTTGAGGCACTGGAAGAGGTTGCCTAGAGAAGTTGTGGATTCCCCATCCTGGTAGTGTTCAAGGCCAAGCTGGATGGGGCTTTGAGCAATGTGGTCTAGTGAAAGATGTTTCAACCCATTGCAGGGGGTTGGAACTACATGATCTTTAGGGTCCTTTTGAATCCAAACCATTATATGATTCCATGAAAAATCAGCTACCTACCTCTGAAGAAGGTTTGTCCTTGTCAGTATAATAAGAACAGTGAAATCAATATTTATGTCTAACAGTGATATCCTAATCTATATCACATACAGGATAAACTCTACTTCCAGTGGATTGTGGCTTTCTCAGTTTCACTTTTTCCTTTCAAGGGGCTTTCACATCGACTCATTTTATTATTTACAAGTAAGATAACTGATGTTCTGGACACTTTCTTCCAGCTCTTTTTTTTTTTTTTAACTCTGGGGAAATGTTCTAATGAATGCAATTCACTATGATCTTGCCACTTTTTTCATACCACTCCTGGAAATTTTAATCCTATTGATAAAACCATGGTGAAAACTGGATCTAAAACTATTAATGGAATCAGAAGAAATGAAGAAACTACAAGTAAAGAAAGGATGGGATGGGAACAAAAGCATTGTCTGGTGTTTGACTAAGTTTTGGAGTTCATCTTGCTGCAATGACTTGTACTGCAAAGGAATGAGTTACTAGGTCTCTTTGCTTAGACCGAATAAGATTTCTGTTCATTGTTGATGTTGTTGAGGTGATTTAACTGTTCTACAGTGTTTTCTGTGTTTTTTCTTTAGTGGTCAAAGTTGAAATTTCACCACGTTTCTTTCCTTGGAAATGAATGAAATGAAGTAGCACAGTTCTAATTTATCCTAGATTCATTCAGTCAATATTTCAATAGGAAACCACTTCAACATTTTGAATCTCAATGTACTGCTCTCTTGACTCTTGAGTGGCTCTTTAAATCTATATGCCTTAATAACATAGCTAAGCTGAAGAAGTTGGAACTTGTACCAAGTGGCTTTCTGAAAAGAATTATCTGATGACTTCAAAGTGGAGAAGAAATGTTCTGCCATTTTTGAAAGACAAGACTATTAGAACTAACTACTTCCCCAGGTAACCCTGTGCATTTTCTAGAGTTTTCTAGTTTTCTTTGTCTATGTGCAAAAGAAAGTATTAGGCACTGACAAGCTTGAACTTAAATTGTGAAGAGGGAGTGATACAGAGAGGAATGATGGAATATAGTATAGGGAGCTCTGCAGCTGCTAAGGGATTCTGACAATTCACAGTTACCATAGTTATGATACTTAAATCCTCTCCCACAAAAGAGAGTGTAGGAGCAGGGAGAAGATAAACCTTGCCCAATTATAGCTATAGACTGTACCATATGGTATTATTGCCATGTATTATATGTCTTGAAGTCCTCTTTGCTTATAGTAACTTGCTTGGAGGTTTATAGCACTGAATTTTGAAGATTACTTGCAGAAATTAGTTGTACCATTTTAAGAGTTGTGATTCAGGAAATAATTTCCCACCTGATCTATACAAAGCTTTTAATTCTGATATACTACTGTATTTTCCAAGTCCTGTGTTTATGCAGCCAGGCACACAGAGCGAGGGATGAGTTTACTCAGGTGTAACAGCAGTGGATAATATGGAAAGCAGGGATGAATGAGTTGCTGATCTGCTTTCCCTTATGAAGGGAGAACAGGGTTGCCTGGAGGAAGGTTGTTTCTTGGCTAACAGAACAAGAATTGATGAGGTGTATCCCTGGGGCACAGGATACCCTGAAAACACTGGAAGGTACAGGAAAGTTGACTTGTGAGATGTTTGGGACCACACTGTTTGAATGTAGTCTGAAACATCTCCAGTATTTATATGAGGGAGGATATAAAATAAATGACCAGGAGTTATTTAAGATCACAAAGCATGCCATATCTGGTAGGCGTGAGTGTAGCAACAGTCTCTCTGGGACAGCTTCACAGTTACAGGGTCCTACATAGACCAACAAGGGCAACTGTAGAAGGCTAGTGTCCTCATAATTTTCTATTGAATATCTATGCTTGCTAGAGATTTTCTCAAGGGATAATGAGCAATCACACTGCCTTAATGTGAACAAATTCTAAACAAGAAAGGTCTGAGGGCAGCGGGAAAAGAACAACATTTCTGGAAAAGTTTTGTATGTCATTAACTGATTAACTTTCATTCTGGGATTAATCATGCTTATGGGTCTGATCCATTTTCCAATGAATTCAATGAAACCACATCTACTTCTATGAATCTGCAATCAGTAATCTATTCAGGAAGTGTACTCTTTATTTGGCTTCTGTCATCCCAAGATAAGCAAACCACTTATACACAGGAATATTCCAGCTGTTGTGGTGCACTGAACTAAAGGGCGACTGTACACTATAAATGTAAAAAAAGTTGGGAACTGTAGAACATTAGGAATTTTGAAAACAGAGTTCTGCTGACAGTCTTGTTTTCCCAGTAACTTCTCCTTTTTTTCAATTGAATGCAATGTCCTCCAGATAATATGTTACCTTTTTCTTGTCCTCTGAGCTCAACACATTTTAAATGGTAGCATGGCATGTTGCAAACATTTCCCTCAATGTACTAAAAATTTTCTGTGGAAATTTCAAAACCCTGCTACTGTTTTTTATTTGAAATATGCATGGTACAGGGTTTTCTTGTGAGTGGGACACATACAGAGGCCTAAAGCTTACCTGAAAGATAAGCCTGAGAAGAATGTATACTCATTTACATGTATAAGAAGTTGCAGCAGCTGCTGTTGTTTAGACACAATTATTTCTCATGAAAATGTTTGCAAACAGGGTTGGGTTTTTTTAGTGTAATCAGCCCAAGATACTGCATCTGTGAAAGATTTGTCACTATCAAAATAAGCACCAAAAAGGGCATAAGAATTACAGTTCCCTAAGTGGAAATCAGTTGCATTAATATGATTCTGTCTACAGGTGAATGGATGCTGCTTCCTCTGGTCCACCATGCTGAGAGGGTAGCTGCATATGAATCTGAGAGATATTTGTTTTACATGTATGTATATATATAGTATAAATATACACACATATATATACACACACATACGCATATATAAAATCTTGTCTTCCTAGGGACATCAATGGAATTAAATAGTTGTATTTAGATTTAGTTCTATAGTCTAGTTAGTATTGTTCTCAATACTGTGTGCCATGCTGGTTCTTAGAAGAATTGACTATTCCACTTACCTCAAATAAAAGTTTTACTGAAAGCCTCTGAAGGGATAGGAGGATCTTCAGAACACTCATTCATTCTTGGTCAATTATACTAAAGGATCTGACTATTAACACATCCTGCACAACCTCAGCATTGGTGGCTGGAACAGATTTAGAGGCGTTGACTCAATTTAATGTTAGTTATAGGTAAATTTTAAGTTTCTATTAACAGATAAAAGAGATTCAAACTATATCTAGCATACTGAGATTTTTTGCAAGTACTAAACATAAAGCTTTGATCTCTACAGTTTCAATCTTGGTTTAAACCTAAATGTACCTGTAATATACCTGTGCTATTGAAAAAGTGTTTACAGCAAGTAGAGAGCATTGTCTGTTCTGCCAAAAAGCTTGATCACCTACCTGCCTGCATTAGTTTCACCATGAAATACAGTGTTTCTAAAATGATATGTGTGATTAAAGACATGCTGTCAGGTTTGAAACTGGGACCAGACTGGAGTAAGGAGTGCGGAGGAACTGTAGCTTACAGCTTTATGCTTAAACTGATCTTTTCATTCCTGGCAAAAGCAAAAACTCATGATGTAAAGATGATCTTAATTTCACTTTAATCAGAGTTGAAGCTTGCTTAAGGTAGGGAAGATGCACATGGTCTGCTGACTCAGTTTAGATGCTCTGAGTCTCAGACCATGAAGGGAAGTCACAGTACAGTCCCTTGTCTGCATGTGCACTACTGTTTTAGATCTAGTGTTGGTTCTACCAGACCCTTGTTGCCAATTGTGTGATTTGTCATGGCCATGAATGTGTGTAGTGTCTCTGCAGCCTAGCCTCTTGTTCTCCTTTGACTTGCTTCTACTTTCCTATCCCACCCTTTCCTTTCCCACTTGTAGAGCTCCTTCCAATTTGGCAGGGCAACTTTTGGTCTCATACTGCTCCAGCCTCAGAAGAGGTTGAATGTTACAGTTGGAGATTGATTACTTTGGCCTTCAGATATACAGCTAAATTTCTCAGGATGTGGTTCCCAAAAGAAACCAGCCTATAAAATATTGGAGGACAAACTTGACAATGTGTTTGGGTGTTCCATCATTTGCAGCCTATGTTAGACAGGAACAGCAGGCAGCCAATTCTGTTACCTTGCTTTCCACCTCTTTTGGAGATCACTTTTGAATATGTAGAAGTTTTATTAATGAAGACATGAGCTAGGAACACTCAATTAGGCAGTGTTGCATGTTGTGAAATGAATATAAAGTTCTGCCTTTTCTGTTTATTTCCATGTCTGAGACCGCCCCTTACTTTGTTTCTGATCCTTTCTTGCAAATTCTGGATGGGGAAGGGGTGGGAAGGAACTCCATACTTGATGTATTTGAGCAAAAATACTTCAAGGCTTTTTTTATAGAAATAATTGTTAATTTCACTTTGTACTTTAACCATATTGATGTATTGAACTTTTCTATGATACAAATAGAAATGTGCTTAAGTTCATAAAACCTTCTTATTCTTGCTCTCTCTGTGTTGCTTTGTAGAGCACACCATAACTTACAGGTGTAGTTTCCTTTCTTTCTGCTGGGGCTGAGAAGTCACACAACTGTTCTCTCTGACTTGGCTTAATGAGTGTTATAGTGGTCCAAATCCTAGAAAATCTGACTTGAAATATCTTGCAGACTTCATAGGATAATAACTTGTAAGAGCTTTGTTTTCAGACAGCGTTGTCTAAAGAACTGATATCTAACAAGCAATTAAAACGGAACTGAGAAAATATTAGTTTTTTTTACCATAGCACCACGGGGATGTCTACAGTCACATAATTCAAAATCATGGTTTGAGGTAGAAAATTATAGTAGATTCCCGGAAGCAGGCTATTACTTATCCTTCTAATAATCTGTGAAGATTTAGTTTATATTTTTTGAAAATATCATTCTGATTCTTTTCGTAGTCTTGATGCAACGAATACAAGCAACTCATTCACACACAATCCTTGTCTTGTTCATTCTGAGCATGTTTTGCAAATATCATTGTAACTACTTGTGCTCATGTGAATAACTTGGGTTTGGAAGTTCACCTAGTATTCAGTAGTTTTCAAATGTTGGCCTCCAATTCATTCTAATGGGAATAATGCAATTTTTTATAAAGACATATTTATTTATGTACTTGTTTTTCATCCAGAAAGATTATTCATTTCATGTTGCAAACCTCTTGGGAAACGTATCTTGTTCCAGAAATATTTCTGCCATCATTAGAAATGCTGATGGAATCTGGGTAAGTCATAAAAAGTTCAGTTACTGCTCTGTAAAAGGAAAATCTGTGGTTTATTACAGCAGCCTCATTAAAAAAAAAGGTATCATGAAGAGAAGCCTTGCAAATGGTACTTGATCCAGTTCATGAAACTTGCAGTTTCTCTCAACAATACCAGCTATAACAGCATGATCCCAGCTTTGATCCATTAGCTGTTAGACGTGTTCTTACTTGTGATTGCAGGACAAACAATGTTATTAATATACCTAAAAGACTGGTTGTGGTGAAGAAAAGCAAGGGATTTTTACAATAATCTAAGTAGCTAAGGCCAAACTTTTTCTTAAATGGCACAGACTATCCTTGTGTAGAAAAACAGCTGATGCAGAAAGATGTGATAAATGAAATTACACTGTGTACACCAAGAGTCCTAAGAATTTCAAGCTGGGCCTCCTACCTATGTCATGCTTAGGTTGATTGTGCTCCTGCTTCTTCCCTTTGTTATTTTCTATTTTAAGTCATCACAGTATTTACTCAGACCACACCAGCATACTATAACAGTTATTAAAGTTTAGCCCATAGTTTTGCATTAAAAATGCTCTATTTTTAGAAGTTTCTTGCTAGACTATAAAAATAACTTGGACAGGCTTGGGGTTAGAAAACTTCTGCACAGGCATTGTATTAAAAAATGTTATTAAAAATAGCAGGCTGTATTTGGAAACAAGTACACACAACTAAATTATGTAACAGCACTCTAGTCACCCTTTGTGTACTATAACTTCCCTAGCAAAACACTATCTCAATAAGATTTTGCTGATACATTTATCAAACCCTTTTACCAGCTTTATGCATATTTCTTCTATGTATCTGCTGTATTCCTAGCTTTTCTGGTTTTTTTTTTTAGAACTTTGATGCACATACAACCCTCTTTACCTGAAAGAACTGCTTTGTTCCGGATGTGGCAGTTGAGTGAATGATGGGTGATGCAACCATGTATGCAACCATGGAAGCTGGTATCTTAGTCTTTCCAATAGATGGTTGGAGGTGTTTTCTATTCCTTTGTACCTTAGTAGTTGCATTCACAAGAGTCTGAAGAAGCTGTGAAAAATTTGTGAGGGACTGTTGTAAAAGCTATTTACAATCCCTTTCTTATGCCCCAAGGATGTCGGCAGGAGGGATGGGGCTGGAGTGGAGCTCTGTCGGTACTCAGGCACTGCAAAGATGAGAGCGCTGTTAGCCTTTACTAAGTAAATAAAATATCTACAGAGCTTGGAGAAGAGAGAAGCAGGGAGTACCACGACCTAAATTTTCCATGTCTAGATAAATCTAAGTGAGTAGTGCTTGTGGGCTTTTATTTTTTTTTGAAGGAAGCTGTGGAGAGTGGGGGATGACTTGTGAGTGTCCTGTCTATGTTACTGGAAAGATGCCATCTCTGTTTCGGTTAGGTTGGTTTTTATCCTTCCTGCTGTCTTTGCTTGCATGAGCAGAGGAATGGACACAATTCCTGGATCACTGAAGCATAATTGCTTTAAGCATTGAGACAACTACTGTTATTCAGATTTGGTACAATAGGTAGCAGGTCACTTAAGCAACAAAGTCACCTAGCTAAGGTCTGTTTTTTTTTAGTCAACACAGAAAAAGATGTCACCTGGTAGAGAAACCAGAGGGTTATAAAAAAGGGCAATGAACCATTTTTAGCAGTTTGGGCAGAAGAAGAGGTATCTGCTCCAGGACCTCCACAGTGCAGAAGGGCAACTGAATACAAACAGACCCAGAGGGAAGAATGAGATAAAGTGAAGGGCACAGTTTTCAAATATTAGGGATGTATTCAGCCCACCTGACAGGTGCTTAACTCTCTGGTGTCTATTGAGGCCTCTAACAGAGATGCTTTGGATCACTCTTCAGTCACTGGGGGAGGCAGCTGCTTGTAGACGTTTCCAGAGGCAGATTACATCTGTGTGAAGTGCTGCACATTGAACAGGCAGGATCCTACCCTCAGCAGATTTATAGCCTTCAGTAACAATTTATAATTTGTCCTTTAAGTAAAAGGAGCAGTGTCTCAACTTCTTGCAAAGATTCTGTATACATGCATACATGTCTACTAAAGGGCTAACATGCAAGGATGGAAGGCCTGTATTTCTGGCATTTGAGAGGAATCTGACAAGTTGGTACTTTGCTGTGGGACATGCAACTGCATTTTAAGTCCTTGATCTCAGGAGGTATGCAAGACAGAGGATGTGCTCTTTGGGAATATGCCACAGAGATTTAAGGGCTTCTAGACACAGTTTAGGTTCCAAAGGCTTGCAAGTGCTGCATATGCAAAGCTGGGGTTCCCAGTAGACCTTCAGAATTTTCGACAGAGGGTGTGTGATTAGGTTTTGTCCCATAGGATAGTGCAAGTCTCATTTTCTTCATGCATATTCAACATATATAATCTTTTAGGCTTGATTGCTGTTTTCTTTTTATACAGAGAAGAGAATATAAGGTCTTTGTTATTAACTTGACTTTGAGAGTCTGGGAATCTCTGAAATCTGACTTTAAAATACTTATTTTTTTAGGTTCTTTAGAATTTTGTTCTGTAACATGTTAGGTAGTACATGAATAGTTTTTTCAGCAGCAAAGCTAGTTTAAACTACACCCTCAGGCTAATAAAACATCTGTGATGACACTGCTGGAAATTTCGTAACAATTTCAATTGCATATTTATAAGGATTATACTAATTATCAGATGGAGAGGTTAGTACTAAGTTATATATGGAAGTACCTATTAATCAAAACAGCAATAGAGGATCTCAAAGGAAAAGTACTTTCCCAAGCTTGCCAAAGAAAGCCTGGCAGACAAAAGCAGCAGAACTGTTTGAACATTTACATTTTGGGGTTTCAGGCTGCTCAGCACTTTGTCCCATTCTGGACTTAAGGCTCTTTCAGATGAGAAGGAGGCAGAAGTTGCCGATGTTTAAGACTCAGAAGGTGGTGTATTTCCAAGGTGTACTGGGACTAACATTCTAATAAAATGCCTCCATTTTCTTAATTCACAGAATTAAATATGAAAAAACTGCATTCAATAATATTTTCCTCCCTTAAAATAACTAATAGGCTTCTGCTTCTAATATTCATGGACAACTTCTAAAAATACAACCCAAATGTAAACTCATGCAATGCTGTTTTCCTGTTTAGCCGGCAACCTGAAATTATGACTTGGCTAATTTCTTTAATGATGGGCTTGACCAAGAAACCCTGAAAACTCCTAGAATACTAACACAGTGACTCTTGCTGCAGAAGTACATAGTTAATGTATGTCTCCTGGAATCCAAATATAAATATCTGTGCCTTGAGAGTTTCCAGAAAGTTTCAGCTCAGACTAAGCTGCCAAGATCATCATCATACCACTCTCCACCCTGTTCCACATTCTGCATGGACAGAATGGCATGCTAGGTCAGAGGTGAATATATCTTCTTCTGCATCCCAAATTAGCTCTGGTAGTAGAACATGACTTGTAAAAAGATCTCTTCTGCAGATGGTGAGTAATTTCCAGTGTAAGAAAGCCCTCCAACTTCTAAAGAAGTAAGAAATCTGCCATATTAATGTGGGATGCTATTGTCCTTTTTGTAGAATTTATCTGTGCTTATTAAGGCTAAAATAAGGATAAGATTATGATAATTTAGTTTTAACTCTTTAGTTTGCTCAAATAAAACAGTAGTCTGGCTCGGGAATTGCAGTCACTAATACTATGTGACCAGAGCAGGATTAGTCATATGAATAAAACCAGGAGTCTTGGATAACATTAGAAAATATCAATGGAATATCTTTTATTGTACTACAAAAAGTCATTGGTCCACTGTAAAGGGCCACTGGAACTACAAAATTTGGATTTAAGTTTGTTGTGGAAAACTCCAATTTCCTGTTTCTCTGTGAAACTGAACTACATAATAATTTTGTTTTGGATGAAAGGGGGAAGAAAATAATGAAGAAGACCAAGCCCATCAAAATAATTTCTAAATTATATTCTGAAGTGGGTCTAGACAAATTCAGGAGTGTCAGTGCTGCTCAAGGTTTCAGCAACTTGGCTGTCCCTCAGCTGGTCACGCAGGATGCTGCAAACATGAGGTGCAAACCAGGAGGTGATGGGTCTGGCAGCCTCTCTCTAGCACTGTCAGAGACTACAGAACGGGGATGTCTCTCTGGAGGTGGCCTGTAGGGAATTTCTGATCACTTCCACTAATTAGTCCATCATGTTCGGCAGCAAAGAGATTAAAAAGTAACTGTCTGGTTTTGTGACATGTATAATAGGACTAGGAAGCAGCATAACTTTCATATTGTTTCACATCTTGACCACTTACTTTTTCCTTAGAGTTGATGCTTATTCACCTTAATGCTTTTCTGCCAGTTTCTTGAATATTTATTGTGAATAATCTTTGAATTTTAATGAAATACTTTTATTTATCCAGCAAAACACACACCTGGCTGAGAACTGTGCATCTTACAGCATTTATTTTCAATTATGTAGTTTCAGAGCTGACAGCTCCATCATAAAATTAATTGGAAGGTTCATACATACTTCTGGACAAACAAGGTCCCAGCATGCAAAGGTATTTTTCCTCCTCAACCCCCAAGGAAGCTAAAAGTTAAACAAGTTTATGTAAAAATCAAATTATATTTGAACAACATAAAGTTGTGCAAAGAGTATTACTGTTAGCTGATGTCTTCAGAACACATGCCTGTTACTTGTAAAGACTAGGACATGGCTTAGACCATCCAATGAAATTAAAATGTGAAATTTAACATCCAGAAAGGAGTACTGTAAAAATGACATAAATCTATAAACCTTATTGTCTTTGGTTTTAGATTTTTGTGTGTATGTTGCACTACAGCACATATCCTTTGCTTCCATCTATTTTACTAAGAGGTTCAGGTTCCTGTGTCTCTGACCTTTCCCTCTTCATTATTTCTCAGTCCACCAATCTACCCTCTACCAGGTTCCCAAAAGGTCCAAAATGCAATCTGTCCAGGACTCCATCAGCAACAATCCCATGTGGAAGTGAGTGCCTGTTTACAATTACATTTTGAAACCTATCAGTTAGACAGTCCTTAATTCATTTATTGTTGTGTCTGCTATATTGATTTTACATCATTTGAGTTTTCTGATCAAAATATTACATGGTACTAAGTCAAATGCCTTGCAGAAATCTAAGTATATTACATTATGACTATTACTTTAATGAATCAGATTTGTAACCTCATCAAAAAAGATAAGAAATTTTCTCTGACAAAGTCTATTTTCCATAAATCCAGGGCAATTGGCATTAATTGTATTATTCTCTTTTAATTTGGTATTAATCAAGTTCTCTCTCTTTTCCTGTTTCATTTTAGCATGAACTGCAGTCCTGCTGACAGTCTTATTGTGGACTCGGGTTTCATTAATCCTTTTAAGATATTGTCACAGCATAATTTTTCCCTTCAGCCATCTGGAAGCTTCCCAATATTCCAAGAATTATGGAAAATTGTCTCCAGTGTACAGATAGATGTGAAGGAAAGGATGCCTAAGATATATTTTTATTCCTTTCTTTCTTGGAAAACCTACCAGGACCATTGACATTTCCCTAAATCTGCTATGTCCAGTATGAAGTCAGAGTGCAAGAGATGATACAAGGAGCCCTTTTTAAATGGAAGAAATCACTTCTCTGGCAGCCTGCCCATTTCTCTGGGCCTTTGGGGTGAAAAGCCAGTTGAAGTCACGTATCTGTCTTTTCAACACTCTTCGCAGCTGCCAATGCCCAAAGGTCACAGTCGTTACTGTGATTGCCTGGGAGGAATAGAAGGATTTCTTAGACTAGAGGTACAAGGTTTTCATCAGAAGTCACAAAATATCTGAATCTGAACAGGTTTTGTCCTGTTTTTAAGGTTGCTTTATTGGTTGGGGGTTTTGTTTTTGTTTTTTAAAAAAAGTCAAAGTGAGCATGTTGATTAATTGACTCAAATGAAATGAAGTGGCTGGTAAGAATATCAATTGTACCAGTGGATATGACACAGGTTATGACTTCTTTTTTTGGGAAAAAAAAATTATCTGCACAGAGGTAAAAATGAATTTGGATTTTGTAAATCTTTGAGTTGAAAAAATCGTTTTTGCTAGCTGAAATGTTATTTCTGGCACTCCTTCCTGCAAGTAACTGGAGTGAGTGGGAGCCACAGAACCTCAGAGCATTACACAGACTGTTTGTTGACTGGCAGCCTTAGTTACTGACATGTGAATGAGAGACTGCTGGGCAGCCAAAAGCTCCATAGCCCCTGATGTGGGCAGAGCATTTGCTGCCTTTTGTGGGACTGGGGCTTTTCTGGACTAAAAATTACTGGGTGAGGCAGGAAAACAGATTATGCTGAAGTGCTGCGAAGTAAATGACAGCGACTCTGGTGCACTCACTGCTAAAGGTTCTGTATAGCAGAACTGGACAGCTAAAGTGACCTTAATATGGGAGATGCAAATTGAACTTAATGGAATGTTTCCATTTCCCTTGATTTCATTTCATACTTTGAGGTCCCCCGTCCTCATCCAGTGTTTTCTGAGAGGTTGGTAGTACTCAGTGTACCCTCCTGGAGTGCAGAACATTTTTGAAGGCACAAGAAGTCAGATTTACATGCTGCCTTTTGGGCAAAGGCAAGGAAATTCAGGCCCAGGTTGTGGAAGGCAGAAGCGTGAACCACCTCTGAGCTTGAAGTCATGCATACTAGTTAGACTGGTGCACAGCCTGAATCAATAAACTTTACAGCGAGTAAGTTTTGTCTCACTCTTAGATCTCTACCACTGACAATTGCAAGCCAAAGACTCTCTGAAGTAGTTTAATTGGATAAATTTGAACTGGCTAACTTTAAAATGAAGAAATGTACCTTTCAAAAGGCTAGATTATTCCATTTACTTAGTTTAAAGGGTGAAAGTACAGAAGTCTTCTGATTTAGCATTATTTTACACAGAAAGGTTTGATAATTAAAAAGTTGCACTTTAATAAAAAAACCACCACGCTCACAGCAAATTTTAAATTCTGCAACATGATTTTCTTTCAAACTTTCATAAGCCTGCTTTTTAATGATTCAAAATGAATTTTTCTGCCAGCCCCACAAAACTTGCTCTTGTTTTCTGATCAGTTAAGTTGAAATATACTGACATGTAATTCCTATGATCTTAGCAATAGCAGACTTTTTGGGTGGAGAGCAAAAACTAGCCAGACCAAAAGGTATGTGTCTGGAAGGAATACATAGGGTGTGATACAAAAATGCACACATTACTCATTTTTCAAGGCTTACTTTGACATTCATAAATAGTACGAGGCTTATATCCATGCAGTCTAAAAAAGAGAAAATTGGGATTACTTCACATATTCTCCATCAACATTCAAGACTACAATGGAGAGACATTTCAGAGTGACAATAAGGCTTTGCCATGGATTTCTTGGTATGTGGTCTTTATCATTTGTCAACAAAATTAAAGTAAGCTGCATAACATTGTTGCTGTGTAGTCCCTGAATAATCTGTCACCACAGCAAAGTTTGTGTAGAGAAAAAGTGCTTAAATGATAGTCCTAGAAATTCAGCTTTTTAAATTATTGCACACTTGGAGAAAACTGACCAGCATGTTCTCTTTTCATGAATGAAAAAAAAAAAGCTTTCCAAAGTTCTGGCTATGATTTTATACTCCTTATGTAAACACAGTGATGGGAAAGCTAAGAAATGCCTCCACTGCCAGTAATATAATGATTCCTTACTGTTTGTTACAGTGTAGAGAAACAAGAGTCAGGTTCTAGAACTTCATCTGGTTGTTTTAACCAAAATGTTTTAAGCTACTTTTGTTTCATATCCAGGCTGGTGGGACTGAATGGATATCTGAAACTGCAAAGACTAGGTAAAGACCAGAGGTTCACTTTTCTTGCTGTGTAAGGCATAATTTGCCCTCATTAGAGGCTTCTTCCATAAAGGCACACACACTGGCATTGCTTTAGCAACACATCCAGAGGTGCCTTCTGTTAGTGAGGAACAAAGCCTTATGTAAAGCTGTTTTCATACTGTACTGCCACTATCTATGAAGTTTTCATTCTGGATTGTACCTTAGGTATTAGGAAGGGCCAGAGCTGAGTCATCCACCATTGTGTATACATTAATAATTTCTCCCATATAAATACCATAAAATGAAGTTGAAATTCAAGTCAGCAGTCTGTTGCTTGGTGCATGTTTTCCTGCTTCTAGTCTCCTGCAGTTAACTTCATCAGTAGGCAAAAGAAGAGAATTGGAATTGGAGGTGGAGGCATTTTTATTTTTTCAATATTATTAATAAACAAATCCCATCACTTTAAAAACTCTTGCTGCTTCTGATTTTATTAGCTGCCTTTTTTCCCAAAAGACACTTCATGGTTTATTACTCCAACTCAGATTACAAACCTGTCAGAAGTCGATCTGTGCATAAATGAACTTTCCTCAATCTGAACAGTGTTCCACATTTGATAAACCTATAGTTAGCATTGTATTTGGAGGACACTCATTAAATCACTAATGAAAGTCAACAGCTGAGAGCTCATTTAAGTCTAATTCAAGTAACAGAAGCTTTAATAATACATTTCTCTCTTTTTGTGATAGCATGTTGTTTAGCCTTATTCGGAGAGGAGAAAAACAACCTGCTTGAAGGCATACAGAATTCTGAGATAAATAATTAAATAGATTCTTATCTTGAAATATTTTCTCGCACCATACTGACTTCCTTTTGAAAATTTGGTGTGATATCCCAGCATTCAAATGAGGTAGTGGTTTGCATATATCTCACACTGAGTAAATTTACTCCTCAAGGTGCAATGCCAGGGTCAGGCTGCAAAACTAGGAGAAACAGTGGCCATGGTCTGCTTGTAGTAGATCCAGTGACAGTTGCTTCAGATGATATAAGCCAACATGGCTGATTGTTTTTGTGCTTCATATCTTCTAGCACAGAGGGAAACTTTTACATAAAATACTAGTATAATGGTTGAATCTCTTGGGAAAATCATATAAATACATTGAAAGCCATAATTCATCTACCAGTCTTTTGGGTTGGTCGATTGGTTGGTTTGGGTTTTTTCAGTTAAAAAAATATAGAACATACAAACACAAAATAATTTTCTTCCCTTTCCATTTTCCAACTTTCCCTTTCCTCTGCCTTCTTTTACCTTCTCCTGGTCAAGACCAGGGAAATATGGAAATTCTTACTGAGTTCAGTCCATTATAGGAAGATCTCATATAGATTATAGAACAGAAGACTTATGGAGAAATCATATCTACAGAAGATTTAGGACTCCTTTAAAGGCATATGGAAATCTTTTATGGATTATATACACAAAACAGATGTTACATCTTAGAAAAGTTTGTATTCCTTTGTTATTTCCTACTTGACTGTGGGGGAGAAGAATGACTACATTTTATAGGATTGTGAATTAAGACTGGGTTTTTTCACAAATAATTGTTGCTTTCCTTCCTTTTCCCTGTTGGAGTGTGTGTTGTCAATTAGAGAACATAGCACCTCTTTTGACAAATAATTATAGTTTTCAAAGAGAACAATTATTCAAAAGCCACCAAGAACAATAAAGAACAGGAGTAGGAACACAATGCCTTGGCTCAGAAAGAACATCTTATTTAAGTAGAAACCACAGAAATATTGATAGAAACCATGTTAACTCTCCTTTGGGAATAATGCATCATTTGGCTGACAGGAACCAGGACTTAGGTTTGTGTTTTCTCTTTATTAGACTAATCAGGGGCCTTGCTAGGTCTTCACTTACACTAGCTGAAATGACCTGTTTGTTAGAATAACCTTTTAGAGCATCTCCTTGGCATAGTTACTGTATATGGGGTCTGGGTCGTGCTTTTTCCAGAGATTCTTTTATCCATAACAATTCTGATCTGCCTTGTGAGCTTTCCTCTGAGATTACACAGAGGGTCTGTAGTGCCAGGGGTGGGAGTTTCCTTTAGGTTGTCACAATAAGAACATCATGGGAAAGACCTTTAATTGTAATGACCATCCTCCTTCAAAACTCTTGCTAGCTTTTCACTGCCCCTGAGGAAATTTGTATAACCCAAGGAGCTGGCAAAATTCCTCAAATCCTTTAGTGGCCAACTACTGTGTCTTGAGATGGTAGGATTAAAGCAAAATTGATTCACTGCTCAGATGTAGTGCATTGAATGAAAGTAGTTCTTAAAGTTTTTGTTTTCTTTCTTCTTGCATTTGGGCCAGCTTTGTTTAGTATCTTTATGGATGACCTGGAGAAGAGGATCAAGTACAGCCTCAGCAAGTTTGCAAACAATTGGCAGTGTTGATCTGCTCGAGGCTAGGAACACTCTGCAGAGAGATCTCAACAGACTGGATTGATGGGCTGAGCCAGCTGTGTGAGGCTTAACAAGGCAAGGTGCCTGGTCCTGTGGTTCAGTCAGAACAACCCCATGCAGTGCTACAGGCTGGGGGATGAGTGGCTGTAAATCTGCCCATCAGAAAAGGAGCTGGGAATGTTGGTCAACAGTCAGCTAAACATGAGCCATGAGTGTGCCCAGGTGGCCGAGAAGGCCAAGGGCATCCTGGCTTGTGTCAGAAATAGTGTGGTCAGCAGAAGTAGGGCAGTGATCATCCCCCTGTACTCAGCACTGGTGAGGCCACACCTCGAGTACTGTGTCCAGTTCTGGGTCCCTCACTGCAAGAAAGACATTTTTGTGCTGGACTCTGTCCAGAAAGGGGCAATGGAGCTGGTCAAGGGCCTGGGGCACAAGTCCTATGGAACTGACTGAGAGAGAGGGTATTGTTTATCCTGGAGAGATTGAGGCTCAAGCAGGGAGATCTTACAGCTCTCTATGACTACCTGAAAGAAGGTAGTAGTGAGGGGGAGGTCAGTCTCCTCTCCCAGGTAACAAGGAACAGGACAAGACAAAATGGCCTAAAATTAGACCAGGGGCAGTTTTGATTAGATATTAGAAAAATTCTTGACTGAAATGGTGGTCAGGCATTGAAACAGACTGCTCAGGGAAGTGGTGGAGTCACCATCCCTGGAAGTGTTCAAAAAATGTGTGGATGTGGCTCTTGGGAACATGGTTTGTTGGTGAACATGGTGGTGTTGTGTTAGTGGTTGGACTTACGGATCTTAAAGGTGTTTTCCAACCTTGACAATGCTATGATTCTTTGGATTTCCTACCTCTAATTTGGTACATTTTTTGGTACAGAAATAATGGCTTTATGGGAAACATATTATGTGCAAGTTTGTGGGGTTTTTGTTTGTATTTTTTTAAAGGAGGAATACTTTGACATATTTTTCTCCAGGTTAAATTCATACTCATAGTCATAATATATGCCAATAATAGCATGTGGGTTTTTTACATGACTTCAAATATTGTAAAATTTGAAGAGGGAAAAATGAGAAAGTGTTACTGGAATTAGGGCAAAGTGGTCCAGGAATTAGGATAGAAACGAAATAAAAAAAATCACATTCTGTTTCTTCATTTAACATGAAATTCGTGTTTAACCAGTTTATATTGACTAATTTGTAAGTTTGGAGCAAACATAACTATTTTAAGTGCACCTCAGTGGGTAGCAAAACACTTCAGGCAAAGGTAAGATGCCTATGCAGACACACTGTTTGCATATTTGTAATGCTTTAATTCTTGAAAATGTAGACTTTGCCAATGATTTTTTCACACAGATATTTTCAAAGGAGGTGATCTTGAGGAATAAAGTTATTCTTGTCTGAGTCAAGAGCTGCTTCCAGAGGAATACAGTGAAACATTTAAAGATTGCTTCATTGTCATTTGGGCAGTTGAAACTCTCAAGTAGGATCTGCTGGGGATTGCTCTGCTTATTTTTCACAATGCTGCCATGATAAAAATTACAACAGTGTAGTATTAATAGCCTGTCTCTGCCCCTGGACTACACAAGTAGCTATTGCCATATCGCAGGAAATCACAAGACTTATGGCTTGAAGAGTCTTTTGTTTCATGGATAGACGAATAGTGATGAGGAGCAATGGAGGAGTTTTACAATAGAACATAAGGATTTAAAAAAACAGCTGCCTTACCACTGTGTGCTTAAAAAATCACTAAGGAATAAGGGGTCAACTAAAATAACTCAAAGCTGAAAGTAGCCCCTTAGATGCAGTCTAATGTGAAATGAGACTTACAAGGACTACCAGGAGCAGCAGGCCTTGCTCTTTCTTAGCTCTGTCAAGGGGTAATGTTTTTCATTTGAAAATAAAGTCAGTTCAAAGACTGCCTTTCAAACAGGCTGTTGGCAGTTTATTTATCTGGACTGGTGAACACAGATTCTTTGAGTTCCTCAACTAATTTATGGCTCTGTTAGTCAAAATCAACAACTTAAACTTTACCTGCAAGCTCACTAACATATAGTATGGTTTGTGGGGTCCTGGGTTGGGGTATTCAGCATAGTGGTCAGCTTTGTATGCACTGAGGGAGCTTCACTCTCAAATGGATTCAAGCTGTAAGTCTCTGAGCACTTGTTTTAGGAGCATAACATTGACACAACTATGTCTGCCCCTGAAAAAACTATCACAATGCCCTGCCTGTGCCTTGATAACCAAGCAGGGATACTTGGTCCTTATTATTCAACAGCGCATGGTCACCAATTCCCATTTTCTGCACTTGTACTGTTATGACCATTTACTGCTGCTGAAAAAGCATAAATTCTGAGCACCTAGTCCTAGAATTCACAATATGATTTCTGGTTTGAATTGAACTATCAAGGTAAGAGTATTCTTCATGTCTTCATGTCTTCCTTGAATTTAAAAATACCAGGTCTCATATTCTTAGATTTTGCCTAAGAGCATACATGTGTTGTTGAGAATATGTTTTGATTTTTCTCCATTAAAATTCTTAAAAATAATTTTAATGGTCATAACTTCTTGAATTTTAAAACTTATCTTAATATTTTTTTATTTATAAAGGAAAGGGTACTTTCATAACACATGTAGACTTTTGCTATTTCTCTTTGTAAGATCACTTTATATTTATTCAGTACTTCAGTTACATTTATAGTGCATTTAGCAGCTGAGTAACAGAGATCAGTACGGATCCTTGCTGAAAAGTTTTAAGTGGTTTTCCACTAGAATTACTGTCCCAGATAGATTTGTCATTGACAGCATAGGCAGCCTTATTAATAGCTATGGCAACATTTTGTTAACTGCACCTCACTGTTCATTGTAAAGAATAGGTAGTAAGACCAAGGTGATCTCAAGTAAACAAATAAACCTGAATTCAAAAGTTTCAGAAACTTTTATGGAAACTAAAAATAATGTTCTATTTCTAAACTATCAGAATTATCAGATGGTCAGGGCCAGAGTTTAAACCTTGTACCAGGTTAAGATGATCAGGACCATTAAGACCTTTTGGTATGCTTAGGGTCCTGACGGATGCTACTTTCACTAAAGCTCTTTTGCACCCATATGAGAGAAGCAATGTTCCATTTCCTTCCTGACTCTCACTTACCCTTGATGCAGTCCAGACCAGAGGTATTTTCAAATTTTGTTCTCCTTCATCTGTTTGCTCTCCTAGATGGCTTCCAGGATGAACAAATTGTTTCATAAGCCATTCCATTCCTTAGTGGGTTTTCCTGAACCATCATGTTTTGGGGTTTCTTAGGGGTTTCTCTTTGACTTGTCTACCTCCATCCAGTCTTTAAGCACCAAAAACCCCAAACTCACACAGCTTCTCTTTCAGCCTTGGCAATTGACAATTCACAGATCCTATCCTGTTCAATTTGCTTTTTCCTGCCTCCTCTCAAACCCCAGCTTGTCTTTCTCACATCTCATGTGAATGTCTGCCTGGCTGCCCAAGCTCAACATAGCAAAGAAGGCCTTCCAGTTCTTTAATAAGGGTATGTCACTGCTGAAGTAACAGGGAATAGCAAGGAAATACCACTGCCTTGACTGCCACTACATTCATGACCAGAATTATGTAAAAAATTTGCAGGTTATTTCTGTGCAGTATTTCTAAAATGTCTTTTTCTCTCTGTCCACACAGCTAATATTAAAATCTAGATTAACTCTTGACAGTGTAATGATAAATTTTCCCAGTAGTCTCAAATATAAACTTTCTAGAATATAGCTGATAATTCTCCTAGCCCAAAATTCTGACAAAATTACTCCCCTTTGTGATATCTCCCTTTTCTTAAGGTGATTGATTCAACTGAATCACTTCAAGTCCCTAAAAGCATCTATGCAGTGGACTTGGCAATACACTGGTCCTCCTTGCAAGCTTAGGTATGTCAATAAATATATCTTGACTGAAGTTAGAGAGACTCACAGCCAATATGGTTATGCCTGTACTACTATAAGAAGTCCAAGGAATAACCTCAGGCTTTGTGTCCAGGTGATACAGACTAGCCCACATGATACCACTCAGCACTACCCTCCTCTGTAAGGAATGTGTGTTGTAGGTAGAACGGTAAGTAATGAATTAAAGAATGACTTGGCAGTTTGGTGTCATGGGCAAGCAGGGCACATGAGCCTATTTTATTTAACAGTAGTAGTTTGCATGGGCAGGATGATATCACATCAGGTGCCATTAACATTATGCTAATTGAACAATATATAAGGTATGTGGTGAATGAATTGGCAGATGGAAAACAAATGCTGCTCAGTGGAGGAACATGATAAAAAAATTGAAAGAGTGTCTCATTTAACTGAACTGAATAAAAGTTTATCAGCCATATTTCCCCTTTTATTTTGTAGCAAGCTAGATAAATGCACACCTACACCTCTAGCCTGTTTTTGAATACATTGATATGCCACTGAAATTGTTTGCTGTGTTGCTACTAGTAACAGCAATGAGAATTCGCAGAAAACCTGGTTCAGGTTGCTGCAGTGATTTGCCTTAGAGACAGGTTCTGTTGTTAGGGGTTTTGGCTAATATTCACATAAAAATCAGTTTTTCAGCTTGCCTTAATAAATATAAATTCATATTTGTATAATAGAAGGACCAGTAGTATTATGAACTATATTTTAGTCAGAGAGGTTAATCTCAAAAAAGGAGCACTCAATGTCTCTTCTAGTAATTGCATAGAGGAGAATTGTATTATCACAAAATCCATTTAGCAAAGCAGACATAAAAGCTAGTGGTCATTGCTGTGCCCTACCAGCTGACACTATCAGCAAGCTTGTGCAGTGCTTAAGTAAATGGGTTTTTTTCCATCAATTTTTTTCATTCAAATCCTCAGATCAGTGTTATCTCTAAGATTTATTTTAACAGTTGAAAATTATTAACTAATAGAAGTTGTAACTAGTGGCTTTTTGTGCAACTTTTGTGTGAGCAGTAAATATGACAAAGATGGGAATAAGTGAAGATGTTACTTTCTTTTGATAATAACATAACAACATTAAAATAAATTACGTATTGTTGCCCCTTCCTAACAAAGCCACTAAGAATTCCCCACCCATTACTTATTTGCTTATGGGCAGCACCATTCTTTTTCTATTTTGTATGACTAAAACTGTAGGCATTGTGTGATTCCTATTGAGCATGAATTAGGTGACACATCTGACCGCCAGCCTGCAGCTTGACTTTGAAAAGGTGCCTCTGAGAGAGAGAGATGTCTATGAGGCAAACCCAATATATGTGCACACACACACAGAGGGGAGGGGGGGAAAGGCTGCCATTCTTGTCTAAATGTACTGAGACAAGGGTACTTTGCTAGGAACTGAGCAGGCTGACATCTACACAGAGGTATGCTGATTCTTGTGTTTTGCTATGACATTACAGACAGATGGACATAAGATTGCCCAGGAAAGAGGATACTGAGGTTTAGCTGTTGCTTGTTCTACTCCTAGGGGAAATTATACCAGTCCAGACAGCACAAGCTCTGTGAATTCCAGGAGACTGCACCCAGTTCTCTCTTGGAAAGTCACTATTTGAGTGAAACTGCAATGGTAACTCCTTAGTAGAAGGAAATTCTAATCAAAGGAAATTCTAATGCAGACAGGTTTTTGTATGTCCCTAGGGTAAGGGAAATGCCCTTTGTAGTCCTAAGACAATAAATAAAATATAAACTATGAAGAATGCAAAAGATTAATTTTTGAGCTTTTTCCAACGGCTTACAACAGTACCTTTTTTTAAGGATGTTACAATAAAATTGAGCTTCCTCTATTTTTTAATGTTAATTTCAGAGTGAGAAACTACATTACTGCTTTGAATGAATTCAGGAGGCTGCCATAAAAGACCCCAGTGAAGTTGAAACCCTCAGTGATTTACATCAATGCAAGTCATATGAGCGAGCGGAACAACACGTGGATTTTCATCCTGGCTTCTATAAAACATATATGGTGTGACCTGGTACAGTTGTACATATTCATATTGTTAGGATAATAGAAGTTAGTGGCCAGTTTTTGTACCAGTAATATTCCCACAGTACAATTTGTATCCATCACTATGAGCAAATTTTATTATAAAAGCAGTGAGGTCCTGAAAAAAAAGTCCACAACAGTAGCAATTAATCGAAAGATGTAATTTGGGAGAAAAAAATTACAGCATAAAATACCTGACAAAGAGAATACTGTAAATGACCAATAAAGCTTAGCACATTCTGAACAATTACAGCTTAAAATTGTTCATACATTTCCAGCAACCTGCTTACCTGATCACTGTGCTGCTGGTACTGTTATTGGTATTCAAGTAGGTAGTCAAGCCCAAACTGGTCAATATATAAAAGATTGCCTATTAAATAAAACTACATTCCAATAATACACATGACAATCAAGCAGAGTCTGCTAACAAGATAGATGGGTTCAAGATTAGTCACTAGATGTTTTGCCTTTGCAGGCTTTGTGTGTGTGAATACATGGGTTTATTAAATGTGCAGAGCCCCACTGGATGTTCTGATGTACATTTTGAATATGAGTTCCCTGAAGAATTAACCTAACACTTATCTCTGATCTACAATTCAAATTTCCACCTGCATTTTGGGCAGTAGATCTCAAGTTTTGAAATTATTCCACATTCTGTACAGATGGCACTGTGTAAAGCAGAGAAAATGCTCATCTTGTAAGGTGGAAGGAAGAATGCTGCCTTTTAATATTGCAGTTCTTCTCTACACCTGAGTTTTCTATGCTCTTATACATTGACTTGTCTAAATATTTCATCCAAAAATTTGGCAGACATGGTGAGGTCTTCTTTAAACTTCTTAGAATACTTTGGTATGATTTTTTTTTCGAGGAGATACTTCACTGGAATATATAGTATTTATAATATCTGTATGTTATCTCTGGTCTGATCTATGATCTTAAGTGAAACACAACAAACTTAGAAGCAATTGTCTGGCATTCCTCTGTGTTTACACCTGAAGGACAACTAGAAATGAAACTTTGATGTAGTAGGTTTGTTTTTGTATGAGACAGATATGTAAAATAATAATGGTATAAACTTCTTTATGCCTGTGACCATATTTGCTGGTTTTAGCTGGGGTAGAGTTAATTTTCTTCACAGTGGCTAGTATGGGGCTGTATTTTGGATTTGTGCTGGAAACATTGTTGGGGTTATAGAGATGTTTTTTTATTGCTGGGCAGTGCTTACACAGAACCAAGGCCTTTTCTGCCTTTTGTACTGCCATGCTGGCAAGGGGGCTGAGGGTGCATGGGAAATTCGGAGGAGACCTAGCCAGTACAGAGGATTCCAAAGGACCAAAGGGATGTTCCAGACCATATGACATCATGTTCAGTATAGAAAGTGGGAAGAAGGAGGAGGACGGGAAAAACATTTGGAGTGGTGGTGTGTTTGTCTTCCCAAGCTACTATTGTGTGTGATGAGGCTGGGCTCTCCTGGAGATGGTTGTACACCTGCCTGCCCATGGGAAGCAACGAATTTCTTCCTTGTTTAACTTTTCTTGTGTGCAGCTTTGGCTTTACCTATTGAACTATCTTCATCTCAACCCACGAGTTTTCTCTCCTTTGCTTTTCTGTTTCTCTCCCCCACCCAGCTGATGGGAAAGTGAGTGAGCAGCTGCATGGGGCTTGGTTGGTGGCTGGGGTTAAACCATGACACCTTAACCACAGAATACCTAAGAGAGTATCATCTGTTTGTTAATGAACTGTCTTCATTTCTCCTCATTCTCTGGACATGCTGCACACCTGGAGATAGTGTTGGATGGTGAGAAATATACAGGTTGTGACTGTATATCACTTTACCCTCAGGTGCTTTCTGTGTTGATTCCTTGGTGAAACTGATGTTGGCTGAGGGGATGCTGACATTTATATGTAGGTCTACCCAAATTAATTTTTACTAGTGGCCAGTGAAAGAATTCCTTTTCACTGTGGATCTCAGAAGGGAAAACAAAATCTATTGTCTCTTTTTCATAGCGTGGTTACATGTACCTGAACAAAACACCCAGAATAGCACCAGAATAAAGGTCCTGTGTAGGTTTATCCTGATTCCAATCTCTTTCTGTTTCTATTTTATGAAAGGAGATCCTTGAACTGATTTGATCAGTTTAAAACATTGTTTGAACTTTAGTTATAATGCAATCAAGCAATGGATTAGCTGGCATCAACCATTTGCACTTGCTATACTCACATATCATTTTTAAAAACTAATATATGAGGTAAAACCTTTCCATTTGAACTTTCGTAAAAGGATGTGTAACTCATGAATCAGTGAGATTTGTTTTAAATTTATTTCACACCTTCGTGGCTTATTTCAGTAGTTATTTTATCAAATAATCAGACACCACTGTATTTTATTTAAACTTGCTCTACTGTTCCGATGCCAAATTACAAACTTCAGTTCTACTCTCAGCAAAGTATGTTCTTGGTGTAAGTGGAATCTATTTCTGTCAGTAAGGAAGACATCTCTGGGGTGACATTAATGATCAGTGTTCTCATTCATGTGGGCTCCTACCAGCTGACCTGTGTAGGTGAATTCCTGCCCGCTTGGTTGATGTGCATTCCTGTAACTCACAGCCTTAAACAGCAAGATCAAATTTCCCTAATTTGTCTGGCAGCAGCTCTTAAGGTTCAGCCTCCAAACCCTAAGGACAATAAGATGTAGCATCACATCAGCATAACCTATATTTAGGAAGGCTAGGCTTTCACACTGAATAAATGTGAAGACTTATGGGTGTTGCTTAAATTTTAGGCAACATTAATATTAACCAACAATGCAATCCCATTGGGAATGTGTGGCTGCTGTTTGAATATCAAATCAAACTCTTATAACTGGTGTTAAGCATTAAAATACAAAATAAAACTGGCTACAGTGCAGTGAATGTATTAGACTGAGAACACGATAAGAGTAAAACGTTATTGCTTTAAGTACATGTCTGAGACTAACCCAGTAAAGGAATATTGTTGAAATGAATATGAGGGTTAAAATAGTTTTGTCTAATCATAATTCACCCATTTACAAAAGTGGTTCAGTGCATGATCTTGCAGTATAAGACATTTGATTCTTATAACTTATTCCATTCAAATATTTCATTCTCAAAATCAGTATAGTATCATAATACCAAATCACAAATGTTTCTTACACCATTTTGCATTCAATGGTCTCTTCCTTTTTTACTTATTTATATTAAATTCATTTTAATGCCTCTGCAATACAGAAATGAAGAGTACACCTATCTCCTTGTTAGATGGACTACTTAATCCTGCTAGCCTTGCCAAATTATAAAGTACAAGGTAAAATGTATAACAGTGTGAAATGATTGGGTATCACAGGTGAGCAAATAGCAAAAAATACTTCCTATGAATAGTAATTAAATTAGAATGCAAACATAATCAACACCATTTTATGAAAGCTTGGTGTGGTAATTTAATGCTTAGAATTTACTGTCAAGGATACACCAAAAAGTGTGTTCTTAGCTGAAATGCTTGGATCGTCTGTGAAAGTGAATTTTGATTACAGCTTGATTGTACAAGATGTGCTTTACAATTTGGACTGTCCTGCATAATATGAATTGCAAATACTATAAACAGCTACAGTACAAATCTGCTCTGTCAGAGAGATTGAATTCACCTAAAGGATGGTCTATTTCCAGCTCATTGTCTGGTTCACACTTAAACTTCATGTGGACACCCCATGTCAGCTGGCTAACAGTACTGCAAAGATAAGGCAAGATATTTCTATTCCAGTGTATTCTAGTCCATGGTTGGGTTTTTTTTCCTTACAATGGTCCAAATCATGACGTCTTTGCTTTCACTATTGGAATCCACACAGGACAATAATTTAGAAAGTTTTGCACACTCATAATTTCTTTGGCAATGGTCATTCTCATTTATTTGTGTTTGAGAAATTGCATTTCCCTTTTGTGCTCTGTGTGGAGTTATGGTAGAAATGCTCTATAGTACATGGTGGAAAGAAATGTCCAAGTTCTGCTACTTCCTTACTCATCCTCCTGTTCTCTAGTAAGCTTGATGAAAGGAATGGTATAGATAAGAAGGAATAAAGAGGTGGAAAGAAGTGGAAAGAGCTAATAATGCTTGACAGACAGCACAACTTTCTGAGGCTGGGTCATAACCTAGGACTCGTAAGTTTTAGACATGAGAAATTGTTCTTAATAGCTAACTCTCAACTAAATGCTTTTACATTGAGTCACCTTCAGTTTTCTCCCTTGCTACCAGTGTTTTGTTTCTGTGGCAGATGACTTTTTGTGTTATTGCTCTCTGTTTAAGAATAAAGCGAGATTTTCATTTACAGTGTTCATTTACAGACATGTTCGTCTGCACATACCTTTTTACTCTCTCACATGTAAGAAAAAAAACCCAAACATTTTCATTTTGGGTCTTCCTTCTCAGAAATTCCTATGGCCCGTGTCTTCCATTTATGATCTAAAGTGGACACTTCTGTTGCTAAGAGGACAAGGCAGCCATTTTGAGTAACAGGCCTGAGATCATCCACAGCTTCTTCCCTTGTGTTTTCTGTTACTCAGTTTAGCTTTCAGTAAGACAAATGTGCTTAAGGAGGCCAGGTGCAAACCAGCGGATGCAACTGGCCCAGGTATTGGTCTCTGGTCTTCTTGTATTAATTGGTGAATATATGGCCAATGCTGCTTTCTCAATAGCCCAGACTTCAAAATGCCATTTGTGTCTACCCTCTGTTATGTTCATTCATGGTACTTGTTAGCAAGATCTTGGATCATAATCTTAACTCAATTGTTTTGACTCTTCCTCTAGTTGGTATTTTTATATGATGACGGCCTCACTCATAAAAAACAACAGGCTGACTATGGAGACATCATCTGTTTTTTCATGTGTGATTACAAGCTTTTCTTTCCCAAGTCCCATATGCAAAGTAAAATATACTCACAGTAACAAGAAGCTTCTTATGCTTCACTCTACCACACTGGAACATGTGCAAAATCTTTCCTCTCACTGTCTATTGAGTAAAAAATGTCAAAAGCTGGTATTCAAAGGCTCAAGAGTCCAAAACAAATTCATAAGTAATCTTGAATGACAAGAAACCTGAGGCTTGTTATGAAATCTAGTCTCCAACACCAAGAATAAAAGGGAAACCTTTCAACCAAATTTTTTCCCTATGAATCACTCATCATCTTTTGCTGTATTCAGTGAAATTTCACTTTGAAAATACAATTTCCTCTTTTCTTTTTCAAAAAGAGCAGGAAACTACTCTCCAAGATGCTTATGTGGAATCATATCACATGTAAATGTCCGAAGGGCAAGAAACACCTAAAATATTGTAAATGGAGACTGACAGTTATTAAGAAAATGTACCACAAAACTTTTTATAAATACTGCATTTATGTTCTCTACAGTTGTCTGAAAGCATATTTATTTTTGCAACAGACTATGCATCCCAGGCTTCTAGTCTGTCTGTGTTCTTTCCTTAATTTCTCCATATGATACTTATTTTCTTGATTTAGTTAGGAGACCAGGGTCTAGATTTCCACATAACTTTGACCCAATGCAGACCTGTGCAATGGTGACATTACTAAGACTACTGGAATTGCCTCGCCAGTATTCCTGATCTTAGTCATAGGAAAAGAAGCAAGCAAATCTTCAGGATCTGCTATCTAATACCATTCAGCTTCTATTAAATCTATTAAATTTCACTCCTTAATAATCTCTCTGTTGCTTCTACATTTTCCATAGCATTGTCCTTTAAGCCTGAATCTTCCTTCCCTTAATACCAAAACTTCCAAATCTCTGTTGAAGGCTCTTAAAGAGCATCTTGCTCTTGCTTCCTACAAACTACTATGGAGTAATGAATGCCTAGACTATTTTGTTCCAATTTCATTCTGGCCAAATCATCTCCTGAAAAAGGATCCTAAAATTGTGTTACTGAATTGATCTCTGAAAATACATAACCACCAAAGCTAACTCAGCATAACTCTGTTTTCCTTGATATCAATGTGTGATAGTTATGATGAGGGCTTTCTCCTACTTGCTTTGCAGTGACATGTATGATACACCACTGGATATGTGATATCCCAACTGCAAATGTTCTCCTCACACAAGAGTGGGAGACAGCAACACTTCTGCCCAGACTTTTCTGACAGGAGTGTTACATTGTCTCGGGATGTTTTGAGTTGGTATTACACTGCTTTGATTCATCCTCATGAAACTGCACCTGTCTCTTTGTCAATGGTGATTAAAGGGCAAAACCTGCATCAGCTTGGAGTAATGATTTTGCTCCAGCCTTGCCAATGCTTTTTAAAACATTTTAAACAGGTAATGAATTAATTGAAGACAGATTTTCTTTCTTTTTTTTTTTCTTTTTTTTTTTTAGATTTTCAAGAAACCTTTGTCAAAGCTAGTAGTCAAAGTAATGATATCTAAGTCAAGCCTAGTGGATATGTCTCCTTTCGTTAATTTCACATGAAACTCTTATAAGCCAGTGGAATGTTCTCAACAGGACAAAAAAATCATTCTAAGTGGGAAGCCTTGTAAAATCTAAAAATCATAAAGGTTGAAAAAGACCTCCAGGATCAAGTCCAACCAAAATAGCTGATAAGAAACTTTGAGGAATGGCCTGTCAGCTCTGAACTGAAGGAAATAATTAGACTTCACTCATTGTTCTAAATATTTAATAGTTTTCTTGCTTTAAAACCCAAGATGTTTCCAAGCAGAATGTATAGATCAAATAATTCACTTATGCTTAGGGAAGGACTAACTTTGGAGTTTGGAGACAACTTCAGATCCTTATTTTTCCTATTTGTATTTGGACTCTGATTTTAAAGACTGTTTTCCTGTGTCCCAGATAGGCGTCTATGGGTTCTATTCAGTGGGATTATCTTTAGCTCCTTCTCTTCAGTGTTTCAATTGCATAAATATTTATATTGTACTTGGTACAGGAATTAGGCACCCCAGATAAATGCCCTACCAAGCTGCACACAAACTTCTTTCCCTTTTCCTCAGAAGAGAATTCGAGCTCTTTAGTCAGATTTTGAGGAACCTGCTAAAGCCAGATGTAGGGAAGCTGAGCTAGGTGGTTTTGTACATGTCCACCAGCACAAGACAGGGACATACCACTTGAGTCAATATTTTAGTGCTGGTTTTGACGAACTCTGTAGTGTTTGAGTATGGGGCATAGGCACTTAAAGGGAAGCTGAGCACCTAATTTGGCCCACTTCATACAGAAAGAGTGGTTATCATCATCCTCAGCTTAGTTGTGGGAGTAAGGCTCCCACCCTGGAACCTCAGATGTTTGCCCCAAGGCCAATGCCAAGCATCACTGAGTTTCGATGATAGCTCATGCATACCTTTGGGCATTCCTGGTTTACAGCTGAGAATTAAGCAGAAGGAAAAACATTATGAAACCCCAGAAAATTTATGTCTTTAAATGTTTAATGAATGCAAAGGCTCCAAATATACAGATATTTGAAAATCTCAGACTCTACTTTCATGCTTTCATTGAAAGCCTTTCACATCTTACTGAAATACAAAGGACCTGAGGAGTGAACAGGCTGCTTTGTCTCCTGCTAAATCTTCCAGCCATTAAACAAAATGTGAGAGACCATGTCTTCATAAAAGAAGGTTTCTAATGCTCTGAACCCTTCATTTTTTTTCTCTAACCTTCCAGGATTTAGGCAGAAGGTTATTAACAGTGGATGGGGCTACTAGTATCTTCTGCTTTATCAAGACAAGGTTATTCAAATGTTAATGGTCCTATTCAGTCTTTCTAGCTCTGGCTGCTTTTGCCCATAAAATCAAAGATTTAATTCCCACTGAAGGTTTTGGTCAGAGGTGAAGTTCACAAAATCATGCAGAATTCATATAGAGACAGACTCCTTGAGCTGTCTCAGTCACTTCAGCTGCCTGGCCTTATGTTGCAACGCCATCCAGGTGCATTTATTAACTATTTCTCAAATATTGCCCTCCCTTAATCAGTCTTAACAATACAATTTCTGTTGTATTTTGAGCTCAGATAGGTCTATTTTGGCAGGAGTTGAACTGGTGAAAGCTGTGGTGTGTAGATTTTTTACAACAACTTTGCCCTGGGTGAAAATAAGGAAGACAAACTAGAATATTTCCTTTTTTTCCAAGACTGTGATAACTGAGCAATTTTAAAATTATGTATAAAACGTTTCTTTCCTTATTTGCAAACAGACGGATGTCTGCCATGAAACAAGAAACTGCAATGTCAACATGCTGTGGGGAAGTATGAAGAGTTGATAAGAACAGGTGCACATAAAAGAGGTGTGATATATTTTTCTCTAACAAAGTATATCACTCTAACAAAGTGATATATTTTTCTCTAACAAATCAAAGTCTCTAACAAATATCTTTATCATTCATTTGCACAGGTGAGCACACACATGCATACACACACATATTTTCCTCCTGCTGTTTTTAGAGATAGCATGCCCATTGAAAATATGCATTTTTTAAATATTAATGATATTAATTCAAATCTGTATCTCTTAAATGTGATTTTTATTAAGGGTTTGAAATGTCTTTTTTCACTAAATACTTTTTAAAGGCTTAGGAGGATGAATTAAATTTTAAATAATAAATACCGTATCTATGATAAGAGTAATTTCTTAATTTGAATTGGCTGATGGCTGAATGCCATTTCTTTCAAATGTCACTTGTCCTGCTTGTGACCAATTTGTTCAAGTCTCTAGCAGGTATATAAATAAAGCAATACGAATCTGTGACACATCAGACTTAGTATGACTAAATTATATTTGATACTGAGAAGAAAGGGTCAGAGCAGCATTACTGGAGCAGAGGATGGAAGGAAAAAAAGTATTTTTCTAACCACTGATACTTTTATTACCGTTTTTGGAATGGAAATGACACCTCCAAATCTCAAAGCAGAAGTCTCTGTAGTGGGTGTGGAAGGGCCAAGATCTTTCCCTCTGAAGTCTGAATAATGTACTTCAGTATAAAGAAAGCTTGCCGGAATGATTTTGGTCATATAGTAGCTAATTCAGGAGAAGTCAGATGGGTGTGATTATGTAGTTTGAAATATCTTCCATAGTCCACTTAAAGATCTGTCCCGTGGTGGAGTCTGGGGAAGAAATTAAATGAAGTGTTTTATGGAGGAATAACAATGGAAAGAGGCAAAGTACATAAACAAAAAAAAAAAAAGTGAAGGATATCCCAGGGAACACCCTACAAGGATATGTAGAGACAAGTGGCTTGTTATCCTAATTTTAAACAATCCTTTCCCAAGTTTACTATCTGTGGCATCACATTTTTTTATGTTTCCACTTCTCCCCCAGAATGGAAGTTTCTCTTTCATTGGTAGATATATGATATACTTATTAAAGAAATTCAGAGGAACAGATGGGGTTGGAATCATGGGGTTGCAAAAAAAAAAATCCAAAGTTACCTTTTCAGTTAAATAAAGTGGATATCATCTATTACTGTCAAATAGTTATTTTACAAGTAATCATTTAGGTGTGTTGAGGAGGATAGATACCTTTTTGCCATTGGCCTGGCAGAACTTTAAGATCTCCACACCCCTGTGGTAGCATTTTCTTGGGATTATATATATATAAAATATTATAACAGGCCATTTATTGATCCATGGTTATGGCAATACTGGGTATGCTGCACTAGAGAAAGCTCAGATATGCTCTGGCTGTCTCCCAGGTCACAGCAGGCAATCCACTTTGTATCGTGTGTGTCTGCATGAGTGACTGATAACTGCATTTCAGCTGCTTGAGGCATTTGTTAGGTACAAATTGTGACTAGCCATACAGTTTTTACTCCATTGTTTAACAATGATTTCAACTTGTCTGACAAGAAGTGGAAATGTTTCATTTTCAGCTTTGTCAGGAAAAGACATAAGATGGAAGTCAAAAGTTGGAAGGCAAATGGCATCTGCAGAAACAACTACTGCCATTAATGAAACAAATGGACAAGCTCTGACTCTGGCCAGCATTGCAGTAAAAACTCAGAGCTCACTGCATTAGCTCACAGATATTAATGGGCTTCAATTCAAGCAATGTCAGACAAAAGGAGAAGCAGTGACCAGAAAATACAGATTTTGGAGAACTCATGGTTTCTTGAGACCAGTTTTTCCTTTTTACTGCCAAAGAACTTGTGAATCTTTTGATTTCAGAAGAAGCAGCTGGCTTATTCCAAGGCTCAAGATGGTGCATTTTGCAAATAATGTGCACTCTTCCTGCCAATTTCACTGCCACTGGGTGTACAGCCTCTAGAATAGCTATGCACATTAGCAGTAGGCAATGGGAAAGATACTGCCAAGAGCTTTGCGGCTTGTGAAAAATGCGTGTCGCTAGCAAAT
The DNA here is from genome assembly GCF_047495875.1 of Pithys albifrons albifrons. Classification (NCBI taxonomy): domain Eukaryota; kingdom Metazoa; phylum Chordata; class Aves; order Passeriformes; family Thamnophilidae; genus Pithys; species Pithys albifrons. The sequence goes on from NC_092458.1 coordinate 45,170,069, forward strand.
ATAGAGGATTTGAGGAGCCTGTGTAATGTGATACCTAGTAAGCAGCTTGAAATTTCCGTGCAATTAGAGAGTGAAATAGAATGTTGGACAATCAAGAAAGCTGTTATCATTTGCCTTTTCCAGAGCCAAGACCTTGTCTTCAAGGAACATGGACACTCCTGCTGCACCACATCACAGTCCACAGAAAAGTGACAGCAAACTGATAGCTGTTTCCAGCTTATGTGCCAAGACTGATGCAATACTGAAGAAAAAGTTAAAGTTAAATGGCAGAAAGAAAAGGAATAGTTCAATGCCTAAAATCAAACAATTTAAGTATGAAACCGCCCAATCATTGTGATTTCCAGGCAAAAGATCAACACAAAAAGCTGTTACTTTATGTTCCCAGCTTACAACACTCATCCTTGTTCATTGTATGCCCCATGATTGACGTAATGCCTGAGTGTCCTTTTTGCAGTTTGCGCACAGGGGAAGGTAAAAGAGCTCTCACACCAACTGGAGAGCAGTGGCAGCTTTGATGGAACTGAAGCAACACAACACACACTTCAACTGCCTAGAAGCCCATATCAGGAGAACAACTGTCCTAGTTCAGCAGGAGGGACCAGCTAACCCTGTGTGGGGGTGATCAAAGCTGTGTATTCTACCCCCTCTATTCATTCCCCAAGGTCAATGGGCCATTAGCAGCAGCTGCCCAGGGAGCCATTATCACCTTCACACCCAGCCTGAGGGGGGCGGAGCTGCTAATGGGCCATCAACAGCTCAACACCCCCGGGCTCCCAGAGTTAATCACCCATTGTGTGAGTCCCCGCCCAGGGGGAGGGACTGAGAGCTCCCTGAGGGTACATAAGTGGTGGGTAAGAAGACCTCGGGAACCTCTTGTCAGATCCAGAGCAGCAGCAGGACCTTGACAGGAGGAGATCCCTGCTCTCGCCCAGACCACAGCCCTCGCCTGCACCAAGAGGTTTTTCTTTTCCTTTTGCTCTGGACTTGGGGGAACCACAGGGGTCTCAGCACAAGGGCAAACAAACCCCCTTGGGTTTGTGCCCCAGGACACTGGGTTATACTGCTGGGGTATTGTGAGTTGAAAGCAATTTCCCTTGTGTATCAGTGTTGTTATTGTAATATTATTATTAAATTTTAGCTCTGACTTATAATCTCTCTCGTGGTGAGTTCATTTCCCCTGCTGGTTCACCTTTAAACCAGCACAACAACTCAGAAGATCCACGGCGTCACACACAGTCTAAACTCAGTCATGTCCCATTACCATGATGTGACACTCAGAAGGAATTCTTTAACAGCCAGAGATGACATGCATGAGGTTTTCAAATTATCAAACCATGTTGTCCATGCTTAGAAATGAGATTGCTTTCAGTGCAAAGCATGTATCTCTGCTTCACAAGCTGACTAAAATTAATGGTTTCAAAGCCACTTTGCCTGACTTCCTGAGCCTTTTAAGAATCTCAGAGAGTGAGAAGACAGAATATCGTTCTTTCAAGGTAAAAGTTCATTTTGAGCGAACATGCTGTGATGGAAGACTATTTCATCATGTTCATGCTGACCATAAAATAGGTGATTGGCTGCAGCATTCAACTGTGAAGGTCCTTTCATCAAATCTAGAAGAAATCAGCCTTACCAAAGACACAGCTGATAGGATAAAAGCCTTAAAAACACTGCTACTGAATTGTATGATATTTTCTACAACATTTTCAAATACTCTTAACAGCCTGGCTTTTCCATTGACTCTTTGAAACCTTCATTGAAAGAGATGCAACATGGTAATAAGGCCTTAAGATTATAATAATCACACTATCAAATAGCAATTTTGTCTCATTTTTAGAGCTATTAAAAGGCTTTTGGTGTCTGTCACCCTATGAGTCTCTACTTACAGCAGATGATTAGTGACTTGAGCCATCTACCACACCTAACAGGTGGAGTTCACAAGAATAATCTGGAGCTAATCTGAAGATCTCAAAGACGACATTGATGGATGTCATAAAATAGCACATGGAAGAGTACATACAGAGATTACGTCAGTTTCTCCCAGTGCCTTAAAATTTCTCTATATGGACAGTAGTTTGTTAGAGGAAAATGCAGTATCAGGCAGCCCAAGAGAGGTGACATTGCTGCTGCTCCAAGTCCCTGAGTCCAACCAGTAATGAGGCAGAAGAGATATTCCCAGCAGGCAGATGGACACAGAGCACAGCCATGTACACCACATATCCACATATATGCATTGCCAGCCACACAGATCATAGACAGACACTCAGAGCACCGACACAGACAGCATCAATATCCTTTCCTGTTCTCATACACCATGGATCACAGTGGACGCTCATGAGTGAAAATGTACATGTACATATGTAAAAGTGAATCACTCCAGCAGCCATATCCAGGCATTTGGTCTGTTGAGTAGATACCCTCTGGATCCCAGTCTCCCCAGTTGCTGGTAACCACTGTTTAGTCTGAAAGGCAATCTGGAGAGCTGCTCCTGATGATTCACGGAGATGGGCTCCACACTTGAAACACAGGGATGATGGCTTTCCTGGGACAGCCCTGAGAGGGGCTGGGATGAGGCATTCCTTGCTTAGGAGTACTTGATTTGGGTCCCCATCTGCCATCATGCTTCTCACCTCCTCTGTGCTTGTGGGAACATGCTTTTGATGGGCTGATGGCCCCTGTGAGTAGCCTGTCAGGGTACTATTTGGGGCCACCTCCTGCTATTGTCTCTCCAAGCTCCTTTTGTGGGAGTGCAGATGAACTTGATCAAATAACCTAACACAGGTGTGTCAATAAGCATCTCAAAACTTACAAAATCAGTATGAAGGGAGAAGTATTTCTGAATGTACACTGAGAAATAACAGATTGTAAAGAGATTGCATAAGCTGAACCTGCAGTGATGCAACAAGAGGTAAAGTAACAAGCAATCAATTTATTTGTGTATGATTTACTTTTATTCATTATTTAATTATGTGGCTAATTATCCATGTTATACTTAGAGAGAGTCATGCAGCTTTTAACAATTTTTGTCATCTTTATACAATACTGCCTAATTCCAAGTCTGCAAGACCAAGCTGAAGCTTTTAAGCTCTGGATGGCCTCAAGAGGATCCTGTGTGGTTCATCTTTCCACTGTGATTCAAAGTCAGGTATGCAATAGCATTGAAATGTCCTGAGCTATCTGGGGCACTTACATAGGGATGGTAAATATGACAAAAGGACCTGCAGAATATCCATGATCCTCTGGAAGGACAGCTAGGGCATATAGCACCCCAAACAGCACTAAATATCTGCATCTAGATGTTTGAATGGAGAAGTTCCTGCTTCTCAAAAGAGTCAAGCAAGTGTATAGTGCTATGAGTTTAACTACACATATCTGATTTAGGATAAGATAAATAGTTCCTTGGATGCCACTGGGTTGAGTGACATTCAGGTATGGTTTTCTAATACTGTTCAGTTTCTAGTATTGTTCAAGAGTCCCTAGGATGTGAGGGATATCCCAATAGGACTGGCTGTTGAGGAATACAGCTGGACCAGGTAGCTGAACTTGCAAGTTGCATATTGAGGTCTGGATGGGAGCCTGAGACAAGAAGCTGTGAACCACCATCCCTTGGGATAACAAAGGGCATGATAGATGGGTGACACCATCCAGGTACATGGACACTGAGAGACACAGCAGGAGCTGGGAACTGGTGACCTTTTGGATAATAAAGGAGATGAAGACCAATGAGATATCCAGGTGGATGGACAAAGAGTATGGGACAGGAGCCAAAGACTTGGAAGGAAAAGTGAGATTGCATGCTGGTAGACTAGGAGAGTATAAAAGCCCAGGGGTTCCTTTGCTGGGGTTCCCTCCTCAGAGGCAGCAGCTCAACCTGTTCCAATGTTACTGTGCTGAGAATAAATTACTCTACGGTACAAGACATCTAAGACTCTGCTATGGGAAATTTGGGGCCAAGACCATGAGGAAACCTCGTCTGACTGTGTGACTGGGGTGTGTGGGGAGTCAGGTGGGGCACCTGTCAGGTTACTGTAGCCACCCTACCATGAAGGGGCCTTGGTCCCAGCAGTTAAAATGACAACATTTGGCTTAACATGGCAAATATTGCATGAGACCTACAGATGTCCTATGCCCTTCTAAAGTAGTGACTACAGACTGGAGAGGTTGCTTAGACTATATTTAATGGTGCCTGAGCTAATTTTCAGTTCCTAAGTATCATTTAGGTCACATTGTAGACATTTAGTTAATTGTTCCTGATCTAAGGGATTAAGAAGAATGGGAACAGTGAAGCCATTTAAATAGGTTTTACCAACTGTACAACAGCAAGCTATCTTCCTGCAGAAAAAACCCCAAACAATCAACTAAACCCCACAAATAAAGTTTAGCAATAGCCTGTTCCTTGCTGTATAGAAAGCTCTTCCATGACATTCAAAAAGACATCACCAAAAAAGTGAAATAAGATATAGAAGTAGGTATAAAAAGTAGCATGGATCAAAACCTGGAAAAAATACAACATTAATTCAGTGAAGTACAGCACCCTAAAGGGGAAGCTGGAAAGGAACATTTTGCAAGAACATGTAGTGATAGGATAAGTTAGAATGGCTTTAAACTGAAAAAGGGTAGATTTTCTTTAGATATTAGGCAGAAATTCTTTACTGTAAGGGTGATGAAGCACAGAAACAGGGTGCCCAGAGGAGCTGTGGCTGCCCTATCCCAGGGAATGCCCAAGGACAGCTTGGATGTGACTCTGAGCAACCTGGTCTAATAGAAGATGTACCTGTCCATGGCCAGTGACCTGGCACCAGTTGATCCTTGATGTACCTTCCAATGCAAACCATTCCATGATATGGTATGGTAAGAAGATACAAGATTATAAGGAAAGTTTTTATAGACGTAGAAGTAGGACATATGGGCAAGGAAAGGGTTTATTTCAAAACAGGAAAGGACAGTGAATAACAGGAGAAGCAGAAACAGCGCCTCCTTTGCCTTATTCATACCCAAAACCTGAAGTGTGGTTTGGTAATTAGCAAAGCATATTTTAGAAGAGAGGTAGGATAACATAACAGAACAAATTAAAAAGAGCCTAAAAAGTGTTTAGTTCTGTCAGGTTATGCATTCAAAAGCTGCTGAAAGCTTGCCCTCAGTAGTTAGAGATCCAGCTGAATTAATCTCTGAACCACTTGAAACACATATTCAAAGGACACTGTGTTATATAGGCTAAAAAGCATGAGTGAACATGAGATTCTGTAGCAGTAAAACGTATCTTGAGCTGTTTAGAGAAGCATTAATGTATGGCAAGGGAAAGAATGACTGTTCTGTAGTTAGCATTTGTAAGGCCTCAGTTAGAGCATTGTGTTTGGGTTTGGTCATTGTCGTTTATGAGGTATGTAGGCATATTGTACAGAGTCCAGAGGAAAACCACATAGAATGATAAAAGGCTGAGAAATGTGATAACTTCCTTCAATGGATTGTTGCCCTGTGGACAGACAAAAAGAAATCCCTCAAGTTTTCAAACAAGGTGGTTTTGGTAAGATTTGAAAGGGGAAAAAAAGCCTGCTGTCAGGACAGGAGACATGACCCACTGAGACAGGATCATCAAAGGATTGCCACTGAGGCTCCTTCACTGCCAGCCCTTAAGCAGGGACTGTACCACAGTCTGTTGGGAACACTGTAGTTAAGACAGCCAGCTTAAGCAGAGACACAGCTGGCCTAGTGGATCAGCCCTCCACTCCCTGGCTCTGCACAGTCCTCAGTTGTCTTGCTGCAGCTAACAATAGGGAAGCCAATTAATGCTAATTGGGATGCAGCCACCTTCCCACTAGGAATCAGATGAAGAGTAAGGCATTTCATACAGGGCACTAAACAGCTGTCAGGTGGTAACAGTGTTCAGTTGCTGTTGACCTGGTCTGCATTTATATTTTAGTGACTTGCCATGAAGAGCTCTGTATGCCATTATCAATCCCTTGGGCAATGTAGCCCCTGTTTCAGAGTTGCTTGACAAATGAGATTTAGTTTCCAGAGAAATGTTGCTAGGTAGCGCCTTTTTATTCCTAGATATTAACTTGTCACACCTCCCACTGTCTCTCTTTTCACCCTGACAAAGTCATACAGATATTAAGCCAGAGAAAAAGGAGACAGAAGGGAAGGTATTTTACTACAATATGGTTTTATGCTGCTATCGTAAAAGAAGATTTGAATTGGCCCATTCAAACAAAAAGGGAAATATATACAAATCTCCAGTGTTGTGAAATTACTGGGAGTATTTAATTTTCATGAAAATGAATGTCCTTTAAAAATTATCATTAGAAGTCTGTGTAAGTATAATTTGGGATTCTCAAGCTTTCTACTGGGAGTCCTTCTGTTTTATTGTTTTGTAGAAGGTTTATATCACCACTCTGTCTATTTACAGCTGATACTAAACATGCCCAACAAAAGACATTACTCCTTTTCTCTCATCCCCCACAAAAATAAGTTGTTGACAGGTTTTTGACAACAAATAATTAACTAAAAAAGTCAGTTATGTTTATTTGTGAGCCAGACAAAAGTTTTAGGTGTGATATAAAAAGATGATTTAACAAAATCAGTGAAATCAAGTTGTTATGGTAACTGGATTTTGAAAGGATGTATGTTTAAAAAAAATAGGAGAGAAAAGATTTATGCTCCATCTGCTCTAACTGGTGTGGTAAAACACAACTGCTAAAGAAAACCTCCTAATAAGAAAAAATTCACATCTGGCATGAAGCCTGTACGATATTTCTCATCAACAAGACTTCCAGATGTGAGTCAAATTTTGCCCAAATATCTGTCAGGTAGATATATGTATAGATAGACATACGTATAGATAGATATATAGATACATAGATATACAGATATAGATATAGGTACAGATATAGATGTAAGGGATATACGAATGAAGAACATGCTGGATTACAAATTGGACTCGGTAATTTTAAACTGCATTATTGTGAAAATTCAATTCAAATGTTTGCATTTGAAGATCATATCCATTGTGTTTATTGATTTTGATTAAATTCTGTGACTGCATGCTAATTATCTGATATAATTTAGTCTCATCTGCTTCTGGTTTTTTCAACACTGTGAAAGATGATGCTTCATTTCACTTGGTACTGCAGCCTATTAAATAAAACATCCACTGGCAATTAGAACAGAGAATGTCTGAAAAGGAGCTTTGTCAGAGAAATGTAAGTTTGTACAAGATTTTGTAGTCCATGACATTCACCTCAAATAAGAAGAACATCAGATGAAAACCACCAACACTTCCTCCCTGAAGAACAGAGTCTTAGAAAATGCATGAAGGGACCTGGGCTGTGAAGATCACTCGCTGAACATTTGTAGCTCCTCTGTTCTTTAGTAAGTGTGCAGCTACAGAGAGTCACCAAAAGGAAACAAGCTTTTGGTGGCATACTCCAATGAGCTCCTTATGGCTTCATTTTTTCATTTCTCTATCTTATGTGCATTTGCTGACTTTCCATGCTCCTGACAGAATTTACATCTGCAGTGCCAGATGTTCAAGTTTCTTCTGGAGAAAAACTTTGTTTTTTATTAAGAGCTGTGTTTTCTGCAAAGATCAGTGTTCTGGTGATTTAAGTTTATTCTAGTAATTTAAGTTTGTACACATTTCATCTGTTTTTCTCTTAGCTCCTCTCTCTGCTTTTTGCTATCTACTGGCAATTCAAGCTTCATAGTTGAACATGCTTTTAGAACTGATTGAAATTTGTTTGTTCCACATCCTGTAAGAGACCATTTCTCTCCTTTTTCACTTCACAGCCTACTGAATATTGCACTCAGGGTTGCCCTGTGGTATTTCTCTCCTCCTGTTAGCCACCTAATAATATTTCACATGAAAGAAAAGAAATAGTGCACATTTCTTAATTGGGTGCAAAATAAGTAGTGGTCTTAATAACATTCTAGTAGAAAATCTCTATACTTTGAATGTAATTTGGTCAGTAGGAATCACACCTGAATCACATACTGCTATATGTACAACTCTGTTGGTTATTTGATGACAGGGAAGACAACTAAAGTTTGTGGTGCAAGAGGGATTTTGGAGTGAGAAAGTATCTCTCTGCCAATCCTTTAATAATCTTCTTAAATTCATAGTCCAAAAATCTGAAGTGAGGAAATGGAGGTATTTTAAAACCTTTCACATTTTTGCAATGTCAGCCAAAGGACTGGTAAGTCTCCTGAAATGTTGCCTCAGACACTTCTTCCCTCCTGGGCTTTCTTTGGTTTGGTTAATATTGTATCTTGTTTGCCAACATTTCTTACACTTGTAACTGACTCTTCTGTGTACTGCTAGGTTTTATGTGGCCACAGCTGATTTTCTTTTGTCTGCAGTAAAGTTCACCTTAGGCAGGTGAACTGCATTTACAGAACAACAACAGAGCTTGGCATTGCTGAAAAGAATCTATCACTCTAACCTCCAGTAAACCCAAGGTCAGAACACAATTACAGGGTTCAAGTGTTTGGTAAGTTATTTGCTTGCACAGACTGCTGATTGATTGTTCTAAAATTGTTATTAGGTAACTGCTAGCAGCAGTGATCAAAAGGAAAGGAAAGGAAAGGAAAATGAAACAGGAGGAAGTAGGCAAAGGAAGCAGCTACAGAGTAGTACTTGTGTCTAAACAAGGGTAATGTCAATGAAAACAAGAAAGACCCACAAGCAAATTACTTCAAGTGAGGCAACCAAGGCAGATAAGCCTAAAATTCAGTATTCTGCCCAGCTTTTTTCTGTATTGAATAGGATATTTTCTGAGAGCTTTGCCTCTGTTTGATTAAAAAGAAAATACAGCTGTTCATGGCACTTCAAATAAAGTATTCTTGAACTGTGCAAAACCTCATGTAGTTAGATTTACCTAAATGGTTGCGCAGAATTGGATCAAGGCTTTTGGAAGGAATGCAGAGAGCAATTCCTTTGATGGTGTTTCATTTGAGCTTCTCCAGAAAGGGCATTAGGAAGAAGATGACTCCCACGCTACCCAGGGTGCTTATGGCCCTTGCTAGTCTTGTTCTGTTCATGGCCAAGAACAGTCTCTCCAAAACCTGTGTCCACCCTGTGATATTTGCCTATGTCAGTGCAGGGTCAAGAAGACTAATTAGTCTTGGATTCTTTAACCTATGTAATCCTCAGAGATCCTTCAGAGTAATTTAGATCAGCGCAGCAAAGCTTGCATGCACTCCAGCTGTTATTTTCCATGAATTTTAGACGGCTACAAATGTAATATTTAGTCCTTTTTATCATTGCATCCTGGTGTGGATCTAGTCCTGGCAAGATGGCTTAATGATGACGGTAGTAGAGCTTAGGAAACAGGTTACTTTACTTTTGACTGAGCATCACTACAGTCTGTTTTACGTTGCCTTGTAGTTGACTGATTTTTATATAGTATGTCACTATGTTTTAGCCAGGTGGAGAATTTCTTACAACACATTAACTTACTCATTTGCACCTTCTGACCACGACAACAGAGACAGCCCAAAGCAACATTGTTTCAAGATAAATTGGATTTGAACTTTTTCAGAGGTCATGGGTGGAGAGTTGGATTTGTGCCTAAAAACAGATTTATGGAAGTTGTAACTTAGACTCCAGCAAATGTACACCACTTAGCAATATACAAATGTTTGTAAGTGTCAAAATGCTTGTAAGGTAAATAAAGAAGTTTAATAATCTATTCAATACAGAGTTATATCTTATTTTGTCAGTAAATCATGTAATAATTCATGTTTGCTTTACCCCCTTGAGCACTGCAGAGTGAAGAATTGTGGGTAATTTCTTCCTGTTTTTCAGGGGAGACGGATCTTTATTTTGTTTCTCTCAAGAAGCTGTTTATTACTGGATGACATTCAGGATCACAAGATATCATGGGGTGGTGCCTATTTAAGAGCACCCCTCAGGTAAGCAAGGCTTTGAATACAGCTGCCTAGCTTTGAATAGATTAATTCAGAATGAGCTGGAAAAAATACTGAAGAAACAGGTGAAACTTGTTAGGCAATTGTGTCTAACTTCACACTTCTGTGATGCATTGGAGGAAGGGGATGGCAGGGTGATGGAAACCTTGATGACAACTGCTAACTGAGGTACAGAAGGAGTGAAGTGATCTGGGGCTGTGTGATTAGCAAGGCTCTCGGTGGCTCTTCACAACTGTCTGATACAGAAGGTGTCAAATACTGAAAGCTTTGGGAGAGAGGAGGAAACAACCAGGGGTGGCCAGAACCATGCAGGTGACTGAAGCCAGAGGCTGGGCTCCACCCAGGGCTCAGGCTGCTCTCAACTGACCCAGGGCCTCAGATGATATAAGTCACCTTGGAACAGAAATTGGTACACACCTATCCAGTGGAAGTGGGGACAGATCCTAAGACTCTGTGGAGGGTTTAGGATCAGGCCAGGTTGTCACTGGACTTCCAGATCTTCCATAGTTGCATCTGTCTCCTTCGAGGATCCTCAGAACTCCTAAACTATTTTCTTTCCCCCAAATCCTGGGCTTTAAAATATTTCACTGGTACACAGGCAAAGCTATTATCATATACCATGGAAATATTCTGAAAATCTCTTCAAGGAAAGAGACTAGATGGTCTCCAGAAGTCCCTTTCAACCCTATTGATTCCATGATTCTGTGAAAACAGAACCAAAATGTAGCAAATTACTGCATGTTCTCAAATCATTTGCTTTCAACAAAAATTTAAGTGTCCAAGTTAAAATTTTAGACTTTTATTATTTAGCCTTGGAAAATAACCAGGCCTCAGAAAAGGAGCTTAGTTAAGATGCCTAGGGAAAATGTTCTTAAATTCCAGAGCAGGGTGAATATTTGACTGACTCAATTTTCTCTGCTTTTGTTGGAAGGGAGCCATCAGAGCCAGAAGGAGGGGCCAGCCTAGGAGAAGGAAGAGACTAGAGTCTCCCTGGAGAAAATGAGTATGAAATACAACATAATTTGGCCTGCTATAGTGAAGTCAAGGGCATCTGATACTTATGGAAAACAGAAGATGTAGCTGATAAAATCCAGATGTTCCAGAATGCTGTCTTTCCTGAAGGCTTGGAAGACACAGCCCAACATGGATAATTTAAAAACCTTGAGATTCTGATTTCCTTAATTTCTTTGGAAACACTGATGTACTCAAGTGCTGGGCAGAATGTAAGTTTTTACCTAAGGAGGCATCTGTCTGAATACAGGCCAGAACAGTCATCTGCCGTTAGATGTCAGACTATTCTGAATTACAGAACAGTCATTCAGTAATCTGAAATGGTTACTGTAAATTGCTTATAATCACTGGGAAGGAATAGACTTTTAAAGGCAAGACTGAAAATGGCAAGCAGTTGTTGACTGAAGACAAAATAAATTACAGCTTCGAAATGCTTCTTTTCTCTTCATTGTCAATAAAGAGAACTTAGAGAAGCCAGGCTAGACATAGATAATTATTTAATAATAGATGTCTAGTTATGCAAGACAAACCTTTCTTGAATGTATAATGGGTAGATTGCAACAGCTGATCAAAGAAAAGCTGGAGTTTGCATTCTTATAATATTTGCATAACTAAATCCCATCAGCAGCTATCCTGAGTAGAACCACAGCAAGAAAAGCTACTTTTTCGCATTGAGGAATAAAGATAACAAGGACAAGTCAGGATATTAGTATGTAGCTGCATAGTGGCAAAGAAGCAGAATATATCACTAGTAACATTTTACTGTAGATAGCTAAGCATGTTATCTGAGAAAACAACTCATTTTTCCTCCTTTCCCCTTTCCTGTTTCCTTTCCCCTGCCCCTTCCCCTTTCCATTCTCTCTGCTTTTTCTATGCAGCTGTAGAATACAAATTTCTGGAAGAAATACAAAAAGAAGTTGCAAAGATTGGACTATCCTAAAAAATCTGTAGCACCTCACCCTATATACAGTGAATATCAGTGGAATACATGCTGCTGCTGGCAGTAACTTTTTGTAAGAAGTGGCAAAATTAAAAAGCACCCAGTTTTTACACCTGTGAGACACTCCAATAGCATGTGAAAAATTTCCGGTTTGTTACCCACAGCATGTTAACATTTTCTAAAGGTTGCTTTTGGCAGAGTTTGTCAGAAGTATAAAAGGCAACTGGAACAAAAGCACTAAGGTGTCTCGATTATTAAAATTATGGTGATGTCTGGCCATTCCAGGTTATGCACAAGTTTTGCAGTGCAAAATGAGGAGGGGAGCAGGAAATAAGAAATTAAAACGACACCACCTCGGCAACTTCAAATATAATTTGAAAAACTGAAGGAAAAAATGAGATGCTATTGCCCATACCTTGTAAATGGGTAAATTACGGTCCTTTTCAGTCTTTAATGTTTATATGTATTGCCTTTACAAGGGAACACTTCTGTAGAATGTGTGACCAGTGTAACTTAGTAGCTGTTGGCTACACCTCGCCATGACAGAACTTCCTTCTCACCATTAATCCCCAGGACATGTCCTGTGCTTTGCTGGCTTCTATTTTAAAGAAAGAGGGGATAGACTCCAGATATGTGAACAGCATCCATTTATTGCAGTTCTCCTACACTGCTCTTCTGCCATTTCTTTTGCTGACATTTCTTATGTGATGTGGTGTCTTGTGATATGGGAGAATGAAACTCAGCAAAAAGTGACGTAATTTAATATGCTGGATATAAACTCACCAAGACTTTATTCCAGATCCCTTGACAGAGAACAATATTTGACCCAAATATAACAGTAACTAATGGACTTCAACCTTTGAGTAGGTTCCATCTGGAATAAGAGACTTGATGTTTGGCCACAACTCTTTTACTGATGTCCCCTGGAAACTCTGCTATTACCTACATTCATGTTTTATTGTAGTGAAAACCAAAGGTTTTTGCACTGCCTTTTTCTGCATAAGGCATGTTCAGAAAGTCTGGATGACTTTAGAGATTCTGCTTTTTACAAGTTTCTTCAAAGCATATAAATAGACATATAGTATTTATAAACTGGACAGAAATGAAAATCACTTGATCATCTTAGATATCTCTCTTGTGTGTTTTTACTGTCACAGAATGCTAAACATCATTTGTTTAAATTTACCATTTAAATAGAAAATTATCTAAACCAAAAAATCACTAACATTTATATAAATATGAAAAATAAAATTCTTCTGGCATAAACGAAATTATTTCAGCTTTAAAGAACTACATGTAAGAGCCATGTGTCGGTCAGTACCATGTGCATTCACTTTACTCATTATCAGAGGGGCATAGCACACAAATCACAAGAGGGCTAATCAAGAGCATCTTCCATAGGACAATGAGAAAAGGCTGTATAGTTTATAAGACCTTCAACCCACTAGTTGGCCTCAGTAATTACTGAAACATACTCTCCTTACTAAGCAAGATCTTAAATAATTGATCCTATATTTGCCCCTGCTCACTAAGGAAATACCATACACAAACAGAATTTTATGCATGTGGTATCTTAATGCAAATTTTGTTACTGAGAAATATATGATTGGGCTGTGTTTCAGGAGACCTGCATTCTAGTCCCAGCTTTGCAGCTGATACGCTATATGACCTTGGGAAAGTCACTCACTGTTGTGCCTTAATTTGTCTAAGATCTGTCATCTGACTTGAAGTTCATCTGGTTTAATTGTCTTAATATCTTTGACTTTCCTGTAAACAACTCCTGATAAATGACTACACTTTCCAACAAAGCTGGGATCAGAGTGGCCCCTGATTTTCAATTTAAATAATAATAGAAAAATAAGCCAAATAAAGAACAAACCCTTTGAAATTAGTGAAAAAAATAGTTTACTGATTTTGTAATTTTAGTAAGCTGATTTGGATTTCATTATTTTATGATGTTCTGTAGTTGGCATGGGCAGGGCTCAGTTTGGGAAACTTTCTGAAAGATGTTTCCTGAGAAAAATTGTTTCTTAGGATGTGTTTCTGTTAATCCTGCTGCTGAGGGCATGTTGCTGTTCTCTCCTATTTCATGGATAAAAGTCAGTACAACTTCCTTTTATACAGCATTGGTGCCTAGTTTTTGTGACCTCATTCTCTGAGTGCCAAAAGAGTGGTGTGCCGGCCAGGAGGCAACTGTCCACCATGATAAAGCTTAAGCATGTCAGTTCAGGGAACAGATGGAACATTGACTGTGCTAGAGGGAAAGTAGAGAACTTTGAACACTCATCTTTCATCCCATTCAGATGCAAAAGTGAAGAATAATGTACATGTTTTCACCAAGAAAAAGTCAAATCACAAGAAAAGCTTTGTGCTTTAGCTTTCAGAGATTTTAAGTAATGTTCCAAACCCTTAGCAAATTGCTTTGAGCAAATAAATATACATCCTAAGCATTATTTCAGTCTATGAATCCCACAGACAAATGTTACTTTGAAACTACTTCTCATACTGTGCTCCTGATGGTAACATGGATGTGTAACAATCATATTATAACAAAGAGATCTAAGGATGCAAGGCATTTTTAATCTGAAGTATTACAAACAGCGTAATAAACTTTAAAAGGAATGATTCTCGTCTGCTAGCTTAGCAGAGAGCTGGATAGAAAGAAAAAGCATTTTATATGCATATATGTTAATTAAATATTAGGTATACATATTCTTAGCATATTTACTGAGGAAAAGACCTATGCTTTCTATACTGCATGATTTAGAGTATTCAGAAGCCTTTGAAATTCTAAGTGTTCATTGTATATATTTCAGTACTTGTTAGACATTTAAAGGATGCAATAAAGTTGTATATTAATACTAGACTGTGGAACTGGAGGACTGAAGTGTCAGGTCAGTTACAGCACACTGTAAACGTAAATTGATGCTTTGTTCTGGAACCATGGTAGAGGCTCCTTTCATGTGTCTGAACTACAAAGCTTCTCAAGCTGGAGAACGAATGGTTGGGTTTTGGTATAGTTATAGTTCTCAGTGTAGGGTAATGCTGAGAGGTGTGTGGAACAAAATGCAAAGGCTCAAAGACCTTGAACCCAAGGGCTGCAGCCAGTCTTTAGGGCTTTTATCACATAAGGTAAGCAATTCATTGGAGATATAGTATGTGAGATTTCCCAAATATTATGAATCCTTGTGCTGGGTTAACCTTGGCTAAATGCTAGGTGCCCACTAAAGCTACTCTGTCATTTCCCTCAGCTGGAGAGGAGATAGAGAATATAATTAAAAGCTCATGGGTCAAGATAAGGACAGACATCGCTCACCAATAACTATCATGGGAAAAGCAGACTCAACTTGGGAAAATTAATTGAATTTATTACCAATCAAATCAGAATAGGCTAATGAGAAATAAAATAAATCTTAAAAACACCTTTCCCCCATGTATCCCTTTTCCCCAGGCTTAAATTTATTCTCTATCACCTCCCTGCCAGCAGTGCAGGCAGTGGGCTTTCCATGGGGTTACAGCCTTCTTCAGGCATCCTCCTGCTCCATTGCAGAAAGTCCATGACTGCAAGTGGATCTCTGGTCTACCATGAACTTCCATGGGCTGCAGAGGGACAGCCTGCTTCCCCATCGTCTTCACCACAGGCTGCAGAGGAATCTGCTACAACACCAAAAGCACCTCCTACCTTACCTTCTTCAGTGACATTGGTGCCTACTTAGTTATTTCTCTCACATATTTTCACTCCATTCTTTTCTGACTGCAAGTAATTCCATGCAATACTTTTCCCCCTTAAATATGTTATCACAGAGGCGTTGCCACCATCACTTTTTGGCTTGGCCCTGGCCACTGGTGGGTCTGTCTTGAAACCAGCTGGCATTGGTTCTGCCAGGAGAAGCTTCTGGCAGCTTCTCACAGAATCTACCCCTGTAGGGCCCCAGCTGCCAAAACCTTCCCATGCAAACCCAATGCAATCATATATTGGGAAGTTATGAACTGAGGCACTCCAGTGTGTGTTGTGCGATTTACTACATGCTATTTCTTGTTTCTCAAGTTATTTTCCACACTTGAGTGATAAGGAGTGCTGCTGTACTTGAGGACTGACTACAGTTTTGCTGCCCTTCCTGGCTTCTAATTGTTCTGACTATTTTTAGCCCACTTACAGAATTTTCCTCTTGCAGTTTCATAAAAGTCTTTATGCCCCATTGTACATGGCTACATAGTGATACATTGTACAAATCACAATCCAAGTCCATATAAACTGATATGCACATAGCAGTGAATGTTGGCAGTAGTCCACACTGAAAGGTGAAAAGAGAAAGGCAAGTTGTCAGTCAAAATGTTGAATACCTGCCAAGTATTAAAATAAACAGCTGATGAAGCTCTGTGTATTAAATTTAATATTAAGTCCAACATGATGGACATAATTCAGCAATTATTTAATGTAGAAACTGTGCAGTAAGAAAGGTCTAAATTATCAGAAGTTATTGTGAACCCACCTTGTTCCCTAAATCTTAATATTTAGTCCACAGGATCTGCAGGATAGGATGTTGAAGTAATAAGAGAATAATTTTATTAATGCCTTTTGCATCAGTGTTTCAAAGCACTTTTCAGCAACACTAGAATGCTAAAAGGCATTTATTACCTTGGATATATCAAGGAAATATACAAACAAAAGCACTGTTTTCAAACCATACCACAGTTGCTACAGAATCAACAACTGGGGTAATGCATCACAAACCTTACTGAAAGATACATCTCATCTTGTGTGTGTCAGGTCTCCTCATCTGCCTGAGTATTAGAAACAAATTAAGAATGCCTTGTTCTTCTTCTTATGAATACTACAGATAAGTGAAGAAAATGATTTGCTAAATGTGTCCTAGTCCTGCTCAGAAATTTTTGACGGACAATCTTACTAGTAGTTCAGTTTTTCTGCTTGAACAACTGATATCTATTCTTAGGCTCAAGTAAACTGATATTAATCAGAAAGAAAAATTTTGAAGATCCTGTGGATTTGATGTATCATTTTCCAATATATGAGCATTTTCTTAACAACTATCAAAGACATAGACTTACTTTTTATAAGAATTTTTCTTCACACTAAGAATATTTTCATGCACTTCTGTTCGGTAAAAAATGAAAACTCAGCAGAATGACTGATGACTTTCTTACTCAAAGGCAAAGGCAAAGTCAGTGCTGTCTACCCAACACTCCTTCCCTGGGGAACATTGCATTTGCTCTTAGACAGTGATCTTTTGGCACTTGACCAAATTTTCTAAGAATTCATTTCTTGTCAGGAGATCACAGCATCCCTCCACAGATAAGTTCTGCAGGCATGATGAGACTGTCAACTGCAAGGGTCAACTTGCTAAAGCAAGGAACAGAAAAACAAGGCTATGAAATTCCTGTCTAGAGAACGAAGCAATTCCTTCCGGAAGTCCATCTCTTATTCTTTCACTTCCCACCAAGAATGTAAACACTACAGGAAAAAAATAAAAAGTCTCTTCTCTACTTTCTATGCCCACTCTCACTACTCTGAGTATTCACTCCAAATGTGGGGGAGTTCACCCAGTTTGAGGATTAAGCAGTAGGTGGAGTCTGCAAAGCATTCCTGAGTTAGTACACCAGGTCTTTAAATAGCTAGAACTTAATTCCTGAATCAAGGATATCCATTGTTCTCCTTGTATAATAGCATGATCTGCCAAGAGGTTCAGTCTTTTGGACATGTTTGTCCTCAACTATGCCTAAAAAACTCCTTGGGCATACTAACTGACTTGAATATTTAGGAAAAAATACAATTCCAGCTGGTAAATGTTCAAAAACTGTATGTATTGAATGACAAAAACTTTGGATCATATGAAAAGACAAATAGCCATGTCTCTTTATCATGATTAAAAGTGTGCATTGGTGGAAAGTATACATGAGGGAGGACTGAACAAAGGGAAGGTGTGTGCTATTTTCTCTGTATTGCAATAAATGGGAAACAAGTACCTACTTCGCATAGGGAAAAGAATGGATGTACTTGCAGAACTGTTTAAAATAAACTGCATCTATTTCTCTTGCAGATCAGTGCCTCCTGAGATGCCCACTCTGGCATGGATGTCTGTGGAGCTTTGTATTAGAAATGTCAGTGATGCTGCTATCTTGGCTATCTCCTGCCTGGGCACAGAACTGCCTTTTTCCACCTCAAAGTGCATGCTTTTACCCTCCAGGCTTTCTCCAGGTTTCAACAGCTGATTTTCCCCAGGCTTTTACAGGCTGTTTCATTACCCAGAACAATTCTTCCTGCACTCCCTGTCCTGTAACTCATCTTTTCTGTTTATCTTATTATCACTATGTTGCTGGCCAGTTTAATGTAGAGACAACTTGACCAAATTAACTCCTTTATTAAATAATTTATTAATAAACTCAGGAGAGTGCTCAATGACTCAAATGAACTTTATTAGCATAGCGTGAATAATTCACCACTTTCTACAAAAAGGAAAAACCTTTCGAAATACAGAATAAGTTTGCTATCTTGCCAACTTTCCTAGCTAGACTTTTCCTAGAGTCAAAGGGCACTGGTCTGCTGCCAAAGTTTGTCCCCATGAGAAGGCTTTCAGACTTAACTTTTCATAGAAGTCAATATTTCCAGATACAAAGCCTAATTTTTTTCCAACATTATTGGGAAATCAAATAATATTGATATCTTGGGAAAGTTTCCTCTATATGAGTAATTAATTGATTGAGACTAAACAACTTTAGGGATTTCCAAAATACCAATCAGGCCAACATTACAGCTAATCTCCCAGTCTGAGCTGTAAATTGACTCAACTTTAGGCATGTGTGGTTAAAATTGAAGTAAACTTTTGACTCTGAACTCAGAACCGTGGGTATATTGAGGAGGACGCTGTTGAAGAAACTCAATTATGTATTAAATCTTGACTATACTCTTGACAAGATTATACAACCATAACTCAAGAACACTTTGTATACCTTGTGATTGATCCCAAATGACTTCTGTGTTACAATATGTTTTCACAACAAATAAATGAAGCAAAGATCTTTCAGGCATCTAGAACTTCTACTCTGTCCAGAGCAGAAGAAATTCTTCTTTAATGGAGATACCTACTGTTCTTGGGGATTTTATCCTCTGCCTGTTTCCCTGAGAAGTACCTCTTCCAGCTGCAGCATGCTTGTTATCAGCATAAGGTACTTGTATGTTGTCATAAAAGAGAAAAAATACACAGAGGAGGAAAATGGCATACTATTATATTTAACTTTGTGGATGTACTAAGATACTACAGTACTTTGCAACCTGTGATGGGCTCCTGATACTACTAAAGCTGGTGGCACAGAAGGCTCCAACAGACATCAGGATGTCTGTTGACAGATAGAGTTCTGGGTTCCCATAGCATTCAGACTATGAGAAATAACCCTGACTCAAAGTCCTTGGAGTCCAGATTCCCCATTCCTGCATTGTACTATCCCACACAAACAGGTCTACCATGCTGGTGTAATAAGTACATTTTGGCAAAAGGTCATAGAGAATGTGGATCTGGTTGTCCAAGATATGAATCTGCCAGCTCTTAGATTGCTGCCACACAGAGTTGCTTTCTTTGTGCCTCAGTTTTAACTCCTTTAAATTGAGAATAAAATGTCATACCTGCTCCCAGTCACCTCTCCAGAGTAGTAAGTATTAATTAGCACATGTTTGTGCACTGCTCTGAATGTGTAATGAGCAAAATTGTTTATGCTTACAATTAAAGACTTCTGGATGTTAAGATTATGACCATGTAAATGCTGAATCCTGTGATTTTTACTTTTACAGTAGTAAATTGCTGTTAAAAATATGCATAACTTATTACAACTTGTTTCACTAAGGAAAATGTGACAAGCTGTTGTACAGGTAATAAGGCAACACACACCTTTGTTTTGCTCTTCGCTCATCTCTCTTTTCTTTGCTCCCTTGCTAAAGGCTTTTTGTAGTCCCTGAGAAAAGGCAAGCACACTGGCCTGATTCCCTGTCTCTCATTCCTTCTTCATTAAGAAGACCACAAGTTCACATTTTAAGAGAAATCCTCTGACATTCGTGTGTGTGTTAATTTCTATAAAGATGCTGGAAGTACATTTTTTTAAATGACAATATCTGATTTTGTTCACAAAAGGCAAAGCCCAATTCTATTGTACATGGCTAGGGGAAATGCTTTTAACTTTTATTCAATCAATTCAGAATACTGAGGCAGTAAAACCAGCTTCCTTAGATGTCTATTGTAAAAGCAGTGATTTATAGTGTCGGTTACCCTAATGATAGCTTTATAGGATTAAATTAGTTACTGCTAGAAATTTAAGAAAACTAAAATTGAATGCAAAACCAATAATGCTGCTATTTTTGTTTCTTTTGGAAAAAATGATGATTACTTTTTCTTGTGCTTTCTTCATAATTTTTCACTACATAACTAACTTTTGGTAATTGAAATACTTGTCAGTGATGGATAATTATAAGTTGTTACCCAGTTCCTTCTGGATTAATGTACAAAACCCCCAGGTGTCTCCTATTTATTAGTATTTTGTTTCTTCAATTCTTTCTAAAAAAGCCTTGAAAAGGTCTTCATTCCTTGTTGCCAAGATTATCTAGGCTGAAAACTTCACCTTGCTCTTCCCTAAATTAGTGACTAAAGTACAAAGCCTAGTACAATGAGGTCCAAATCTTGATGAACGGCCTCTGCTGTTGAAAAGTCGACATTTTCAAAACACAGTCTTACATGTTATGAACATATGTATTTTCAGAACAAATTCAGAT
Source organism: Pithys albifrons albifrons (assembly GCF_047495875.1). NCBI lineage: Eukaryota > Metazoa > Chordata > Aves > Passeriformes > Thamnophilidae > Pithys > Pithys albifrons. The sequence goes on from NC_092458.1 coordinate 45,190,717, forward strand.
AAAATATAACTTGGATACTGGGCTTATCTGGGATGTTATCCTCACTATCAATAAAAATACAATTTTGTTCAATTTTGGGAATCACAAATTAGAGATTCCTTTTCTGCCAGCATCTGTTTGCATATTCCAGAAGTTTTGTTCAGGTTGTTATTATTTGATCAGCATATCACATCAGAAATTAGTTACCATTATAGGATAGTTTAAAAATTCAGCCATCCACTCACTGAGTTAAGCGTATCACATGACTGGAACCTACTCACATGCCAGGAATATTGAGAAAGGAGAAGAAACAAATTACTGTCAAAAACATATTTTCAGAAACTCTTGGTTGAGCAATTATGTATAATGAAGCCATCCTTAGAACATGGTGTTACTTGAGAGCTATCAGGTAAACAAAGAAAGAAGAAGCTATAAAATGAATATTATTTGTAATAGAAGACCAGGTTAATTTTATAACTGTTTAAATGTTAGTTTCAGTTTCAAACAGATTACTATGAAGCTGTTGATTGATGTGTTACTTCCTATACACTCTCCATATGAGACGCTGAAGGCACTGTCAGAAAACAAGTAGGCAAACATTTAAAAATACAGCTTTAAGATACTGACTCCTTCCCTTGAAAAGCCCTGCATACATGAAAAGGCTATAGAATTTGGGAAGCAGGAGTTACCAGCTTATCTAATAATCCTGCAGTTTTTACAAGTTCTGTGATGAAGTACACATCAAAGCAACCCATCCAGATCTAATAAAATCAGTCAAATACATGAAATTTGCAAAACTTAGTTTATTATTCCTGGAAAGCTCCAAAAAAGCTTGGCAAAGAATGACAGAATAACACTTCCTGCAGAAATGAAGGCAAACAGACAATGCAATGCCAGATTTGGAAGGGTATGACATCTATGTTCCATCCATACCTCAGCAAAAATTAGAAGATAAGTAAACTGCACCAAAACAACTGACAGGTTAACTTTCACTGTTGAAAAAGGCTTAGCATTTGCAGATGAGGGTACTTCAAAAATTTTCCTTTTTGTTTAGTCAACTGCACTTAGTATGCACAAAGAAAAAATCCAAACAAAAATTAAACAATCCAAGGCTGTGTAATAACTCCTCAAACGCTATTGATGGGTGTTTGTGAAGCAACCCACCAGGTGCCTTTTACTTGCAGTGAATTAAACTGGCGAACTCAGTGCAGGATGCAATGGAGTTTTGCAAAAGATGAAAATCCAAAGAGATAAGGCTGAGGAATGAAAATGCTTATGGTACCATTGGCTACAGAGGTAACATTTCTGACCCACGAAGGATGGATGCCAATATATTCTGGAGTCTGGGGAAACATATCAGTTAAGGATTGCTATGGAGTTGCCTGCTTAGCCTCTGCCGTCAACCACTGTTGAAGAAGACCAATGGGCCAGAAAGATCTTTCATTATGGCCATTCTTATGCTCTTGAGGATGTCATTATTTAGTACTGAATGAGCATTTTCTTGCAAATATGAACAATTTGTAGACAGTCATCTGCCTGTCCAAAAAAAAAAAAAAAGGAAATGCTGTTTGAAATCTTCTACACACTTGCTTTCCAGTAGTGAAATAAAGTTTGCCAGGCTACCAGGCAAACAAGTAATTTCCAGCAAACTGAGTGAGTACCAGAAGTGAACCTGGTCGTCACGCAGGAAACACAAAGTAAATGAAGAAAAACGGGGGGCTTTTTCAGCAAGGAATGAAAGAAAATCTGCATGTTTACCTGGTATCTTTGTCATATTGGGACCCTAGAAAAGAAAATCCTTTTTTAGCAAAAATCTATCTGCTACTAAAAAACATAGGATCTACAAGAAAATTACCATTTCTTATGTAAAACTAGATGGATTTTAAATGGATTCTCTATGCATTTCCTGAAGACATAACTAAAGAATTCTTTTTAATTTCAAAGGGTATAGTTATTTTAAATGAGGAAAAACATTTAGAATTGTATGCAATTATAGGAAGAACATGCCTTGTTTAAGGAGAGAAGGAAATGGTTACACAATTTAAATAATCTGGTTTAAATTGGTGAATATTGCACAAATCATTGCCCACTTATTTACAATATAAATCCTATGTAAAACAAGCTAATAGAGGAATGATGGCTAACAAAAAAAAAAATAAAATTAATATCAGGCAAATTATCCAAAACAGGGTCTCACAGAAAACTGAAAAAAAAAATTCAGTCAAATAGAACTCAATATAATTTTCATTAAATTGGAGACAATCAAGTTTATCACATTTGGAGTTAATAACCAATACGAGGAGTTTTTATTGTAGTTAGTGATGGCTATACAAGAAAAGAATGACACTGATAAAAAATAATTGAAGAAATTAGTTTCCTGACACCAATAAGAAAGAATTACTTCCCATGAAGTATGATATGCAATCAATCAACTTAAGCAAGGACATTCTCATGGGAACGATGGAAAGACTATAGCAGGAATTACGCTATAGTTAATGACATAGAGCAAAGGTAGGTCACAGGATACATATTTAAGCAAACTTTATGAGAGCTCAGCGTCTACTGGTGAAGCAATAGTTAAACAAAATAAAGTGCCATTGCTTTGGGCATGCTGTTCAGGTCTTGCAAATGGCATGATGGAGCTGTGTCATCCTGAAAGTTTTCTTTAAGAAAAATGTCTCCTGAATGCATAAATCTAAGTTCTCAGTAGTGACTTTACAGGAAGATTTTATAGCAGTTGTCCATCAGGCTGACTAGCTTCAAGTTAATTTTCTTTTAGCAGGAAGTGATACATAAATTGATGCAGTCTTTCTTTTTTATTATTGTCTTGAAGTTATTTTATCCTATCATAAAAAAGACTCAAAAAGTGAAATAGGGAATCTCAGTAGGTTGCCAGAAAAAAAATAACAGCAAAACACTTATGCAATTTTGACATTTTCTCTTAAACCCTAAATCGACTGTTTGCTTGGCATTTCTTTTAAGAACATAAAAGATGGGGGTTCTCTCTTCAATAAAATGGAATTATTTTAGACAATAATTTACAGAAGAGATGGACAATAACAGTCCACACTGAAGCAGTAGTAGTTGCAACATTCACCTTGTCTCTGATGTTTACATCAGGTAAAAGCACCCAGAGCAGAAACAAAACTCTTCAGCAGCCCCTCAGTGGCAGCAGAATAGGCCTGGTCCCTGTTGTGAGAACAGCAGCTCTCCTGTATATCCCACTGCAACACCCCGCCCTGGCTCTCACCTTAAAGTTTCTAGCACAAGAGTGATTAGGTATTCAGCAGGACTGAGGTGAATCACATATTTATATATGATGTGTAATGTTTCTGCTCGTATTTATTAGACACCACACATAAATAAAATGGAATTAATTTCAGGCAGTTCTTAGTGAGAGAGGAGTTAACCAAAAACTACTAGCATCTTCATGGGCTATTACTTCAAGGTAACTGATGTCCATCACAATTCCCTACTTCACTATAACTTGCATTTTCTGCTACTGTCTTTGTAACCTGTTTGGGAGTCTGGGTCACTGGATGATTAGGTCACTATTCTGCACATGTGGATATCATGCAAATTGATTTTCTTCCCCTCTTAACTCTAATGTTCTTTCACATTCCTGTTTAGGTAATCGGTAGTGGCAATTGGTGTTGTACAATTCACATTTTTTCTGCTTGCCAGTGATGATTGTAATGTTAATAACTCCTATAATGTGAAGTGTTTTGGGATCACAGACAGATGAGATAACAATAGTTAAGAGAGAGTGGGGAAGGAAATGATGGTGAAATTACTTACCCAGATTTTGCATTCTAGCCACATTACACTTTTCTACCTTTCATGGTTCTCACCAGAACATTTACACAAGAGGAGGACAAAATCCTATGACCACTGAGATAGAAACTAAAGAAATGGTTCACATAGAAATACTTCACAGAAACTGGCACAATGGCAAAAACACTGACAGAAAAATACTTCTACAGTGGAACAAGATATCAGCACACTGTTGACAGAAGGATAATGAAATCTGCACTGTAAGGTAGGTAACATATTTAATGATTATATGTATTTTAGTACATTTCTAGGTTTTTCATAATTTTTTATTAATATAATATGTTTGAATATGTATAGACACATATAAATGCATTGTCATATATGCTGAATATAACTGCTGACTGAATCATAAAGCTCTCTTAGACTCTGGGACCTGAAGAAATTTGAGTTTAGCTGAAGAACAAGGGTAGTCATAACAAAGTCATAGCACTACGAGATATTTTATTGGACTGAATTTTTGCTATTGTTATCTGAAATATCTTATGATTTCTATTAAGAGCTGGGGATTTCCATATGTAATGGTTCGACCCATGGCTTCCTCAGTAACCAGTGTATCTAAGGAAGTTACAAGTATTCCACATGTGTCTTCCATGTAGCAGGGCGGGGAGTGGTTTTGTTGCTTCCTTCCCTTCCTGGGCTGAGGAGCTGGTGGGAGGTGGTTGGAGCCTGGTTCCTCTGGTTGTTCGTGGTTCTCCTGTCCTGGGTGAGATTATTTCATATTTGTTCCCCTTCCTTGAGGTTTTTAATTGTGTTTGTTTTGATTCATTCGGTTTCTTTAGGTTGGGTTGGTGTCTTCCCTATTTTCCGGCTAATCAATCCCCTTTTCTCCCTTCCCCTCTCCCCTGGGGGTGGGATCCTATGTACTGTGTATACAGTGTGGTTTGTAAATGTTAGAAAATATAATTTATTCTTTTTATTCAGTTCAGTTTCTTTAGAGTGCGTTTCTTTTCAGTTTTCTTTCCTTTCTTTTGCTAGGAAGGCTCTGGGAGGGGGAAGGGGGGCCAGTCCAGAGTTGGCAACAGCTAGGCCAAACCTGCAACACCATATAAAAAGTTTGTTAAGACATACCAGAATGGTAAGGAATTTAAAACCAAAGACTCCTCTGTCTCTTCTTTTGTTACAAGCAAAACTTTAATTATATATGTCCATCACGCCTTATCACACCATACTTTACAAAAAAATTAAGACAGAACCTCATGTGAAGTAATTTCTGCTTAAGCCATACCCATGAAGTAGTATCCAAGCATGGCAGCTGAAGATCTTCATCTACCTACTTCTCCCCTCTCCATTTCCAATATCCATATTTCATTAGAGGTTTGTTCTTGATTAATATTATAAGAATCTGAGAAGATCAAACAGTTTCATTACCTTAAATTTTTAAAAGTCCTCCAATGTTGTAAGAAGCTCATGCTCTCGCTGGAAGATTAAATGAGAAAATTAATTAGCTTTGAAAGCAAAATATTAAAATTGTTGTTTTCATGTTTGAAGGCTTCAGACCTGTAAAATGCATGCTATGTCTTAATATGAAGCACTGATTATTTGACATGAAAAGAAGTTCCTTGTAGCAGATGGTTTTTTGGCTGTTGGTCCAAGAAATCAATGTTGCAGCATCATTTCTCTGAAGGTGCAATAGGAGTGCAATGCATAGGCAAAAATGTTTAGTAGCCAGAGGCCATCACCTTTCAAATATATCTCCTGGCTGCATGAAATGACCATATGAGAGAAAGATATGCTTCAACAGTGCATGTGAGTTTGCTTTTTCATAACTGACTAGTTCTTTGAAACTACCAGTCTCCACACAGAAGGAGAAAAGAGCTGAAGACAAATGATTACACCAACAGTCTGAGCTAATCACCCGTAAGTGAAAACATTTACTTTCTTAAACACCGCCCTCGTGATCCAAATGAGGTAAAAGACTGAGGGGAGACAAAAATAATACAATAAGGCACAATAATATAATGAGGCAAGTGTAATATAATGGAAGATAATTATTATGTGTTGTAACTGTGTAGCAATTTCAATTTCCTTTTTCTTGGAATTTTTGGCAGTTTAAGGAATAGCAGTGGACAATAGCTAGGTTTCAGTGAGAATGGGTATTTGGATAACAGGACTTGACCATTTTTACCAAAAAAAAAAAATATATAAAAACCATATTTTTAATTCCACAGCAAGCTCTAGTGCACTAAATTGCTCACAGAGCAGTCATACTCTAATTACATCTGCTTACATGTCAATGGGTAAAAAAATCTCATAAAGTCAATGCCACTTCAATGTAAAACTGTTGTTGAGGAGGCAGATCAGGTTCATAATTTCATATAAATTGCTTTTATTTGTAATGGAACCATGTGACCTACTGAAAAACATACACTTGTTGTGGATCATTTAACACAGCCATCTGTACATTTCTTAAGAATGAAACTTTCATCATAGTGTGACTTTTGTTCAGGATATCAATCTGGTTATTATGCCTTGGTTTAATTCACTCTCACAATAAGATCACACTTGCTCTTGGCAGATGAAATAAGGAATAATGAGGTACTTAGAGAAATTAGATTTCTACATAAAAATATAATCAGATTTTAATGAAACAAGTAATATATACCATTCTTACAATTTTGGTTCGTGATAAACCTTACTGGATTAACATGAGATTTTTTTTGGTGGCCATGAAGAACCGGAATGATTTATTCCTTGAGGAAAAATGCTGCCTTATCTGCGTAAAATCTATTACAGTATTATATACAGCCTTTATTATTTCTCTCCTATTGGGTAATTGGAGGTCTGTGGTATTATTTAAAGTGATGAAGTAGCAACCTTAGCTCATTTTACACTTTTCAATTTCATGCTTGTCTTCTGTAAAATCTTTTCCATAAATTAACGTTCAACAGAAATGGGTGCAGCACAAAGTATAAAACTTAAATACATATTGATTAAAATTGTATCCAGAGTCAATGAAACTAGAATTTCTGATGAATGTGTGTTACTAATCAGTGTGAGCTTTTCTTACAAGGCACATATTCTCACAACACTGAACTTAAGCCAAGTTAGAAACAGGAAAGCCAGCAATAAAACTTCAAGAGAAGTAGCTGAATGTTTATAACAGTGACTGTGAGTTTAATTGCCATGATTAAGTCTGTGTTACCTACAAAACACTTGTGACCTACATCCTCTTTTCTTGTACAGAAATACAATAAAGAAAACAAGGAAATATGAACACTCAGGTCTTAGTATGAGTTTATCCAGAAGAACTTCAGGAACCTGACTGGGTCCTATGTTTATAGGTGTGTCATTGTAGGCTCCCCTGTAATCAATGCTTGGAAATACATCTCCAGAGGGAAAATCAGATCTTAGATATGTTCTCTAGATGTGCCCTCTCTTTAACGGTCTCATACAGTGAAGAAGCCTTTAACTACTGCTGAAAAATACATTATATTACCACAACTGAAAATTATCCCATATGTTTATAGCTCAAACATTTTCTCAGTATAGATGGTTGCAAGAAAGTACAGATTGGGAGGAAAAAAAGGTTAAAAAAACTATAAAAACAGGCACTGGTCTGACCAAGACAGAGAACTCTTGGCAATATAAATGGACCCAGTTACTGGGTTGATGAGTAAGAGAATTTTTGGAAGCTGCAAAAATCACTTAGCATCTGATGTTCCCTCACAGATTTACAGTCTTCTATTCTCTTTGTCTTTTTTTGTTACCAAAGCCTGGTTATTTGCAGGATCCATGCCTCCTTTTTGTTTACACTCTTTGCAGGAGCTCATACTGATTCTAAGTTTTTCACATTATTTTTTTTGCATCGTGATTTGTTTCAGCAGTACTTCAGATCCTGCCAAGCTCCAGTTAAACCTCTATCATCATCCCTTTAGTAACCTTCCCATTGGGACTGTTTATTTGCATCTTGGATGGGATAAAAGCATCATTTTGTTCATATATCTCATCTTCATAAGCTCTAGCAGAGTTATGTGGAGAGATCCTCCATCTGGGTTTTTTTGCTCAATATAACATTTTCTGAGTACTTCAGTTTTCCTTTCACACTTGGGCCTAAGGGGCAGTTGAAGATTAAAGTCCACCAGAAGGGGCTTTGCCATTCTAACATCTGCAAGCCAACATTTTGTACAAATTCTAGGTGAAGGCTAACTACTGACTCATAAAAGTGCAGTCAGTAACAATACATTTTTAAAAAAAGTAGTTTGGATAAGCGTGCAGAGGGATGTGCACTTGTCAACACAAGAAAGCAAAGTCACAATTGGGACTAGGGACTCAGTAAAGGGCCATGTCAGAGGATAAGTGGTATACTGGGCAGTTTATCATTGAAAAAGACCCTGACTGGAGACTTGTTTATGGTGTATAAGTACTATAAAAATTAGTCCGCCTCTCTCTACACCAAACCTCAGTTATTCTGCAGACCATTAATCTCTCATAGAAAAAAGTAATGAGAGTCATAGGCTTCAGATCAAAGCCACACAAATCTATAATGGAAACAGATTTTACAGTAAAAATAATTACCCTGAGGAAATCTGAAGAGAGGAAATGGCTTCCACAGGTGACATGAAGTCCATAAATGCCCCTTTGCTATATATTGCCTACTTCTTCATAGCTTGGCCCTCTAATTTCCCTTTTGAAGCAAAATTAGTGAATACAAGAAAACAATAGTAAGCAAATATTCTGACAGCTGCTTTCAAAATTATTTTATATTGGGTTTGGCTAAACTATGATAGGTCATTTTTTTTTTAATTTCTGCAAATCAATTCTTCAATTACTAACAGGAAAACATCTTATCTACTTTCTTTTGTTTTCTAACATCCCACACTGGTGATCTTCTTTTACATAAAAGAAGGTTTCTCTTTCTCTTTTCAGATTTACCAGAAATAATTCCCACATTAACATTTTACTTTGAAACATTCCTTTCTGGTTTCTTTATTCTGCCTATTAAGCTATGTCTATTTGCATTGAACTTTCTCTGCCAATTATAAAACTAAAATGACAAACCTGAATTATTTTATTATTCTTTTGTACTAATGAGTCATTTTTTTAATATCAAGCTTTAATCTCTTCTTTACTTGAATTTAAATAAATCGAGTCAAACCATTAAAAAAAGTAATTTCAGAATTAGTCATTACATGTTTCAATATTTATTGGCAGTGTTGTGATAACAATTCCATTCAAAGGATTTTTTGAATGTACACTCGTATATCAAGAAAGGGGAAAAGGACAAAGGAAACAGAAGAATAATAAATATATGTAAGAAATCATATTCCGAGGTGTCCATTTCAATATTCTCCTTCTGCCCTATTTCCATATTGAGAAAACAGGAAAAGCAGCTGAACACAAGGAAACACTATATCCCTGTGAGGGTAACCAAGCCTTGGCACAGGTTGCCTAGAGGGACTGTGGAGTCCCTATCATTGGAGATATTCAAAAGTCATACAGACACAATCCTGGGCAACTGGCCCTAGGTGGTCCTGCTTCAGCAGGAGGTTGGACCAGATGACATCCAGAGCAACCATCCAGCTTCAACCATTCTGTGATTCTGTGACTTTATCCCATTGCTTTGAAGCTTAGCTGGAGCAAGCAACAATGTAATTTGTTTGCCTGAGCACAGTGAAGAATGTATAGCAAAAGAGAATATTTTATAAAAGACACATCTGTCCTGTTCCTGTCAGACTATCATTAGAGAAGTAAAGGATTAAGAAAATTAATTTAAAAACTGCGGAAGCTAGGTCAGGAGAAGTAGGTTACAAACAATAGCAATAACTTCCATGCTTCTCTTGCACATAGTGGCTGCTCTTGTAGTGGAAGTCAAGGATAGTATTTAAAGAATGCATGAGCTGGAGCAGATGAAAAAGACAGGAAAATATATGGTCAAGTAAGCACAGTCTGGTATTAAGGAAACTTCTTTATCTGATAAAAGAGATTGGTAATGATCCCTGTAACCTGCATGTCAAATGCAGCCTAAGTTAGTGCAGTATTTTTTGTAGCTGTTTGCATTGGTTGGAATTTGGGAGACAGGTTACATATGCTACTCATTCTAAGGCTTCCAGCAAAAGAGCATCTAAGGTGGATAGCTCATCTATCTCCCATGTATTTTGCTTTCGCCAACAAGGACAACCCCTACAGCTGTGAAACAAGCTCTGATAGTGGGTAACATGTAAACAGGTTGTGACAGCAACTATATAAATGTAAGGTACTACTGACACGCATGAATGAGAGACAATGTGTGAAATCACAGTCAGCATTGCAAACCAAAATATGTCATGTAGCTGCATTTTGACAAGAGGCACAAAGCTTCATTAAAGCAACACAACAGTGAAAAGGTGATGATTGGGCTGACACCATCGGAGATGAAAGCACTCAAGGATGCCTACTATCAAAAATTACATTGCTCTAGCCTCCTTTAAAGACTGCCACAGGATCAGCTTTTTCAGTTCTTAGTCAGGTCACAGATGTTATCTGCTGATGAAAGGTCCAGCTAGCATGGAAGGATTGGAATAGGAAATTCATGGCTTTTTGCCACAAGTGTTGTGGGAGACATGGATAAGGTTATTGAAGAAAGACCTGGCTATGGAATTGAACCAGTCAACACAGCAGCTAGGGAATACAAAGCTCCACTGCATAAGGATTTGGCCTTTGATGTAATTTTAACAACATGTGATGGAGCAGTAGCATTGCATTTTTTGCCAAACTAGTCTGTGGGGATTCACCTTGATAAAATACAAGGATGCCCTAATCTTCCTCATGGTCAGTTTTTGCACGGTACATCTTAGAAATTACAGACTTGTTTGATAGTTACAGGACACTGTAGCTATTGGTCTTTGTAAGCTGTATCACAAATTTAAGCTGCATCAATGAAATATTTCTTTTTAGCAAAGCAGTTCACTCATAAGATAAAGCCTACCCCATATTCAGTGAGTTTCAGAACCGAGGTTTGTATCTTTAAAAGGTTCATGCTACATTAAGGACACTGGTCTGTGATTTGCCACTGACCTTGCTTTTAATTAAGTATCAACAGGGCGTACACTAGAATGAAGAAATAACATGACCCAATGAGACCAGAGTAGACCTGACTAATGAGCTTTCTGTATTCAGGATATACTCCATAAGACATGTGACTCATGTACTCATGTACAACAAAAGTGACAGTTATCAGCTATACAATTTCCTTCTAACCCCTGTAAGTAGGGATTGCTTTATGTCCTGAAAAATGGAAATTGAAATTCTTTTCAAAATCTTGCCTTTTTATATATTTTATTAGTCATACCCTTATTATTATCAATATATTTAACAATTTTTATGACATTGCCTCTTAAAGCACTAAGTTTTCCGGTCAAAATGTATATTCTAAATACCCTATTTTCCCTTGGTGCTTCATATGAGACTGTTTTCCAGTTTATCATTCCTCTCATCCTCATCTTTGAGACCCATCTCTTTCTCTATTATCCTTTCAGAGCTGAAGCAAAAATCTTCGGAATAAAATATGCCAGTGGGAGGCATGCCCTTGACTTTATATGTTCATGTTAAAATATTGTTATATTGTTATCCATGATCATGTTGTTTGTTTAGTTGACTGGCACATACTGAGTGGAGGTCTTCAATGTGTTGTTCACAATAGAATGCACTTGGAGTTTCTAGACCCTAATAACTCTCTGCTATAAAAAAAGTTTTCAATTATTTCATCTGTTTACTGAAGGATACAGATCACTATTCAGATGTCTGTTCTTCTAATCTAGTTAGCAGTTCTGATCTAGTTAAAAGTTCAAACATTATCTGTGTTTTTCAATTCCTTGTTTATTATCCCTCTGATTTTGATTCCTGATTTAAGAAAATCTCCACTTCAATTCCTTAAATGAACCCAAAGTGTTTATTTAATGTCTAATGCTATTCTTTTTAAACTATCAGCTCCAATTTCCCAATATCATGGATGGCTAAGAGGATAAACTGTTCCTTCCTTCTCTGCCTCTTGCTTACTGTCTTTAAGAAACTGTTATTATTCTTCCTTTGTCCACTAATTATTTATTTACTTGTTACAGTGCTTGCTTGCTTCAATCCATTGAATTTTCTCGTTCGTACTCTTTCATTATCGTAAATGCCTGCTGTTCTCTTTTACATCTTTATTTCAACTGTATTAGTTGCTGCCATTTCTGGATATTAAGATTTAGTAAAGCACTTCTGTGAGTAAGCAGAGTGTTTGTATTTTACAGAGAAGTGAATTTTCTGGATTTTGGTGTAGGGAATGGATTAATATTGCCTTTCTGAGGATATATCATGATGACAAGTGCTTACATTACATGGCAGATAAACGATGATGATACCAGTTTTCCACTTTTCTGGCTGTACTATTGATCTTGTTTATCAGCACTACTATAAAATAACTAGCTATTCAGTATGTTATCTCCACCAATTAGGTGAATCTCATTAATCCTATCTTGTATGTCATCTGTCTCTGAACTTGTAATAGTTGAATTCAATCCTGGAAAATTGTTTACAGCAATTGAACAAGATAGTGGAACAATAAAAACCAAGTTTGTATTCTCTGTTTCAAAACAGAAACCTTTTTCTTCCTCTCTCCTAGAGGCAACTTCTGGCCCTGAAGCATTTCTAGAACAGTTATCATTACCATGGTAAGGAACCAAAGGGAATTCTACCTTTATTTCTAAGACTAAGTATGACTAAGTTCCATTTTTTCTCCATTCATCAGCACTGCTCTTTCTATCTCCAGATATAAATGAACATTTCAAGGGAGTGAATTCTATTTACACTTTGAATCTATTTCTCATGAGCAATTGAAAATTCTCAAGAATGTGATTTCTGAAATAATTAGAAATAACAAGTAATCAGGAAATCTGAGAGAGGAACAAAACTCCCTCCCATTAAACAATATTTAACAGTGCTGAATGCTGGTCTTCTGTGTCTCAGATCCCAGGACCTGTGTCTTTCCTGTATCATTTCTAATATTCACAGAATCACAAAATATGTTGAGTTGGAAGGAACCTACAAGGATCATTGAGTCCACATCCTGGCCCTGCACAGGACCATCCCCAAAAGTCACACCATGAGCTGTGCAACTGGCCAAACGCTTCTTGAACTTTGTCAGGCTTGGTGCTGTGACCACTTCCCTGGGGAGCCTCTTCCAGTGTCCAACCACCCTCTGGGTGAAGAACCTTTTTCTAATAACCAGCCTAAACCTCCCCTGACACACCTTCAGGCCATTCCCTCAGGTCCTGTCACTGGTCAACACAGAGAAGAGATCAGAGTCCTCATGTAATAAAGTTAGTGATCTACAAATAATAAATCTGAGACTGCTAACTATTTGAAAAGGAACTAATTTCTTCCATTTTTGTTCACACACCACTCCCCCTGCCCCAAGTATATAAACCAGTACTCATCAGTTCTGGATCCTATTTGTGTGTCTGATGTGGACTGGGGGCATGAATTAAAACTCAACCCTCTCTGTGCCTCAATTTATTGTGCACAAAAAGAGGATTAATGGGGCATAATGAGGAGACTGCACACTGCAATGGGTGCCTGTAACAGATGTTATGGAAATGCAGGACCGTTGTGATTACTAAAGAAGAATAAGAACTTGACTCTTGTGTTGCCAACATGTTACTAAAATTTTGTCTTATCTAATTCAACATCCCTTGAGGGAACACACCACCAAAGCAGTGTGTGAAGATCTCTTTCCCAACAGAGGCTTCTCATAATATGTCTAAATAGGCATAAAGTCCTGTCTCCTTCATCACGTTCCCCTGGCAACTGGAGAAAGTTATTTGCTTTCTTCCATGAGAAGGTTACACTCTGTGATCCCAACAGAGAATTCCTCAGAAACACAGGAGGGGCTCAAGCAGTCTGTCTGCTCCTGCATCAGATCAAAACGAGCTTCCTACTTCTTATGAAACATGTTGCTTCTCATTGAAAGATGTAACATATTAAAGTGCTATCCTTTACCCTTCCCTAGCTTTTTCATGCAAAAATTAAAAAAAATAGTCACATAATAGGTCATTTTGCAAATGGATGTGTTTTCATTGGTTAGAGATGAAGCTTAGCAATTTTGATTAGTTTTATTAACAATTTCATTGAATTTAGTACTTCTCTTTAAAATCAAGTTAGACTATACTGTACAGTGAAAGCTTTTGAATGATGCAACACTACGCTTATGTATTTTTTATCAAAACATTTAATTGCACATTAAAAATGCATTACATTTGACAGATACATAATAAACTCTGGAGAATAAACATAGTGTTTTGCTTGTGTATCTTAAATGTGTGCAAAGCATAAATCTAAAACATTTATTTCGTATTGATAAGAGGTGGGGAAATAGATTTTAGTTTCAAAGCTTCCTCTGAAGAATAATTCTGTGATGATTGTGGTGGGTGTGAGGAGGTGTTCTCAGGCTGCCTCCTCCTGTTGTGGAGATCCTGGATAACTGAGAGTTAAAATCACCCTCTGGCATTTGGAATACTAGTCTGTGAGTGTAAGGGTATGTCTATGCTGTAAACTCAAACAGGGCAAGAGAACATCTTTTAGTCCTCAGGACAAGAAGCACTGCCTGGCTGCTGTCCAAGCCATACAGCACTTGGCCATAGGTCTCCCCTAGGCCCCATGTGGTGTGCATCTGGACCCAGGTGATAATTATTTGGTTTTATTATATTTTTTGATTCAAATAATGTAAGAGGCCACAGTAGTATAAAGGCTATTATGTGGCTCATTAGAACAATATTTAAATTTTATGAAATTGAGGATATGTTGCATATCTTTGTCTGTGATGTAAAGCAACCACGGGAGCTTTGAGGATGTGCCATCTGGAATAGCGTGCGAAAACTATCAAAGGAGGCAAATAATCCTGAATCAGGCACAGAGAATGTTCCTGGCATGTTGCACTCTTCAACAGTATTTCTTGGAGAAGAGCTTCTTTTTACTTGAGGGAATAGTGGCAGAAAAACCTAATCTCAGGGCTTCTGTACACTTTGGCCTTAGGAGAAAGCATATATTCACAGCCTCAAGCAACATAATACATTATGGCACTTTCATCTATGTCCATAGTGAAGGGTGAAGCATGTACCAGAGCAAGCCTACTTTTCAGACCATTCTCCCTTGCCTTCAAGAAAGGGCAACATCCATGGTACACTTTTAACTGTAAACAGATTTTGGGTAGATTTTTTTTTTCTATGTGAGAATCTGTGAAAGAATATGCTAATTGGAAAAATATTTTCTGACAATAGAGAAAACTCCCTCAGACTACTACAGAACCTCTTCTCAGTCAGGTGCTGGTAGTCTCAAAAGTAAGGCTTAATGCTTCTCTTTTTTTTTTTTTTGCCAACAAAAAACCTGAAAATGTCTGAAATAATTCAGAGCCCTAAACAAGATTATATCCTGTCAAAACTAGTTGTCCCAGATATAAAATGACAAAACCTTATTGCTCTTTATGAAAAGAACCTTTCTTTGAGTCTAGTGGGTGCTCCATGAAGCAGCAGGAGCTTCAAGGGAGAATGACAGGTACCTTGATTTGAACAAGAGAAATGAAAGATTTTAATGACTCCTGACACTGTAGAGTCCTTACCTCATAAATATGTCTGATTCATTTTTATTGCTTTCAGCAGAGCTGAGTCATTTCAATCAAAATGATAGCAGGAAAAAAAAATCTGCTTTTTCTCTTGACTGTTGAGTGGCATCACTCATTTTTGAGATAACTTTAGTGTGAGTACAAAAATTTCTCAAGAGACCTGTGGAGTTTGTGGGCATGGTTCTCCAAATCATCTGCTGATGACATTAGGGCTCTGCATATGGACTATAGTGCAGAATTGAGATCTAAGGAGTTTTACTAAGTCCTCAGTTTTCACTAATGACATTGAAAGCATGTAATTTCCTGTGGAAGGGTTTGTTGAGTCCCATATAAAACCTGTGTAACAGACCCTGTTCTGAGACTTTCAGAAGACTTTCTGCATTTTTCTATCTCCTCCAGCACCACAGAACTACCTACAATATCTAGTTTTACATTTATTCTAATTGTTGTTCTTTGGAAGTACATTGGATGCACACTAATGCTTCTTTTTTCCTTTTATTATGGAATCAGAAAATCATGGAAATACTGTTTTCTAAAAATACCCAGAATTCAGGGATACTGAGTTGTTTTTATTCACTGTATTTAATTGCTTTGAGTGACATCCTTATTAAGTGCTGGTCTTTGGACATTTAAAGGGTCCAAGTGGATGCTTTATAATTGATGAGCCTCCCTTCACCAACAATTCCAAAAAATGACAAGTTAATAGTTATCATAATAAAGTCAGTTAGCAAGTTGTCTTTGGTGTCAGATCCCTGACATACCCTTTTCTCTTCCTTCATGCTTGGAGACTTTTTAGAGAGAGACATATTGCTTGAGAGGAAATAAATATTCAATATGTATTATTGCACCTGAAGGTTGCTTTTCTCAAACATTATTAGTCCTACAGTAGAATCCATTACAGCTTAAGGCAATAATTCATATATCCACACTTAAAGCTCTGGGCATGCTTGAAATCCATGTGGCCTAACTGGACTGCATTTTACAGTCAATTATTTCCAAGCTAAATTACAGCACATCTGTTAAACCATATAGGAATACATTCTGGATTTCTGTCATCTAGATTCAGGAGGTTTCCTCATTAGTTTTTGTCTTTTTCCTTAATGTCAGAGTTCCTTCCCCATTTCCCCCAATACATTTAAGAAATGATCACTTACCTGTTTCTCAGGATTGTTCATTGGAACAATGTTCATCAAAGTTACTTTGCAACTTGTACCACTATTCCTGTTGTCAATTCTATACTATTTTTTTCATAGTTGGGTGTACCATTTTCTAATAAAGAAGGAGAATGTTGCTAACAGACAGAAGTATAAGAACCCTTCTTTGACCATAACAGATCTTTTTTCATTCCATTGAGAGAAGTGATGCAAAGATGATTTTTCTAGGTCACTCCTTCATTTTCTTTGAAATAATAATAATAATAATTTGACTCTGCGTCAAAAAGCACACATGACCTAGCTTCACCTACCTTGCTGCTTCTGCCTCCACTCATGAAAGATCATCTACCCCTGCTAATCTGTCAAGTTTGCTGAACTTCATAATTTGGTTGTTCTATTTTCTAAAATACTCTAACAAAGAATTCTGTGCTTAGACTGCTATCCTGTTAGAAAGGTGTTCTGTAAAACTGCCCAGATTTTTGTCTACAATTCCTTAAACTTCTTTTGTATTTTGTTGTTTTCTCTCATCCATGCTTAGATCATAAAATGTTTGAAACAGGTATGTTGCTGAAGCACAGACTCTGGTCCCTGGCTAGATCAATTATTAAGTCATAACAACTCCAGCAGAATCAAGAGGTTGAATAATACAGTTTGATTTCTCTATTAGCAATTTTAGAGGAAAATAACAAGCCTCTGTTTTTCTAAGCTATTTTCTCATCCTAGCTAGTTACTGCTGTGTTTCATGCTGACCATTTATATAATGTGTCCTCAAGAACAGTTGCTCACATCACTACATCACTTGTAATTGCTTAGCCTTCCATTTAGTTTTAGCAAAGCTTCCAAGCGCCTGCAGAGAAGCAGTGCCAAGGAATTTCAGAAGAGCCAGGCTGAAATGCATCAGGATCTGATCTAGCTAATCTGACCACCAAACTGAGTGGACAAATACTTTAACAAAAGGGATGAAGGATATCTAGCACAAGGTGGCATCAGCCCAGTAATAAATGAAGACCAACAGACCCAAACAAAAAATGAAAGATGTCATAAAGGCAAAAAAGAACTCACATGGATCAAGCCAAAACCAATATGCAGATCTTCAAATAAGAGATGATGGGGCTACCTCACAAAGTCTGTCAGGAAGGAAACTGTGTGATTCTTTTGAAGAAGTGTAAAGTGCCCATGATAAGTAGAGCAGAAGGAAAGAGAGTCAGCAGAAGTCCTGTGTTCATACTGTAGCAGGCAGATGTACTTGAAACTGTGTGGGGACTCATTAACAATGATATTGGGATGAGAAATGTTAATTACCACCGAACAGCCTCCTGTTTTGGCAGAAATCCCAGGACAAAGCGCTGGCACTTGGGCTGCAGATGCAATATTTTATACAATCCCTGATGTTGAAAAATGCTATAGTTTCTTCATTTTCTTATATTCGTTACAGATTAAGCGAAAACAGATTTTTTTTCTTAGATAGAATCTCATGATGTTTTAGGAATTAGAGTAGCAGGCTAATGGTCAAAAGTGTGGCTTTTCTCTTCTCTGAAGCTTGGAAAAATTAGCTGGTTTTTAAACACCAAGTATCATACCAAGGTGAAAGTCAATTCAGTGATTATCATACTGGGACTGTGGTTTATACAAATGACCTCAGTAATTTATTGTAGAAAATTCATTACTGTACAGAATTTGTAAGTAGATTCTAAAGGCAATTATACCCTGAGCAAGCAAGTTACATACCAGTATTCCAGAGACACAGAGCTCGGACTATGCCTGAGTTAACACACTAAGAGTTCCCATAGGGACTTGATTCCACAATCCCACAGAAATCTGCAAGGGGGACAGACTGCCACTGTGGTTAAACTAGCAATTTCATTGCTCCATGACTTACATCACAATTTGTACAGGACACAGGTTCCTTGAGAAATTACACATATTTTGTGAAGTGCCTGCAGAAGCATCAGCAGGGTTGGAATTACCTGTTCCCTGTGAAGTTCATCAAGATTTAAAACATTTTCGGATTCCCCATTAGGATAACAAGACATTGAGAACTGGGGGGACATGTTTGCTAGAACTGTCAGTGTCTTTGGGAAATGGATAAGCACCGTGGTGAGTTTGATGATTTTAAATCACAGAAGTATTCTTGATTGTTTCTTTTATGTTTTTTATTATTACTACTATTTTTCATTTAGACACGTGTTCCCTCTCTTACCAAGGGGGCATACCCTAACTCATTTTAAACCTCGACCCAATTTTCTCAGTATGTTCTGTTTGTAAAAATAAAAATTCTTTAAAGAGGTTGGTGATGAAATCAAGAACTTACTGGCGTATGTGATATGGAGCTATGCAGTTAATAATTATTGTTAACAGTATGGGTCAGGCATAACTTTCTCCTTCTTTATCCTTAGAAAGGCTTTCCTTCAATATTATATTAACCTACCTGCTTTACCCTTAAACATTCATTGGACTTAAAAGCTTGATTTCAAATTTCTCCTAAAAAATCATCAAGGAGCACAACACTGTTCAAGCTATTCCATGCTATATAGATTAAAATTAAATATTTATTAAAGTGGAAGAGAGTCTGATGACCTTAACTGAATGTCTGGGCCATCACCTTGCTGGGGGAGATCAGGTTCAAATGACTTCATAATTTATTAATGTGGGCAATCACTCAGTGTATTGGAACAATATAAATTGAAGCACTGAGGTAACCAAAACTCTAAGAACATATTTTTATGTCACTAGAGCTCTATGCCAACAGATCTGAGGAGAGACAAACACTTCCAGGATTGGAAAAGGACACCTGAATTAAACAAGGTTGCTTCATAACTTTTCCTAAACATGTACTAGAATAAATGTCGCAGAACAGAAAGGTAGCAGAAGTATAAGAAAATAGAGGTTTTAAGACAAGCAGTGGAGATAGCAAAAGAAAAGAATGTAAGCATAGTAAAACTAGAAGTATTCCATAGCACCAAGACGAGTTATCAATTTATTAGCCCACCAGTGTTATATAAAGTATGGAAACAAGGGAAATGTTTTAAGATTCATTCTCAATTTTGTATTTTGCAGAATTCTTCACTCAGTTTTAGAAAATACTTTTCTATTCTACAAGCACAGTTCCCTAAGTCGGTTAGTGGGTTCCCTTATGTTTCTTTTTCCAATCCTCCATATTAACTTTTCTATGCCAATAACCATGATCAGCAAGTAATGTCATAGCAAGGGAAAAACACCTCTCTAAGGCAAAATACTGCAGAGTCTCTTTTTGGCCTGTAAAATGGCATTACAGCCAGTTCTCAGATCATTTCCAGCTCACCAGCTGGCTGACTGGCAGAAATCAACTGGGATGGGCTCAGCTGTTGCAGACCTTGTCAATGAATTTGTTGCTATATTAGTGGAGTTGGCTAGGGTTGAAAAGGTGGAGGAGGACAATAAAAGGGCAAGAATGAGGTGGAGAACAATGAGTATCAGCCAGATGGTTGTAGTGGTGCTAGCCAGGAATAACAGTTCATGAACACTGGTTGATTAGTTATTATATTGCTGTCACTCCTATAAATGACTTTACAGTGGATACCTCTCAGTCATGGGTCTTGATTTACAGTCTAAGTGCCGAGTGTTGCAAAGTATGAATAGCTGTCCTTGAAAATAAGTACCACCAGAGAACCTAAGTAGAAAAGTTTTCTCATAGTAGGAGCCATGGATGAAAGATTGCTCTGAGGATTTGTGTATATGTAATTTTTGCCATATAGAAACTTCATACAGTTTCTATGCTACTTTTCTATTCAAACATTATGAAGGTACAAAAGTCATCTTAAAAGCCAAGAAAGTTTTGTATAAACATACAAACTATCTGTGAATGATGTAAGCAGAATAATCACGCTGACGCCATTTGCAGCTGGAGCAATTAAGGATTATTTTTAGAGGGTTTAAGAGGGAGTGTGCTGGAAGATACTAAAATATTTTTGGGTTGCAGTTATTTGGCATAAGTTTTTTACATTGACTTCGCTAAAAAGTTTGCTTCTGTAGCAAATTAACTGACTCCTGTCAGGATGGCCCTTAAACATACTGATATGGACAGTTCACTTTTTGAACCATTCCAGCTTGTGGGCAGGGCACACATAACCATAGGATAAACTCTAAATTACCTGATTTCACATTATGCTTAGTTTTAGGCATTAGACTCAAGGCCTTTAAAAGCACCAGTCTGCCTTTGCAGTTTCTCTTCAGGGGCTGCAGGCACTCATTTAAGGACAACTAACTCACTAAATCACTCTAAGGTTGAATGAAAATTAGCTATCAAAGTTAGATGCCACTCCATACCATCCTACATATCACATCTACTGTGCATACTTCTTCAGTGTTATAAAAGCAAAGTAAAGTGGGCATTGAAGCCAGAAGATTTTATTCTGATTGTTGCCACAGGTTAAAATGTCAAGCAGATTGGAACTACTTCCTTTTTGAAAAATTGAAATTATAAAGTAAGCGTGATAGATGAAAATTCGTGGATGCTGGGGCAAACCTATCATTCATAATAGGTTTAAGATGAGGCATAAAAGATATATTTCCTTTTACTTGAAACACTAGCATCCTCCACCAAATCATAGATCAAATGGAAGACTAAAGGGGAAATGGGTACTAGAAATTTACTGGGTATCACTTGACGGAAGTGTGCTTCAGGAACATTCAAAGAACTTTCAAAAACAGAAAAAAAACCCAGCCAAAAGACAAGTAGGAGTAGGAATCACACATTTAAAAGTGGTAGAATTCTATTTAGAATGAAACTTGAAACTTTCGGCAAAGAAATAGCCCTTCAGATACATTAAGAAACGATAAGAAACCTTGACAAAGATTTATATTTCCTTCAGAGCTTGAGCTCAGTTTTTTTTACTGCTTTGTATTCCCAAGTAAATACCTAGAATTTGTTTCAATTTGACATGCAAGTAAGATTCAGTCGAAAAAATATATATATCTTTAACCCTGGCTTTCAACTAAATGACAATTCTGAATTAAAAATCTCTTAGTCTTAACTTTATTTCAGACACTTTGTGAAGAGAACATGCTTTGTGACATGTGCTAAAACATGGACAGTTTCTGGAATAGACACAATACCTTAGAAATAGATGAATGGTAAATGGGATGAATGCTAGAGACCCTTTGAGAACTTCACAGATCAACTCAAAGGAAAGACAGATAAATTTTAATATTGGTATTCTAAATTTTGAACAAGGTGATTCTCTGACTGGCTGCACAGCTGAATGTATTGAGAAGCACAAAGAATGACTTTATAATTAAAAACAAAGCAGTTAGTACTGTCTATGGGGATGCTCTGGAGCTGCGATAAAACTGATTCATATGAGTGACAAACCCACACGTATGATAGACAATTTCTTCTGACACTTCTATAAGCACCAGAGCAGCCACTGAATAAAGAAACAAAGCTGTCAGAGATGGACAGATTGCAGGGACATGTGGTGTTCCAATTTCAGCCACCAAACCACATATGTAATCTTTTTGGGGAAAAAATGGAGCCATGTATATTATACAATACTGTTACACCTTTTTAACAAAAATGAGGGCTGGTGACACTCACGCTAAAATCCAGGGGAGAGAGACCTTTTGAATAGGGTCTTGGCAAAGCTTTGTATTGCTAGGATAGAAAGCTCAGCCACAATCTTGATCATCTTCTAAAGATCTCTGTTGCTCCAAGAAGGGAGACAGAAGACATAAAAAGAGCAGGTTTCTAAAGTGTTGAACAAGTAGTTGAACATGTAATCTAAGTTATGTAATTAAGGCCTAAATGTCAGAGGAAAGAGACACCTGTACACATCTGAAATGTGAGATAGTCTATCTATAAGCCTGAAGGAAAAAAAGAGACTGAGGAAGGGCAATCACAATTGTATTAATTTTCTATCTTTGTGGAATACAAGGGAAAAGGGTGAATACTTTCATAATTCAGTAAGAACTGGTGTAAAGTCTCCATGACCCAAAATGGAGGGCAAATGTAGCGGTTACTAGCATTATTCTAGAAAAGAGAATGAAAGTTGGAGTGCAGAAGTGTTTGGGAATACTGTAAAAAGCCTGTCCCTCAAAATACAAGAAATCACTCTGGAAGTATACAAAGTATCACAAAAGCTATATTCAGACTATTCATAGGGGAAAATTTCTTTACCCTGTTTTCAAGGTCGGAATACAGGTAGACTTATCTGTAATTACACTGTAGCCATGCTTTTACTATTTTTAAAAATCACTTTAACACAAAACTATACATTTTCCATCAAGTTCTAGGATCTCTTGAGTGCTACTTCAAATCAAGCCGTCTTTCCTTCCCAAGATACAAATATTTTCTTCACAGAAACAGGATAGTACAAGGCTTCTACATTTCTCTGGACTCAGGGCTGCAGGAAATATGCATTCATTGTGATGTCTGAACAGCATAGGGGCCAGACACTGCCAGCAGTTCACAAAGGGTGTGGGGATGGTTAGTGGGAAAGTAACACAGCAGGTTATTTTTCAAAACCTATACTAGTAGTCCTGCTCAGATCATTGTAAGGGTTTTCAATTATTAATGGTCAGAATGCCTGGAAGAAAGTTTCATTTATTGCTTTTCTCCCCTGTGCTATGATTGTTTTTTCATCCTTCTCAGAAATTGACAATAGAATTTCTCCACTTCAACCACACATTGAGAAAAGGGCTTTTCTTATAAAATTGCTGTACATTAAAAAAAAATCTGTATTAATTGCATAAGTCTATAGGCTGAAACAAAATGTTATATGCATAAAAAACAATTATCAGAGATATTCTGGAACTTTCACAGTGTGACATAATTTTAATCTTTCTTGGGGAAAATATTTTTCATAATTGAATGAATTCTTTATCTGAGGCAGTATTGGTAAAAGAGGCTCTCCACAGGGAAAGGTCTGTTTGCAATTTAGAGCCAGTGTAGCACAATCTTTGTGTATGGCACTGGTGCTCAGAAAAATTGCATTCCCAGAGCTGCTTGATCTTTGAATGTGAATTTTTACAAAGAAAATCATCATGATGCAGTAGTTGCATATCAGTATGTTCACACTTGATTTTACTATCAATGTTTATATTTTTAATCATGTTCATCCAAACTGTATGATTCCAATCAAATACCATAGCCCATCATTTTGTAGGTAAGCAACATTTGAGATTAAACCACTGGTTTTTACAATGTTCAGGGCATTTTCTTGTGAGGGACTGCAATACCTTCATCTGTTAAATGGAGAAGATGCTGGTACATAAATTTGAAGAGTGCTCCAAGTTCTGTGTAGAGATCAGTATAAATCCAGCTATGATAAGCATAGCATTAGAAAAGTCTTGTCCTTTATTCACTCTGACTTCTCACTATGATAACTATAGGTGCATGTAGTAAGCATACTAGATAGATAGTTTTTATTTCTACATAAACATAGAAAGTCCTAGAATACTGTGTTATCATTATCTCTGTTGAAAACTCAATATTTAGTATGCCACAAGGAATAAAGGAGGAATTCAATGACTCATACTGGCTTTGAGTTAATCTTTATAATGCACTGTATTAGTGCAAAACCTTTAAAATATACAGCCTAACATTTTATACTGTTAGTGTTTAGCATTATTTTCAAGCTTCAGACCCTTTCTATTCCTTTTAAATAAAATCCTATGTCTTGCAGTTATTAAGGTTGGAATAGTTCCTAAGTTACTTAATTTTCGTTAACTTCTGCATGACACTTAGATATCAAGTGGTATAAAATTATTTAAGTAATGAGTAGGTATTTTATCAATTTTCTTAGAAACTAAGCCCTGAGTTGAGAAACAGAACTATTTAAGAAACTGTTATCTTTGGTTCAGTCCAAGGCCAAGTCTCTCCATTTACAGCTTTGTTCATATTGTACTGTGGTGTGGTAGTAATGATGTCTGAATGCAATCACTGTGTTTCCCTTGTAAGGTAAATGAAACTCTCTGTTTTAGCTGTTCTCTTGAGACCAGAATCCCTCATCTGGGACATGCGATGATGAGATGCCTGACAAAAGTACAACTTACAGGCTTGCTTATACTTTTACTTTGAAACCCAAGTGCTTAGCTGATTCAGAGTTCTATTGCTCTCACCACTTGAGCATTGTATAACCAGGCACTTGGGAGAATACTGTAAATTTGGCACAGCAAATGGAAAAATGGCAGTATTTCAATCACAAGCTGAAAATGAGCTGGAAGATCAGACTCTTCTGAAAAATACCCTTTAGAAATGTTTAAAGCGTGCTCCAGTTTGATCACTTTATAGCACTAACAAGTTATGTAAATCCTATTACTCACTCATAAAAACAATTTCTCTGGAAAGTGAATCTCTAGTGTTGGAAAAGGCCTCTAAGATGGTCAAGTCCAATTATTAAACTAACACTGCCAGGTCCACTATTTAACCATGACCCTAAGTAACACATCTACACACATTTGAACACTTCCAGGGATGATGATTCCTTATGTTTATATGAAGGAGTGGCAGATCCTTATCCAGAGCCAACACACTTTCAACCCCATGGATTTCAGACCCGTTTAACTTACTCAATATCTGTGTTTATACATTGTAATAGTTATTGGAGTGAACAAGGTTTTGAGAACCTGGTAGGTGTCTGTAATTAATGAATGCTGTTATTTAGGAATACTTTTTAGATACTATTAAAAAGGCAACTATTTTGGTTTCACTCATTGAATGCCTGTAAAAGAACACAGTGCAGATGCACAAAGGTACATAAATCCAAACATATAACCTCAAATACAAACACTTTAGTCAATCATTGAGTCCTGGATGCTTCCTTGCCTGGCCCAAAAGTTTATCACGCCAACAGGCCCAGAAAGCTGAAATCTCTCTAACACCTAACCTTCAAAGGAACCAGAGAAAGAGGTAGTTACATTTCCAAAGTGACCTGCTCAGATCTCAGTTCAAACATTCCTACCACACAGAGAGGCTTTGTGCCTTGACACGGTGCAGTTGGAGAGGCTTTTCTCCTGTGAACAGGAATTAGAAGAACTCACACTTGTCTTTTATACCATATCTTTATGCAGAACTTTCACCCTGAATGTGTGAGACTTCTCTATTCAAACACATCCAAACTTATCTCTAGAAAGCAACATAACTCCAAGGTTGAAGTGAGACTCAGAGAATCACAGAATCATAGAATATCTCGAGTTGTAAAGAACCTGTGATAATTGTCCAACATCCTGTTCCTTGTAGGATTGCCTAACAGTAAAACGTATGACTAAGAGCCTCGCCCAGGTGCTCCTTGAACTCTGATAGGGTTGGTTCCCTGACTGCTCCCCTGGGGAGCCTATTTCAGTGACCAACCACCTTGAATGATATCTCTCCTACTCATTAATCTGGGACACTGTGCAGTGGATTGGAAGTTTCCTGATGTCACAAGGAGACCTACAAGTGAAGAGAGAGGTGTTATAACTTGGTGATGAGTACTCACACTGCAGTCGACTAGGACAAAACACTACACCAGAGTATATATCATGATTGTCAAATTTTTTTGAGTCTGGATAGTTGGTTTAACATTTGTGTAGTTTATTGTCAAACAAAAAGACAATATATTCCTTGTTTCTCAGAAACCAAGGTAAATCCAACAACATAAGTTGTACATATAATCAATTCTGAGTTTATTTTTTTAACCTGGCTTTTGTAGATTTGATTAGTCATTGCCATTTGATGCTAAGTAAGAAGAAAGACAAAAAAACTAGTCAGTTTTGCCCTGGAGTGCCACATTTGAATAGTTTATTATACGTTATAATATTCTTTACTTTGTTTACAATTCTTTAATTAATACATCTGCTATTAGATTCTTTCTCTAGAAGTTATCTTTTTATGGTGATTGCTCAACTCTAGTCTACCAGAATGATGCAAAATTCCTTCTATTGTTCGCATTAGTGGGTTTTGTTCTTACAGGTGTCAGCTTGTTTGTTTCTTCACTTTTGAGTCCTTATTCCAAAATTTTTCTTAAATGGGTTATGTATTTTCCTTGTCATAAAAAGGAACTGATTCTCTAGACTTTATCTGAAAAAAGACAAAACTTCAACCACAAACATGCTTGATCAACCTCATAATCTCCTATGATGAAATTATTAGCTTTGTAGATGAGGAAAGACCAGTGGATATTGCCTATTGTCTACTTAGATTTTATTAAGAAATTAGATTTTACTCTTCACCATAAGAACCTCAGGCTGATAAGTATGTGTTGGATGAGGTGGACTGAAAACTAGCAGAACGTCTGGTCTCAGGGTGTGGTGATTTGCAGTGCCAAATCTGGTTGGTGGCCTGAAACGAATGGGTTTTTTTAAGGGAGATAACTACCCATGGAGAAAGGAAATGGCTGGAAGTCCTGATACCTAGATGAGAAGTCTCTTCACTGTGAGAGTGATTAGACTCTGAAATATGTTGCCCACGGAAGTAGTGGACACCCACCCCTGGAAAAATATGAGAACACCAAACATGGATACAGGTTGCTATACTGAATTATAACTGAGCAATTATTAAGCGATTATTAGAGTACATGAAGAACAAACCTCTGTTTTACCATAGCTCATTCTGCACCCACTTCAATGATTTCAGATGTAAAGCAGAACAAAATCTGACTTGACACTGTTGCCCAGTAGCATTTTCATCCTTGTTGAAGAACATTCTTATTATTCTACCAGTAACAGATTAAAATATCTCATCTTGGCACACCCAGAAAGAAGATAGGTTTCATCTAGTGAGTGTTACGTGCCTTTGTACTTATAAGCATATAAATAGGATTCTTCAGGCCTCACAACTGACTGTCCTCATTTGTTTTCACTGCCATTTGCAGGAAAGAGTACTGAGTCTGCTGGGACTAATCCTGCCTCAGCAGGAGTCCTCTCAAACCCACAGCTCAGAAGTACATAATACCTTAAGAGGACTTCATTTATCTGGGGTGACAGTGTCTACTTGTCCATTTTCAATATTTGTCACTGACACAATATTTACTGCATTTGGTGGTGAAGAAAGACCAATAACCTTGCATTTTTCTTGAGTTTTAAAGTGGATCTTCATTCTTATTATCACAGTCAACAGTCACACTGTTGTAATTGTATCTAGCCCTTTTACTACTCCCTGACATAAAACTTATGTCTATCCAGCTTTTTAACATACTATACAGAGATGTAAAATATGTCTCCACGAGTCAATGGTGGTATCATAAATACTTTATTATGGGATATTAATGAAAGGGACTGCCAAGGTACCCATCACACTAGCATAGCAGAGGGCCCATAAAATGCTAATAAATCAAATAATCTCAACAGTCCATCTACAATAAGCAACATATAAAATTGTGGTCTTTGTCAGATATATGGGTCTGGATTCTCTTAGTCCTGGAGTTTGCTGACACATATGACAAAAATAGCTAGTATATTGACCTTATCAAGTCTTACCAGTCTCTGCTTGTATACCACAAGTCCCTGCATGCACAGTACAAATTGCATGCATCATAAAGGCACATCTGTTAGCTGAGTAATGCCACCTACCATATCCTCCATGAAAAGATATATAGCGGGAGAAGTTAGCAGTGGGGGTTGCTAAAACAGACTGCAGAGACTGCACGTCCCTGGAAAACTGAAGAAACCTGCTGCAGAGACATCAAAATCCAGCAGCTCACAGACTGCTTACATATATCTCCAAGCATGAGCCATGGTTTCTAAACATAGTAGCCACTTTTATTGTCTTTTATAAAAAAGAGAATTTTGGGGGGCCATTATCTATTTTTATACATGCAAGTCTAGACAGTGGGTGTTTGCTAAACACATACTATGTACAGATAATCTGTCCCCCATACTGAAAAAATTCTTATTCTATGAGAAGCAGGTTTCTCTAAACCACCAAAAAAATTTTGAGAGTATGTAACTTCAAAAAAATTGACTATGGCACAATTTTACAGTGCAGCTGTGACAACTGGGTGAAATGTAGAGGCTAAGTGCATTACATAAAGCTGAAACCACACTGATAACATGATGCAATCTATTAGGGAACAGGAGGGATCTCTTTGATTCATTTAATGTCAAAATCTAGAAGGCACTTTATTTAAAATAGAAATACATATCTACCCAGAATCTAATGGGATTTTTTCTATCAATTGTATACAGAGATTCCTTAGCTGTACTATATTCCTCCTGTCTTAGACTTGAACTAAGGTGTTCTGCTATGTAAGGAAAAGGACTCATTCTTAAGGCTGAGGTAAGCACTATATTCTTTATAACACAAGAATGTGTGTTGACTTTCACCACAATTGTTCACTGAACTCAAAAAAGAACAGAAAAAGAGTAACAATACTAAAGGATAAATTCAAACATTGACAAGCTGAACAAGGTACATTTTCTAATTCATTAAAAGGCAGACTAGAATAAGCACACACATTTAGCAGGTGGGAATAAACTTCTTTCTCTTTTAGAAAAAAAAAAAGTCTTTGAAAAATAAGCCCAGTACTTTCTAGAAAGAACATGGGCTAAAGTACTGCTTTTTTGTTTCTTCATATTCAGTTAAAAAAAATAAACACACACAACAAAAATAGTTAAAGAAGTGCATTATGTTGCTCGAAGTTTTAAGCTGGTTCTGCTATCATTAAAACTGACTCAACCTTCCTAAAATACAAGCCATGATGCTTCTAAAGTTTAAAAAAAGATGCTGTGAAACAGCATCATACTTATTTCACTTGCTCTGTTTTCAAGATTTCAGATTTTTAATTTCTGTTTCACATTTTTCTTGAATTTCAAATGTTTCCTTATTTAAAACTGGAAACATATATAAACTTCTTTTTTTTTTTTGTATTTTCTGCCTTTTTTAGTCATAATGAGGAAAAATCACTGATCCTTTTAAGCTGTAATGATTCCCCTATATCAGTTAATAAATGAGTAAGCAGAGAGTATAATCTAACTGTAGTTCAATTTATAGTTTGATAATGATTACATTTTTAGGGGAAAGATCATGCTCATGCATCATGTGCCATGAAGCTCCAACTTGTGGTAAATATTGGGGACTAACTTAGCATCATTGCAAAGATGCAAGAGGATTAAACTTGCCAGTTATTGTTAATCTAAAGCACAGACTGATTTTCACATGATATTTATGATGTACTCATATCTAATGTACATACCTCTAAGAAGAAAGAAAATTAATGAATGAATAATCAACATGCTCTACCTCCATATACACAACAACTTCAGAACAGGTTACTGCCCAGTTTTGATTATTAAGGATAACTAACTTTTTCTTACATTTACTGTACCTATCTTTACAGTAGAGACTAAGATTCTGCTTCTACTCACGTTTAAATGTTGGGCTGACCAGAAGTATGCTAGTATATGAAGCTGATCGAAACAATATAGGTGCTACTTCTACTTCTTATTTTATGTGACATTAAAACATATTTTATATTCATTTATTTTTTGCACTTAAACCATCTTTGTCGTTTTAGAGCTGTTTTCTACTTTTTTGTATTGTAGGTAATAGTCTATTAGGATGGGGTAGACACTTTGGGCAGGAGAAGCAGTTCAGTATTGGACATTAACACTGATTCAGCTCAGGTCTTCTTTACTTGATGGTTCATGTTTTGCAACACACAACTCAGAAAGCAAGTTATTTTTTTCTCAAGGAAAGGCTGTTTGAGCTATGACTCAAGACACTTCAACACTTAATGAACGTGGCAAATGAGATGGTCCCAGAGCAGATCTCTGAGAAACTCTTCTGTTGTTTTTCTTTCTACTCCAGTCCTATTTTCTACCTTCCAATAATTTTGAGGCATGATTTAACTTCACAAAATCCACACTGAGTCTTCCTCTGTCTCTTTTATGTATCCACTATCCTGGTAAGGCAGGACCTTTCACACTGAAAAAGCACTTCAGATTCTGCCAGTGAAGGAGCCTCTGATTTTGCAATGCGACAGGAGAAAGTGACTCTCCTCAGTTGCCACACTTTATTAGCCAAACTATATCTTTCCTTTGGCTGTTCTTGAGCTACCCATGCAAGAGCAGCTCTTTCAGGTTCAGTGTTATGAAGGGGGCATGCCAAAGCTGCATGGATAGTTTTATGCTGTCTTGTGGAATCTCCTCAGAAGCTATCATCAGTTTTTTGCCTAGTACCAAACAAACATGAAGACCCAGAAATGCATAATATTAAGTATAGATATTTTATTTTTTTTCAGCTACATTCAACTGTGTTGTAATGTTTATATAGACCATACACTAGTAATTACTCATGTTTCTTTAAAATTACATTTGGCATGTTCAGACTAGGGTGCTCACTTCTACCTTCATTTCAGTCATGGAAAATAGCAGAGTGAACAAAATTAATTGAGACACCCCTGAATGTCAAGAAACCCCCAAATCTTACTACTTTGCTCTGCAAGCAGAATTTTTCAATCTCATAAATATGTCAGGTGAAGGTCTCTGGTGCACAGGTTGAACATCAACATATAAAAGGAATTCACGGGACTGTTAACTGTTTTAATTATTGTTCTCACTATCTAGGGTCTTCTGAACTCAGTAACTTTGTCATGTGCCTTTTCATTAAATAAATTGTCCTTAAAGCAGAAAGCTAGGTCTTCGCTATGCATCCCTGGAAAACAAACAGGGATGAATGAGGATAATCTAAGCATGCACACAGCCCATTTAAGATTATAGGAATACATCCTTCAGGTTGCATATCTTATTGCAGTTCCACTACATGTCTCCATACCTTAGTTATTAATAAAAAAGTAGCACTTTAACTTTTTTACAGTGGAGATTTATTTGCTACTTGCTATTTGCTCTTCTTGGTCTCCTAAATCTTATACGTTTGAGAACAGCACTATTATTTAGGAAGGTGATAATGTTTAGTGCAACTTTGGTGATTTTTTTTCAATTCAAACCCACCGGAAAAAAACAATAAAACATTACCACTAAATCTCAACTAATCCAGAAGAGTAACAATGTGAAATTGGTTGAGACCTTTCATGTGCCCCCATCCTTCCACACACATTTCTCATTGGGAAAAAAAAAAACATGCTTGATTCTTCTTTATTTTACATAACAAGGGTTTTGGCAAATGAGAGTGCAAATTACCTTTTCTCTTGCATCTCTGTTTCTAAAATAGGTTAGTACCTACAAAAAGTTCGAAGTCCTTTGTTGGCTGTTCAGCCTTTTAGAGTGACCAAGCAGGTCACTAGCAGCACATGGTTCATAACTTACATGAAATTCATAGCATCATTCGCATACCCAGCACACTTTTATTCCAAAAGGGGATATGTATATGTAGCAATGCTACCTGATATTATTAGACATACAGAAAAAATTACAAATTAATCAAGTTTGACATAGCAGATACCAGATGAGTATCTCACTGGTTCCAACGTTTTCTTTATTAATATCTTACTCAAGAATCATTCTGGAATTATAAGGAAAGCAAGCCACAGCCAAACATTTTACATTTCAAATACAAAATGTACTAAGGATGACAGAAATTGCAATTAAATAAAAATATTTTGCCCAGGAAGAAAACTCAGAACTGGAAAGATGAGTAGTGTCACAATTTGCTTATAGAACAATTTGAACAAGAACTTACTTTGCAGTTGTGGGAATACCAAAGGTGAAAGAGCTGAAACCTGAGCTGTTGTACACTCAGAGCAAGCTTTTACTTCAAGCAGGGCCTGACGCATCATAGGTAACAAGGATATTGCCAGACTGGTCTGTATAAAAACATTGTTTGGTAACAAGATGACTCTTGCAGCCAGGAACAAAAATCACTCCCACAGCATTTGCTTTATGTTACAAAATTACATTTAGCAGAATAAAGATATTAAAAAATACTCCTGTTGCTCCCTCCTGCCCAGCAAGGTGCACACACAGAGTGGTAAGGGGCCACAGCAGTCCCCTTGCTGAGGAAGGCTGCCCTAACATTCCTTACCAGTTTCCCCAGCTGATTCTTCCTCACTCTTTTCTGTCTATCTTATATCTCATTTCTATCACACTCTTGACTGAAGCCTCCAGGCTATATCAAGGCCAAGAAGCCCCAGCCCAAAGACTGACAGATGACCTGGTGACAAGAGCTTGCCATTGTTTTGAAAGCAAGTCTGTTCTGGACCTGCACTCCTGTAAGATCAGGTATGAGTTTCTCACATCCAAGAATGGCTCTTTTATGAAGGCAGGGCTTACCTGAAGCTGAATTCCCACTTTTGCTTCTAGCAATGGGTTTGTGGGACTCAGGCTCTCGTTGCCTCCTGCTCCATCATGCCAGCCAATCTTGCTGCATGTTCCCATCCAGTTCCCTGTCTCTCCATACCACCCACACCCAGCACTGCCTTTCATTGTCCCTGCAGGGGCCACTCGGACAGTACCCAGGCAGCAGCACCTGCTCCCACCTGAGGCCACAGTGCCACAGACACTTGTCTCCGATGCCCTGGCCACCAGCCTCCCGTGGCAGGGGCAGGGGGTGGCAGTGCCCAAACAGTGAGGCCCCAGTCCCCCAAACAACCTCGGTTCTGGTGAGGGCACAGCGGGAAAAAGGGGAGGTGGGGAGGAGGATGGCGGCCAGACGGCCCAGCACTGTGGTGATCAGCGACATATCGCATGGCAGGGTACCATCTGCTGAGTTCAGCGGGGTGAGAGGCAGGGAATGAGGACAGAGTTCCCTTGTGGGACCAGTGTGGGGGTTCCTGGGAGCTGTGGCTTGCATGAGAATGCAGGGGCTGCCAGGGGGTGTCCCCTCCTGCTGGTCCCTGCAGTGCTGGGGAAGGGGAGGCAGGGGTAGAGGGGCATGTCAGGGCATGTCTGGGGGTGCTGTGGTACCCCCATCTTACCCCACTACAGCCATCACCACACTGCTCAGGGAAGCTGTGCCTGCCTGTCTGAGAGCTCCCCCAGCCTGAACTGGGCTGTCTGGACAGCCACTTTTTAGCAGTACCCCCAAATATTTCATCAGCACTTCAGGAGGTGGGCCAGGCCAGCAGCCCTTCCCCGTGGGAAGCGTTCAGGCCACCACCTTCTTCTGGAGAATGAGAGAGTTCAGCCACACAGATGCACATCTCTCTGTGGCCTGTGCCAGAGGTGGGACTCGATTTATTAGTAAAGAGGCAGCTTTTCCCATGGTGGAACTGGGTTCACCTAGGTAGGCCTAAATTTGAGCTCTGAAGTTTGGACTAGGCTGAAGCTGTCAGCTGACTTGACCTGGGCTGAGCTAACAGCTGACCTCTTCTAGCCAGTAATTTTGTATTCCATACCACATTATGACATCATCTCCAGGGAAGTAGGAACCAGTGTGGGAGTGGTTAAGGCAGTCGCTTCTCAGCCCTCCTCTTGGGAGGACACATGATGCTGTCCCAGGGGGGATGGAGAGGACCAGGCCCACCACTGGCTCACAGGGTATCTCAGGAAAGTAAATTGTGTTGTTCTGGGTCTCTCCTTTCTGCTTGAGTTTGTCTCCCTGGGTAAGAAGTTTTTTCTTAAGTAATGTGTAGTTAAGACAGTAAAATTTGTGTGTTCGTTAAGAAGTTGAGGTGGGGAACTTGTTGTTGCAGGCTTGTGTGAGTGTATATTTGTACTCTCTTCTAATTGTCTCTTTCTTTCTGTGAAAATATATGTAGTTTTAATATAAATGCCATTTGAAGTGTGTTTTTTCTTTCCCCTCTCTTTTCCTCCCTTTCCCTGGTGTTAGGAGGGAGGCTTTTCTCTCTGTGCTTGGGGGGGTTGGCAGTTGCTTATGTCAAACCAAGACAGTTAATGGTGCCAAAACCTGGGAGCGACGGAGGACCTTGGTGGGTGTCCCAGAATCTTGGCAGGCTTCCCGGGAGGATTGTTGTAGAAACATAGGTTGATAACTGCCTTGTTTAGGTACATCCAGAACAGAAAATGTAAACAACTCTCCCTTACTGTTGAATGCTTGTTTTCACTGTTTCACTGTCTTTGTGAGTTCAAACAGCTCGACTGGTGCCTGCTGTCAATGTAGCCACTGCAGAAAAGAGAGGCCCATGTAAGCTGTTCATGTGTGGCAAGACACGGCTGTTTGAGTTGAATCCCTGAGGACTCATCATGTGAATGCTGATGTGCCCAAGAGCCGAGCTGATGAAGAGCATCTCACCTGGACTGGCATGGGGAGGAGGTGTTCCTGGCTCAATGGGCCCATGGTGCCTCAGGCCACCTGTAGGTGGATAAAGTCGAGGGGTGGATTTAACCGTGAACACTATTCTTAAGGGTATCCACAGCTGTGAAGCGTGCTTGCCATTGTGAGACCCCAGTGAACGAGGAAAAGAGGTGCTGCGGAACCCCCTGCAGAGGACCCTACAGATGCGGTGCCCGGAGCCAGCGCCCGCAGCGCTGAGCGAACCGCAGGAGCCAGAGCTGTCGCTGGCGGGGCTGCCGCCAGGGCTGCGAGCGAGCCGGGGGAGGCTGTGAGCCGTGAGAGGCTGCGAGCCATGAGAGGCCGCGAGCTGTGAGAGGCTGCAAGGCGAGCCAGGGCTGCGAGCCGCCGGGGCTGCTTCTGCCTCTGCTGCTTGCTTGTGCTGCTGTCGGGGCTGCTTCTGAGGCTGCCAAAGCTGTTAGGACTGCTGCTAAGGGGGATGGGTCACATGGTGAACTGTAGTACTTCTGTGTGACCGAGGAAAAAGACATGAAGAGAAGCCTGCGTAAGCTGTTGATGTGTGGTGGGACACTGCCGTTTGAGTTGAATCTTTGAAAACCCATCGTGTGAGTGTTGATGTGCCCAAGAGCCGAGCCGATGAAGAACATCACACCCTGGACTGGCTGGGGGAGGGTTGTTCCTGGCTCAATGGGCCTATGATGCCTCAGACCACCTGTAGGTGGATGAGGCCAAGGGGTGGATCCGACTGTGAAGACTATTCTAACCCCAGTGGGAAACTAAAGACTCCTGAGGAAAGGATGGTAAGCCTACTGAAAGACATGAACCATCAGATAAGATGACCTGAGTTGACCTGCTTTGTTCCCATCTGAAATATCTACCCCATCCTAATGGACTCTTAGCCACATTATGGAGGAGTGGGAAACAGCCCTGAAAAAAATAAGGAGTGTTTAAGCACGAAAACCTAAGATATGAGTGACATAATATGGTATGGAATAAGGGGTGGAGAATGTTATGGGTTCCCCTAGGTGGGCCTAAATTTGAGCTCTGAAGATTGGACTAGGCCGAAGCTGTCAGCTGACTTGAGCTGGGCTGAGTTAACAGCTGACCTCTTCTAGCCAGTAATTTTGTATTCCATACCACATTATGACATCATCTCCAGGGAAGTAGGGACCAGTGTGGGAGTGGTTAAGGCAGTCGCTTCTCAGCCATCCTCTTGGGAGGACACATGATGCTGTCCCAGGGGGGATGGAGAGGACCAGGCCCACCACTGGCTCACAGGGTATCTCAGGAAAGTAAATTGTGTTGTTCTGGGTCTCTCCTTTCTGCTTGAGTTTGTCTCCCTGGGTAAGAAGTTTTTTCTTAAGTAATGTGTAGTTAAGACAGTAAAATTTGTGTGTTCGTTAAGAAGTTGAGGTGGGGAACTTGTTGTTGCAGGCTTGTGTGAGTGTATATTTGTACTCTCTTCTAATTGTCTCTTTCTTTCTGTGAAATTATATGTAGTTTTAATATAAATGCCATTTGAAGTGTTTTTTTCTTTCCCCTCTCTTTTCCTCCCTTTCCCTGGTGTTAGGAGGGAAGCTTTTCTCTCTGTGCTTGGGGGGGTTGGCAGTTGCTTATCTCAAACCAAGACAGAAGGTGCTGTGCTGCCCTTTGGCCTTTGCTGGTGTCTTCAGTAGGTGCCCCAGTGAGGACAAAGGGAAACTCTTGCTCCTGTCTTTGGTTACCTCCCTGGGGTTTCTCACCTCCAACTAATGCTCCAGAAAGATGCTGTTCTGAGTTTTCCATCCCTGTGTGGATGTCTCAGGAACTGTGGAGCATCTCATGGAGTGCTAGGCACCTTCATGGAAGCAGCAGATTCCAACTCTTAAGGGCATGCCTAAGAATTGTTTTAAAATGGTCTGTCCATCTGAACAGTCACATGAAAAACATTAATGAGCAGTGTGTGCTTGTTCAGTAACAGCAGTAAAATCTAATTGAATATCTCTTTTGTTGTTGTTTGTCTCAAATAAAACAAGCAAATAAGCTTTCTGTCACATAAACCCTGCAATTCACGGTTATTCTCATAATACTTTTGGTTCAGAAGAGGCAAACTAATGCCATATATGAGAGATTCCTTTTCAGAAAATTAACTTAAATTCTTAACTGTTAAATTTGTTAGCAAGCACTTAATTTTCTATCTGTATCCATAAACTCTATTTATTAATTATATATTCATCATCCTAGGTATACTGGGTGCATGGTTCACTTACATCATTCACAGCTGTGTTCTGGCACTGCCAGACATGCAACATTTTCCTACATTAACTCCACAAATGTGTAAAATATAGTTAGACTTATTAGCATCTAAAGTTGGTTGCTGTAAAACTGTCCTTAGTTGCTTGGACTGCAAACATTTAAGCAGACATATAAATTCACTAAACGGATAATTGCTCTTATTACCTCTTTTATGAAACTATGCAACCTTTTCATTTAAGACAGGCTATTTTATTTTTATTTTACTTTTATGTCCAACATCCAAACACAATTATGTCTACTAAAGACACTAAGAAACATCTACTGTTTTTCTAAAGCATTAATTGGGTTTTATTTGCATATACATGACTGCAAATACAACACATATCTCTGGACAGTCAACATTTCCCTTTATTTCAATGAGCTACTGGTAATCCAGTGAGTTCTCTATTATTTCCTGGTGGCATAAATCACAGCTGGCTTGGATGCAAGGGTACACAGAGACACCTTGTTCTGGTAAGGGGAGAATTTCTGCAGATGGGTATGGACACCCATGTGTCAGAAGATGATTGCTCCCTCCTCTTCCTTCATGTGTCATGAACTATTATGTTTCTCTACAGTAAAGTCACAAGAGTTATAGCACAAATACAGTGAACCCAAAAAATTAAGGGAATTTTTCTAGAATGTAAAATTTGTAGGCAATTTAATAAAGACTGGTAATTTCAAAGGGACCTAAAGCAAAAAATTTTATGGTCTTATTCTGACAAATTTGCACTAAGCTGATACACTTCTTCTAGGGCTAGGCCTGTGTCTCATCTGGCTAGATCCAAAGTACTCATCAAGTAGGTTGTGTCTGGGTACAGCTGCCCCTCTCTACCATCTTGTTTTCAGTCTTCTGTAATTAGAAAATATAATAACAGTGTAAACAGGATAGCCAAATCTACATTCACATAATAGAGCTGAATTTATCTGGATGAGTTACATCCAGTTTTTAAAAATCCTCTTCCTTTTGAAATTACATGTGAGGTCCCAACGTGGATAACATTTTATTTCCCACAAGCTTTCTTATCCTTTAAATCTTTCCTAATTATTTTAACACCAGGCATTATGAAGCCGATGAAGAATTAGAATATAACAATCATTCTACCTTCAATGATTTTGTGTCAGCTAACCTCTAATTAAAAGTGAATTGCACCATGTTAAAAGGATAGAAAATAAGGCTGTGTAAAAAAGAATAGTACAGTGAGAGTTAAATTGCTGAAGTCTGTGGGAGTTTTCCTACTATGTGCTTGACTACTTTTTTCACAACCATTAAGTATGAATTTTCATGACAGCCCTAACCACTCGACGTGTAGGACTCCATACAGCTGCTTTCCATTTCCGGCTTGTCCCTACAATGCGGCAAGAGCCATCTGTGAAGAGAGCATATCGCTTCTCCTCTCCTGGTAGCTGGTTATATGGTGGGGCCTCCTCAGCTCGTGTCACCTGCTCCTCTTCTTCTTCAGAGGACAATCCGAAACTCTCACCTTCCGGCCAGTTGGTGATGATTTCCAAAATCCCAGGGCGATTAGGATTCCCTATCCGGGTTCGCTGCGTGATCAGAGCGATCCACTTACTCCATGTGGCATCAGTGGCGTGATGGGTAGAAGGAGCTTTTCCTTTGAACATCCAGCCCAACACTGGTAGTCGGGGTGCCAGGATGAGCTGTGCCTCAGTGCCAATCACTTCTGAGGCAGCTCGAACTCCTTCATAAGCTGCCAGGATCTCTTTCTCAGTTGGGGTGTAGCTGGCCTCAGATCCTTTGTATCCCCGACTCCAGAATCCCAGCGGTCGTCCTCGAGTCTCCCCAGGTACTTTCTGCCAGAGGCTCCAGGATGGGCCATTC
Organism: Pithys albifrons albifrons; assembly: GCF_047495875.1. Lineage (NCBI taxonomy): Eukaryota > Metazoa > Chordata > Aves > Passeriformes > Thamnophilidae > Pithys > Pithys albifrons. Next base: position 45,229,476 of record NC_092458.1, read on the forward strand.
TCCCCGGCTGCAGTGTAGAGCACATTCTTCACATCCTGTCCTGTCCTGACTGGCCCAAGGGCTACTGCATGGGTAATCTCCTGTTTAATCTGCTCAAAGGCTTGTTGTTGTTCAGGGCCCCACTGGAAATCATTTTTCTTCCGTGTCACAAGGTAGAGAGGGCTTACAATCTGACTGTACTCAGGGATATGCATCCTCCAAAAGCCCACGGCGCCTAGGAAAGCCTGAGTTTCCTTCTTGCTGGTCGGTGGGGACATAGCTGCTATTTTGTTGATCACCTCTGTTGGAATCTGACGACGCCCGTCTTGCCACTTCACTCCTAGGAACTGAATTTCCTGAGCAGGTCCCTTGACCTTACTTCGTTTAATGGCAAAGCCAGCTCTTAGGAGAATCTGGATTATCTTCTTTCCTTTCTCAAAAACCTCCCCTGCTGTGTTCCCCCATACAATGATGTCATCGATGTACTGTAGATGTTCTGGAGCCTCACCCTTTTCCAATGCAGTCTGGATCAGTCCATGGCAAATGGTGGGACTGTGTTTCCACCCCTGGGGCAGTCGATTCCAGGTGTACTGCACCCCCTTCCAGGTGAAAGCGAACTGCGGCCTGCACTCTGCTGCCAACGGAATGGAGAAAAAGGCATTGGCAATGTCGATGGTGGCATACCACTTGGCTGCCTTGGACTCCAGCTCATACTGAAGCTCCAGCATGTCCGGCACAGCGGCACTCAGGGGGGGTGTGACCTCATTGAGACCACGGTAATCCACCGTCAGCCTCCACTCTCCACTGGACTTTCGTACTGGCCATATGGGGCTATTAAAGGGTGAGTGAGTCTTGCTGACCACCCCTTGGCTCTCCAGCTCACGAATCATCTTGTGTATGGGGGTCACAGAGTCTCGGTCAGTGCGGTATTGCCGACGGTGCACTGTGGCTGTGGCCAGCGGTACCAATTGTTCTTCAACTTTCAGCAGTCCTACAGCAGAAGGGTCCTCTGAGAGGCCAGGCAAGGTGCTCAGCTGTCTGATTTCCTCTGTCTCCACAGCAGCTATGCCAAAGGCCCAACGCAGTCCCTTTGGGTCTTTGAAATATCCATTCCTCAGGTAGTCTATGCCAAGGATACATGGGGCTTCTGGACCAGTCACAATGGGGTGTCTATGCCATTCCTTCCCAGTCAAGCTGACTTCAGCTTCCAGTACAGTCAGCTGTTGGGATCCCCCTGTTACCCCAGAAATAGAGATGGATTCTGCCCCGACGTATCCTGATGGCATCAACGTGCATTGTGCACCAGTGTCCACTAAAGCTTTGTATTTCTGTGGGTCTGATGAGCCAGGCCACCGAATCCACACAGTCCAATAAACCCGATTGTCCCTCTCCTCTACCTGGCTAGAGGCAGGGCCCCCCTAGTTCTGGTCATGGTATTCACTGCGCTCTCCCTGTGAATATGACCGGGAGGTTCCTTCAAGAGGATCGGGCATAACATCATCATTCCTATACTGTCTGGAGCCTTGCCCACGAGAGACCGGAGCAGCCTTCAACCTTGAAGAATTCCCTGTGTTAGTTGTGCCTCTTTGCAATTCACGTACCCGAGCTGCTAAGGAAGAGGTGGGTTTCCCATCCCACTTTCTCATATCTTCTCCATGCTCATGGAGGTAAAACCACAGATTGCCGCGTGGAGTGTACCCTTTCTCCTTAGCTGGAAGACGCCTGCTTCTGATGGCAGAGACTCTCGTTTGTTCTGGAGAGATATGGAAGAGTCCTTCCTTAATCTTCTCTTCCAGTTCAGCCAGTTTTGTTTCCACAGCTGAGACATGGGCTCGTAATGGAGCAGTGACAGTGTCTTCATAAATCCTGAGTTTGCTGACCAGTGCACCCACCTTGTCTTCTCCCTCTCTCCACTGCAATGTTGCAAGGTAGCGAGAATACATTTCTGGCCCAAGTCGTGCAAATTTTAACCACATCTGGGATGTGCACTGGACACCATCTGGACTTTTAGGGAATCTCTCATCCTCTGAAAAGATTATCTCCAGTACGGCTAATTCCCTTAAGCACCGGATACCTTGTTCCATCGTGTTCCACTGTCCTTGCTGTACGTGGAGGTCCTCCTTACAAAGATATCTCTCCCTCACGCTTGACAACAGTCGCCGCCAGAGGCTGAGAGTTTCCTGTCTCTTTCCAATGCCCTGATCAATGACAACATCTCGAGACAGGGATCCCAGCTGCCTTGCCTCACTCCCATCTAGAATGGTGTCATTGGCTGCAGCATCCCAGATTCGAAGTAGCCAGGTCAAGATGGACTCATTTGCCTGTCGTGTGAACTCTCTCCGGAGCTCACGCAGCTCTCCCAGGGATAGGGACCGGGTGATTATTTCTGGCTCCATTTCTTCTGCTTGAGATGAAGGTCCTGACTCTTCCTCGTCATGCACTATACGAACTGATTTGGTCTTTGATTTTCTTTTCTGGACAGGGGCAACTGCTATCGGTTTCTGTTGTCCTTCTGGCTCCTCCATGGTTTGTGTGGACATGGCGCTGGTTGATGTATCTCTCTTCCTCTCTGGCTCAGTCATGGTCTGGGTGGACATGGCGCTAGTTGATGTATCTCTCTTCCTCTCTGGCTCAGTCATGGTCTGGGTGGACATGGCGCTAGTTGATGTATCTCTCTTCCTCTCTGGCTCAGTCATGGTCTGGGTGGACATGGCGCTAGTTGATGTATCTCTCTTCCTCTCTGGCTCAGTCATGGTCTGGGTGGACATGGCGCTAGTTGATGTATCTCTCTTCCTCTCTGGCTCAGTCATGGTCTGGGTGGACATGGCGCTAGTTGATGTATCTCTCTTCCTCTCTGGCTCAGTCATGGTCTGGGTGGACATGGCGCTAGTTGATGTATCTCTCTTCCTCTCTGGCTCAGTCATGGTCTGGGTGGACATGGCGCTAGTTGATGTATCTCTCTTCCTCTCTGGCTCAGTCATGGTCTGGGTGGACATGGCGCTAGTTGATGTATCTCTCTTCCTCTCTGGCTCAGTCATGGTCTGGGTGGACATGGCGCTAGTTGATGTATCTCTCTTCCTCTCTGGCTCAGTCATGGTCTGGGTGGACATGGTGCCTGTGGATTTGCTCCTTTTCTCCTCCTCCTGATGATGCTGTACCACACCAAGCAGTGTGCGGTAGGCAGTGGCCAGGGCCCAGCAGGTTGCTGTGAGCTGCACATCTCTGGGACTACCAGAGCATCTTCCTTTCACATAGCTTAGCATTTTGGCAGGGTCCTGCAGTTGTTCCGGGGTGAATTTCCAGATCATTTGAGGAGAGAAGGTCTCCAAATACTGGCCCATATCTTCCCACTTCCCGTGCCACTCAACATCATCCGCTCCCAGGGCAGGCCTCCAGCAAGTCTCCTTAGAGAGCCCAGTTCTGACCCTAAACATGGTGTATACAGTACAGAGGAGACAAAGCAACACTAACAGCAAGATTATGCTGTCCCTAACATCAAAAGGAAGCTCAATATTTTCAATGATTGTTGTAGCAGAGGTGAAAAGGTGGAAGTAACCATCTCCGCCTGTTTTCCCCACAGTCTGGGTGCTATTTTTAATGAGACCCCAGAGGTAACAACCCAAACCAGGACAGGCACACCAGACTGAATATACATTCACAATGAAATTCATTGCTTCTGATGTTATGACAACATAAACATAGTATATTAATAAAGCAATTTTGATCCTTCTCCCTGGTATTAAAGAGAGCATCAAAACAGGCACATGGTTCCCCATGTGTCGAAATATGAACAGGCCCAGATACACCATCCACATGAATACATCAAGCAACATGGTAGTCAGGGAGTTTCTGTACCCAAATACACAAAATGAAATTGTAGTTCTGACTTCTCTCTCGTGCCCCACGTTGGGCGCCAAAAAATGTGCTGGTTTGAAGGTGAACCAGCAAGGGAAAATGAACTCACCACGAGAGAGATTATAAGTCAGAGCTAAAATTTAATAATAATATTATTATAACAACACTGACACACAAGGGAAATTGCTTTCAACTCACAATACCCCAGCAGTATAACCCAGTGTCCTGGGGCACAAACCCAAGGGGGTTTGTTTGCCCTTGTGCTGAGACCCTGTGGCTCCCCCAAGTCCAGAGCAAAAGGAAAAGAAAAACCTGTTGGTGCAGGCGAGGGCTGTGGTCTGGGCGAGAGCGGTGATCTCCTGCTGTCAAGATCCTGCTGCTGCTCTGGATCCGACGAGAAGTATCCGAGGTCTTCTTACCCACCACTTATGTACCCTCAGGGAGCACTCAGTCCCTCCCCCTGGGCGGGTTCTCACACAATGGGTGATTGACTCTGGGAGCCAGGGGGTGTTGAGCTGTCGATGGCCCATTAGCAGCTCCGCCCCCCTCAGGCTGGGTGTGAAGTGATAATGGCTCCCTGGGCAGCTGCTGCTAATGGCCCATTGTCCCTGGGGAATGAATAGAGGGGGTAGAATACACAGCTTTGATCACCCCCACACAGGGTTAGCTGGTCCCTCCTGCTGAACTAGGACAGGTACAGACCAAGAATATGGCCTTTGCTGCACAAGCCCTGTGACTCTTTACAACATTTCCAGAATTGAAACACTTGACTGCATGTGCAGTGTTGGAGGGAAGCGAGAGGGGTCTCTGCTTCCCCTTGTCCAATGGAGTGCAGAGAAGGGAGACAGAAACCAGGAGTCCAGGCAGTCCAGGCAAGAGAGAATTGGGACAATCCACCAGGTTTTATAAGATCTTGGGGGAAGATACCAGATCTGGGGCTGGATTGGGTGAAAACTTGGGTAGGGGCAGGGCCTCGGATCAATTAACTAATGGAATTGGGACAAGGGCAGGGCTGGCTGGAGCGCTGGCCCTGCCCCCACCAGCCACGAGGCTTAGGGGTCTCACACATGGGGCTTCCCACCTTGGAATAGCAGGGCAGAGAGAGGAGGGGGGCCTGGGAGCCTTCTGATCACCGGGCCTCCTGAGTGGGGGCGGGCACTGCCTGGCCCAGGATGAGGCAAACCAGCGTAATGGGTTCTCATCAAGAGAATAAAGAAAGCTCGAGGGATACAATAAACAGGGTGTGGTGGTTGTCAGCACAGCACAGCACAGACGAGGTAACAGAACCAGGCAGGGGATTGCAACAAAAAAAGACCCTATTACAAGTAAAACTACACTTTAAAACGTTAACAGCAAGTCTCTTAGTCATTCAAGGTGTTTCTCCAGCGCTGTCCGCCTTGGCATTCATTCCAACATTTTCCTACAGCTGCACAGTGCAGAAATATGAGAACTACTCACAGTCCATCCTCTGATAAAGAGAAGTTTCCACAAATCAAGAATCGAGTCTTTCTGTATGTTACCCAAGTTCGAGGAGACCTTATGGAGTCATGAACACATTAACAGTAAAATATTTTCCTTTAAACTGTTTCTAAACAGTTCTGACAACAAAATGGCTCTTCATGGATTTAGCTTGAGTCTGATAGGACCTACAGGTATTGCCAATAAACTGTGCTGGATCAAAAGTTATTATGAGCACAAATACTGTAGACTACAACACTGCCCAGCTTGTGTCTAATCCATTTCAAGTATGTGTATTAGTCAGTTTGACCTTTTTTTTTCTTTTTGTGGTACAAAACTGATGTGCCTTTCATGACATAGCATTGAAGAGTAAGCAAAAGACTGCCAAAGTAAGAAAGAACTCTGGATTACTTTTATGGCTATGGTTTAACAGTAATTTAAAAAACAGAAAACAAACGATTATGATAAATAAAAAAGGCTTGGGTTTTTAGCCTGTAACAACATGCATAATAATTTCTAGTTTTGTCCATAAAAATGTGAACCGCAAGTCCATAAGGCAAAGTGGAAGTCACTAATGAACATGCTTTATATCATGGGTCTGTTTCCATCATTGGTTCTTGTCTCCTTGCTGAGCTGAGCAGTGGATTGGAGACTCTCAATGCTAAATATTAACTAAAATCCTGGAAATCCTCAACCCTGTTTTTCAGGCAGTTGTCCCTTATACACAGTCTTTTACTCAAGCTTGAACTACTTCCTGTGTTTGAGTGGCTGGGGCAGTCTTGTCTATGGAACTGGCCTGGACTCAAGTTTAGGACCAAGAAGTTTGGCCACCATCCCCATTATGTTAGTCAAAGGGGAATACACCCTTCCAGTCATGCTCTGGGGATCCTGCATGCAGAAGATGGAATACAGAAGCCTCTAATTTTTTCTCTCTTCAAATGTACCAGGCCTTGTGTTAGATTGATGTAGTGTGTTGACCCAGCTGGACATCAGGTACCCATTAAAACCACTCTATCACTGCTCTCCACAACTGGACAGAGGAGAGAAAATATAACAAAGGGTTCATGAGTTGAGATAAAGGACTGTGAGAGATCCCTCACCAAGTGCCATCACGGGCAAAACAGACTCAGAGTAAGGATATTAATTAAATGTATTATTAACAGATTCAGAGCAGGATAATAAGGAATAAAATAAACCTTTAAAACACCTTTCTCCATCCCTCCCTCCTTTCCAGCATTACAGGGAAATGGGGAATGGGGGTTCTGGTCAGTTCATCACAGGTTGTTTCTGCTGCTGCTCAGAGACAAGAAGCCTTCCCCCACTCCATCTTGGGGTCCCTCTCACAAGAGACAGTTCTCCATTAATTTCTCCAACATGAATCCATCCCACAGCCAAGAGTTCTCCATGAGCTACTGCATTATGGGTCACTTTTCCATGGGGTTCACTTCTTCAGGCACAGTCTGCTGCAGTGTGGGCCCACCACAGGGCCACAAATCCTACCAGGAAAACGTGCTCCATTGTGGACTTCTCTCTCCACGAGCCAACAGGTTCCCATTCAAGAGCCTCTAACGGGGTCACAACCCCCTTCAGGCATCCACCTGCTGTGGCTACAGGTGGATCTCTGCACACCTGTGGTCCTCCATGGGCTGCAGGGCCACAGCTCTCTCACCGTGGTCTGCACCAGGGACTGCAGGGAAACCTCAGCTCTGGCACCCAGAGCACCTCCTCCCCCTTCTTCTGCACTGATTTGGTGTCTGCAGAGTTGTTCACATGTTTCCACTCCACTCTTCTCTGGCTGCAATTTCATCTGTGCAATAACTGTTTTTTCTTCCTTACGTATGTTATCATAGAGGCATTACAATCACTCCTGACTGCTTTGGCCTTGGCCAGAGGTGGCTCCACACTGGAGCTAGCTGGCATTGGTTCTGCCAGACATGGGGATAGCTTCTGGCATCTTCTCACAGAAGCCAACTCTGTAGCCCAACCACTACCAAAACCTGCCCACACAAACCCAATACAACTGAGAAGAGATTTACCGGATAGTATAAGAAACTCCAGTTCTGTGGAGAATAAGTGCAGAAAAGGTGCCTCATTGCTGGGTTAACCCCTAGACAGACATAGTAGGAGAGGTGGATGTGAATGAAGAGGTAATAGAAAAATTGTGTAGGTCAGAAAATGTTCCAGAAAATGGATCAGAAAGATCCAACTGAGAACTGAGAAAGAAAACAAGTTGCTAAGAACATGGCAGGATAAACTTGCACTCTGCCACTGCCTTCCTTCTGGTGCTTCTCCTTCAGTCTGTGACAGAATGACTATGAAGGAGCAAGCTTTGCCTGCAACACTGTGTGCAATTTGGTTTTTGTTCGGCTCAACACTTCCATCACAAAAGCAATGATTGCCTAAGACAATGTTCTCAATCAAACTGCAACAGACTTTCAAGAATAAATACAAAGATTTTGTTTCTGTAATCATTGCAAATGCTTGACATGCCTCACTTCTTTGCTTTTCTTTTTCTTATTTTTTTCTAACCATGTTGGAACATTAGGACTAGATAGTATATGATTTAGAGATTTAGGAAAATACTCAATAAACTGTCTCCCAGAGTGTTCCTATATGAAAACTGATTTAAACTGGGTTGGCTATAAATGTTTTCAAGTGAAAAAAAACCAAAACAGGTGATAGTGGACAAAGGACAATGACAAACAGAAAATCATTACATAGAAGCAGTTGTTCAGCAGGATCTCTGGGGATTAGCACTTCATTTGGTCCCTACCTACTAACTTCTTTATTAGTAATGCAAAAGAGAGAATATTGAAGTCTTAATGATGTTTACACATTATATTTCAAATATATAGATTAAGATATTTCAAATGTATAGTGAAGTGAAAGATTAATAAAAGATCTAGAGAGGTGATAGGTAAAACAATATTAGAATCAGGAAGAAAAAGTGAAATCCTTTCACATATTGCCTGAGAAATCAGTCAGCATGAGAGAAAATGGAATTCCTTTGTAACCAAAGCTCGGCTTTCAGTGGAAGGTGAGTTCAAATAAAATAATCTCCAAAGACAATTTGTCTTTGTGAGGATTATTAGGTAGAAAAGATAAGAAAAAGAGAAATACTACTGTAATTTTATATCTGCTCTTAATAACTTTCCTTCCCTGTTCAGAACTTAAGACATTGATAAACATTGACTGGAGGGTATTCAGACATTTGTCCTGGTACACTGCATTTTGTATTGAGCAAAATTAAATCAAGATTCTCCACAGTAATATTATTATATTTCCAAAAGAAAACTGGGAATATTGATATGAGAAAGTGACTGGAAAACAACAAAGGGGAGAGTTCAAAGACACTCTGGAATAAGTAAGATAAATAACCCTTGAATGCCTTGCTGCCACTACTATCACCGTATTGTCATTCACCAGTGGTATTCACATATCAAGTCCAAGCTCACTACTGAAGTCAGGGGCTTCAGATGATCTGTTGGTCTTTATCTGTGAAACAAGGCCTTTAAAATAGGTTCAGATGCTGCTTTATTTAAACTAGTGCTTTCACTACTATTGCCACTAGTAAGGCTGAAATGCTGGGGGCAACAACTGGAGCAAAAGCAAAATTACTGAGCACAATAAGAACCTTTCTGGTCGTGTTCAGGTTAAGTCCCCTGAATTTTCTGTTCTTTAATGAACCAACCTAGTTGCAGCGTAAGCAAAAGAAATTTTGTACAAAAATGTAGCAGGCATAGATTAGTGGACACACAAAGCCACAGCAAATAAACTCATGTTTTTCTATTTACACTAATGTAGCGCATCCCTGGATATAAATCATAGCAGTCATTTTTGATGAGGATGTCATGCATGAAATGCAAATTATAAACTAGTTCCAAACAGCAAAAATGTAAACTCATGCATTGCAACACAAGAAAATAATATTGATGAAATTACTCTTATTGAGTTTATTCTAACATTTTCCATCTAATGGCACAAATTAGTCAAGGAAATTACATTTAATTTAATTTAATGGTTGTTTTCTTTTTGAAATCAGTACTGAATAAGATAACTCTTGACTAAGTTCCTTATTCATAGATGTGTAGCTGAATGCTCCCATTCAGCAAACAGCTTATGAATAATGTGAAGTAAAATATTTGTGTACTGTATGTCAATATTTCAGGAGTAGCAGATTTTTTGGGGGGGGGCAGGAAGGGGGGTGGTGATGGTGAGTGGTACATAAAATACTCTGAAAGTCTCTTCAATCCGGTAAAGTTTTGTAGGGTTTTTTGTGTCTTCTTTAATAGCATTTAAAAGGTTTGATTAGAAAACCTTTTTTACTCTATTGTTTACAACATATTGGAGTTATATAAAATTTTCCATAATAATGCAAGCAAGTATCACTTCATTATTAGTAATGCTAGATCAACAATATGTGCTGTACAGAAATGGAAAACCCAAGGAGATATATTGTGTAACATGGCAGCAGTTATATGGAAGTACAGAAAGATGTAAATGACAGAGTAAAATAAGTAGGTTCAGTATTGTCTTATCATGGTTCAAAATGAGACATTTTAATCTGAGATGTTATCATTTCCCCTCTTTTCACAAGCAGGATATCCCTTATAAAAGCTTAAAAGGAAGTGATAATAAGTTCCCAGAGTGGCTGGAATTCCTGAAGGTGGCTAGCAGGTGAGCACAGCAAAAGGGGTTGAGAATCCCAGGCTGGTGCTTCTCTATGAATCATCTCACAGAAACTGCCCTTTCTTCTCTCAAATATTTGCTGTAAGGTAAACAAAGACCGGATACTGTGGAGAATTATTAAATCATTTTTTGTTGTGAGTGGTAATGTGCCACAGGGCTGGTGTATTCCTACTGACAGACTCAGGTTTGCTTTGTGTACTCATTTTTCACTTTATTTATTGACCTCATGGCTGGACTAAGACAAATCAAGACACTTAAACATGCCTATTATGCCAATTCTGCATTGCCATGACCTCTGTTCTTGATGAATGTAGCAGTGGAGGGGCTTTCGTTCCCTGTATTTTCTGAGAAGAGGAGGAGATGCAGGAATATTCATGACCATCTATAGCAGAATGCTCATTTTGGCTCCCTTTGTTTCTCCTTTTTTTCCAGAAACTCCTTTGTGGATATTATGAAGACATATTGAAGTACTTTAAACCCTCTCCCTACAAGGTACAGAGAGACAAGTAGTCAGGAGCCAGTAATTTCACCAAGCAATTTTGGCCCCAGATATCAGCACAAAACTACATCTGAATTTTTCGAGAAGTTTTGGGTTTTAGAGGAGCTGTTACTCACTAAACAACAGCAGCAAAGTCACTGAACATCAGAAAAACAATGAAATCTTTTACACAGAAGAATCTGCATCCAGAACAGCAAGATTTGGGGAACTTTCTGTAGTTCATGTTTAAAGCAGTCTCAGTAGTTAACTACACTGTCCTCTTACTGGATCTTCTTGGAGAGCAGCACAACAGAGCAGAAAAACATATCTTCCTGTTGGTCTCATATGCCTACTCAAGATTCAAGTCAACACTTAAACCAGGATGTTTTCTGATCACTCTTCATTCAAAGGTATAGTAGACAAAGCAGGGGCTGTAATTAATGGGCTGCCTCTCCCTGAGAAGGGAAGGACTGGTTCTCTCCCAGTATGTTTTGCTTGTGCTTAGTAGCCCCCTTTATGCAGCAGTTCAGTCTACAGGCTTTAGAGAAGTCACAGGCTCTCACTGGTTCTGACATCTCTCCTTACTGATGGCTGGAAAAAAAAGGCTAAAGACAGACTCTGAAGGAGGGAGGTGATCTGAGGGGTGCAAAACAATAAGGTAAACCCTTGTGAGGTGACTTCTTCTATTTTGCCTGGGAAATAAAAATTTTCTTCCTTATCACCGGTTTCCTAACAGAGCTTTAGAAGCTCTTTGTATTTCAGAGGGCAACAACTAACATCCCAGGCACCGGCTTGAAGGTGCTGACCATCATGGGCTGGTTCTGGAACATGGTTATTCCCAGCATGGCATGTCATTTTTAGAACAGGGAAGTTCTACACCACTTTGGTTGTTCTAGTCATGAAGGACAGCAAGACCCTACCTGTTGGTGTCAGTGCCTCTCCTCCAGAATTGTGCACAGAGGTAGAGAGTGATGGGCTGATGCAGCAGGGATGCTCTGTGATTTTCATTTTTGCAGAATCACTTAAAGGTCCCAAAATCTAAATTAATATTAACATGATTCTGAAGATCTACTTCGGTGCTGGCATTATAAAGAAAGTTTTCTTAAAACAAAACAAACCCCCCCAAAAAACAACAAAACATGCTATGGTGTTGTATAAAAGTGTAGTATTTTACAAACCCAAAACAAAGTACTGATATTAATTATATCTTCAGCAAAATACGTATCACCATCCTTTGCTCTTACACTTAGTTGCTGCTTGAATAAAAAACATTAATTGTCACTTCTAATTGTCAGTGAAAATAATGTAACTTTTGTTGTAAAGGATACTGGGGGGATAATCCTTTCCAAAATTCTGAGGAAAAGGTCTTGTGTTGGATTTACGAAAAATTCCAGCTTCAGAAGGCTGACATTATATAGCCCAAAACCAGTTCCTGTCACTGTATGATATGTGAGCACAACAAAGAATTCAGCTGGCTGCTTTCAGGGCTAATAGAGGCATTTTGGCTCATCTACCTGATAAAGCATTTGTCAGGATGTCACTTTTCTGTCCTTACCTTGAAGCCTGTTTGGTTGTTTTATTTCTTAATTTCTTCATTTTTTTTATACTGGATTAGACTGAATGTCTATCCAAATCGAATGCCCTAAAATCAACAGGATGCTTTTTAAGATCTGTGAAGAATTAGGTTTGGGATATTGCAAGGAGCAGCAATTTGCTCCCTCCTGCATGCATTCTCCCAACATCTGGGGGCTATTAAGATTCAGAAGTACAAGACATTGTAAGATTTTTATTAGCTGGTGACAGTGAGATGGAAACTTGATGTTAGTGGGTGTACAGCATGTCTCTGCTGATTCAATAATGTTCTAAACTATTATGCCAGCTTTCAGATTTAGTTTGTGAACATTTCTGCTAAGAAGAGTACTCTCTCTTAAAATTACTTTAAAAGTCTATTTTTAATCATATGCATAGTTTAAAAAGGCACTGTCATATGGTCTTGATAGCTAAATAATTATTGACACTTATCTTCCTGAGACATATCCACAAACGTCAGATTTACAGCGATAACAGCAACAGATTAACACTGACTATCAAGATCTTTATAATGTCATGAAGACCCCTGAAAAGTACTTATTCCTGTGCTATGTGTTTATATTGATTGAGCTGTACCAATTTAAAACCAATGATATTAGTGAGGTCTGTGCTGAAGACTGAGATGCTCTGTCGCCTTGATTTTACTGATGAGATGGCCTCACAACTGGCTTAAAGCATACCAAAAGTTGTTCTAATTAAGGATGATTAAAGAATTACACACATGACTAAGTCCTCTCCCCTACTCTACCTACCTTGTGAATACCAGAAGAGAATCACCTTTAAGTTGTTTTGCTAATAGACCTTGCATTGCAGCAGCTTACATAGGACATAAAACAAACAGACATTTGCAAAGAAAACTGGATGATCCCACGGCAGATATGGCCAGGGAAAAGCAAAATAAAATATAAAGGGTATCTGATATGAATGGATGAATGAATGAATGAATGAATGAATGAATGAATGAATGAATGAATGAATGGAGTGAATTAATAAATGAATGAATGAATAAAAGTGGAAGGAAAGAATAAAACAGAGTAACACAGGAGCTGTCTTGATGAGAACAGCTCCAATGTCAGTCTGCTCTTCTCTCAATTTCTCAGTTCCTTTCAGAGTAACTGTCCTTTTGTAAATAGATAATTGCATGGATCAATACTGCATGTTTATATTTCTTTTTTGAGTAATTGCAGTTGTTCACATGACATTGGCCTGAAGAGTTTTCTTTTAAAAAGTCAGCAGTAAGCAGTGAATCACTAAATCAATCAGACTTTTTTTTGCAGAGTGTAAAAGCTAAGTTATCCCTTATAGATTGTGAAGTGTTGGCAAGTTAGAAATTATAAGCCAGCTAATTATCTGTCATTGAGGAAATCCAATGAAGCAAGAAAGTCAAGTTTTGAAGGTACTGAAGGAAAATCATGTTTGATATGACAATAGTCATCGAAGAAACCCAAGACAGCCCAGTGTGGAAGTCACACAGTTTTAACTATTACCTAATTATATAGATACCTCTAGAAACCTACATCATCATGGGCAGAAAGGGGTTTTATGTTCAGACACCTCAGTGATAAACATCTGTGGAAACATTTGGTACTGCAACCCCAGTACATTTGCCCCATCAGGAGTCTTCATTTTAGGCATATAGCGTGTAAAAGTCTTCCCCTGACATAGTTACGTGACCTTCTTTCAGAGTCAACAGAAAGAAGTAAGTGCTTGTAGGGTACAGTCTTTCTCCTCTGTGTTAGAGCTCCACATTAGGATAAGAAGAACTATGCTGAGCTTCCACTGACTGTAGTCACCACAGACTAAAGGAAACCAAGATAATGATCTCAGATACAGACCCCATAGGTTGCAGTACTCCAAAGTCAGGTGAGATGGATAAGTGAAAATAACAATGAAGAAAGGGTTAAAGAAAATATGGTTCCCTGGTGATGTCTTTAAGACCATTAGCTCATAGACTTTTCCCCTTTTTCTAGAAAAACCAAAATATCTGAGGTGGGAAGAGGAGTAGCTTAATGGCTTAACAGCTTAATGGCTGTTTTGATCAATAGATACTTTAAAATGGAAGGAGAGTTAGAAAAGGCATGGAGGTTGTGGTAAAAGGAATAATGTATTCATTTCTTGAATGATAAGATAGTGCCACCCTTAACTGTGCTGTAAAACTGCACAGCTGAAACAGTAATTTAGAAGAATTTTATTGGAGAACTTTAGTATCATCAGTATTTATAGACCTGCCTTTATAAATTCTGTAAAAAACATTGTCTGTGTCTTAGATCATATCTGAACAATGAACAAGTTGTTGCTATCTTGAATCCTTCTAAATTTAATTAAATGTTGATTGTGTAAATCTTTACATACTTGTACTAGGCAACTTTAAGGATAGGTGGTCACTTAATTTAGACTAAATTATATAGATAGGATTATTTAAGAGAAATATATAAGGAAGCTGAGGATATGTCACTGTGATGCATGAAAACTGACAGCAAACTAATCACACTAGGGAAGGATTTTTGTCATGCTTCTGTAGAGGAGAAGATACATTGTGGTTGTCTTTTGTAGACAACAAATGAAATGTTTGGAATGATCTCACCTTTTAGGTCAAGCAAAAAGCAAAAGCAAAGCAAATGGTCTAATCTTGCTTCTCCTGCAAATACCTTTGACAGAGCAAAGAGAAGATTGAAAATAATTTTAACACCTCTTCTTCTATTGTGGAAGGCATGACATTTAGGACCCAGCTTTCTGAGCTTTTGATGAGCCCTTCAGGAATGTGAATGCCTTCTTGGGCACTGTTGTCATGATACCAAATGAACTCTTTGTATACTTAACTCCTGTCCTCTTCTACAGCACTTTGATAACAGAAGTTTATAGAATCACAATCCACATACAAAATCAGAACTGAAGGACTGTCATGGTTTAAGCCCAGCTAGCAACTAAGCACCAAGCAGCCACTCACTCAGTTCTGTCTCAGCCAAAACTAGGACAGGGATCTACAGAGAAATTGAGTCAAACATCAGGATGTTCTTACAAGTGGTTCCCATAGCACTCCCTGAGAGCATGAAGTTTAGATTTGGATCAATATTCGACTATAATGACACCATTCTGTTGACTAGTACAACAAAAGCTGTATAGAAAACAGGTGAAATGTGAGGGACTGAATAAAGTAAAATGTGAATCAAGTCAATTGGTACTGAAGTTACTCTGAATATGTATTGCATTAGTTTTCAAGATGTTGTGCTTTGCCATTACAGTCTTTTACATAGTCAAAGTGGGAGTTATTTTTGGCTAAAAATGTTCATCTAATTGCATGAGGATTAGTAAAAGCTAAGGGAAATTTCACATTGTCATTTGTTTATTTCTAGACTAGTGAAACATAGCAATGATTTGTGTTGTTTATTTAAGAAGGGTTTCCTGTCCACATGATTGTCTCTGATACAAACCTGGGGAACACTTTCTTCTCTTCTTTAAAAAAACACCCTCACATGCCTGCTTGGTTTTGCATTTAAATCCTAAATCTCTTCTTTGATTAGACTCAGAACCATGACAATTCTGCAGAGTACTGCAAGGCTCATGTAAGTACCATGTAACTATTTTTAACAGCATAGAAATCTGAAGTGTTCAACCTGGAGGCTGCATTGTCAGCGTTTTGAGAGTTGGCTCAGGCTTTGTATTCCATTGTTACTGTGCACAAGAGTCATCTGCGATCTGATTTCTATTGATTTACTAGGATTCTAAATTAATCCTGCAAGAAAACTTTGATCAAATTCACATCAAAATTTTTTTAATTGTGGGCCAGTTAACAGTAAAACAATTTATAATAGAGGGAAGAAAAGCGTACTTGTTTTGGGCCGTGTTTAAAAGCCTTATTAAGAATCATGTCTAGGATTCTGTGCAACCCTCTCACCTGAAAATAACTGTTTTGTGAAACTCTGAAAAAGGTGAAAAGATAAATGAATGGCTGTTTTGTAGCCTTGAGAGGTGACCCTGTGAAAACCTCATGATGCTAAACAAGGCCAAGTGCAAGGCAATGCATGTGAGTTAGGGTGATCCCAACCACAAGCAGAGGCTGGGCAGATAATGTATTGAGAGCAGTCACAAGGAGAAGGACTTGGGGGTGTTGGTTGACAAGAAGATCAACATGAGCCAGCAATATGCAGTTGCAGCCCAGAAAGCCAACTGTGTTCTGATCTGTATCCAAAGCAGCGTGGCCAGCATGTCAAGGAGGGTGATTCTTCCCCTCTACTCTGCTCTGGTGAGAGACCACCTGGAGTGCTGCACCCAGCTCTGGGCTCCCCAGCACAGGAAGGATGTGAACCTGTTGGAGCAGGTCCAGAGAAGGGCCATAATGAAGAGCAGAGTAATGAAACACTTCTACTGTGCTGATAGGCTGAGAGAATTGGAGTTGTTTAGCATGAAGAAGACTCCTGGAAAGAACTGACAGCAACTTTCCACTACCTAAAGTAAGCCTACAAGGCTGGAGAGGGACTTTTTACAAGGGTATGTAGTGTTAAGACAAGGAGTAATGACTACAAACTCACAGAGGGTAGGTTTATATGAAACATTAGGAAGATATTCTTCACTATGAGACTGGTGAGGCACTGGCATAACTTGTGCAGAGAAGCTGTGGATGTGCCATCCCTGAAAGTGTTCAAGGCCAGGTTATATGGGGCTTTGAGCAATGTGGTCGAGTGAAAGGTGTCCATAACCATGGCAGGAAGGTTGGAACTAGGTGATCTTTAAGGTCCCTTCCAACACAGGCCATTCTATGATTCTATGGTTTGGTGAGTTCAACAAAGAAAACAATGTGTATTGCCTACATAGAAAATGCAATTGCAGATGCAAATGGTTCTAGCATAAATTGAAATATTTCTTCTTACAACCTGCCAATTCGGCAAGCACTGAGCTTAGAAGGTAGGTTTTGTTGACTCACTTTGCCTAGTGTTGGCTTTGTTTGGTTGGAGGGCAGATTTTTCAGAAGAAGATAACTAAGGTCTGAAGTAATTATTAGTTTGGCAAACTCCATGGAACAAGCAATAGCAGAAATTTAAGTTGTTAATTGCTGGTGGTAGTGTTTCAAATATGTCAGTTAAAAAGTTACACATCTGTGATGAAGGTCCATCTGTTTGCACTTCTTTTTGCCTGTATTTAAAATTATTAAAATAATATTACATTTGCCATCTCAGGTAGTGCTATCTACAAAGAAGGTGCCTTAGCAGACTAAACACCCCTAATGCATGCTAGAATATTCTGTTTCTCTGTTTTAACAGTTGAAATTCTGTCTTCACATAGCAACTACATGAAAACACTGCACCTCTTAAATCACCCAAACACCTCCAAGGCAGAAATAGCTTTGGCATGACTATGGGAAGAGGTCTCTGCAGCGGTATGGCTACAACTGCTTTATGTGATGTAAGCTGCAGAGGATGCACTGAATTTGCTAGTGGTAAGGATCACCTCTTCAGGTTCCTTCCATGCTGGCATGCATCTGTTCTGTAACCCTTTCCTCTGGCTATTTCACACCAGGCAGAATAAAACACAAACTCACTAAAATGCATACAAGCCTGTGTTCTTTGATTGTGTTTTTAAATATAATCTGTGTTAAACAGTCATTACAACTTAAATAGCTTTTTATTAAGAGCAAAACAAGACTTAGCAGTAGTATATATAAAGTTTTCCATTGCCTACCACATTACTGTCTAAAGACAGAGCATTAGTTTCCCAGCTACTGTAAATGGGAGTAATTTCCCAGTGGTTTAGTAGAGATATATTGATTTACACTGATTGTGGATCTGGCTCAACACACCTACCTGTTATAGCGCTAACAATATTTCATGAATAAAAATGTTGGCTGGGAGCAGATGATGAAATCCACAGGATTTATATTGGACTCTTCTCTTTTGAAATGGATTGCGAACCTGAATGTCTTGTGATTCACACCCTAATACTCACTGTTCTCTGTATCATTACAAGGGTCCCAATGCACAACATTTTTTGAGGCAAGTGCTTTACACAGGGAGGAGTTTACCTTTTCTCCATCATTTTCTCTTAAAATATTAAAATGACTTCTCATCCCAGCAGCTCAAAGACAAAACATCAAGGATATTAAGCAGCCTCTGTTGCACCAGTGTCTAAGCTCCATTTAAATTTTCTTGGATTTGAAAGAATGTCTGGGAACAAAGACCTTCATGTTAGTTTTAGTAACACTCTTGTACAAGCAGCATGCTTTGGACACATGTCAAAAAGTGAAACTTTATAGCAGCAACTTTAACATTGAATGTAGCTTCTCTTTTAGGAGTATTTTGGGAAGAATTATGGTCTCTGAGGGTTTAATCCTGCAGTGTTCTGGGTGTCTCTCTACGTGGCTGAGTGCCATCCCTTCACATGGCATCAAGTGAGAACAGAGGGTGCTGGTACTTTGGAGAGATGTAAATACCTTGGAGGATTTGACTCTAATCCTTGGTCAAGACAAATCACCAATGGAATTTAACATGAGTTTGGCCTAAGCAAAGCTATGGGATAGGGTAGAGATGTGTTAATCTAGCTGTGATGTAGAAGGCATGAACGCAGACTTATTCCTGGTTTATTCTTTGTTCTCCTCAGGACTCACAGAGCAGATTTTAAAATCAAGGACCAATTTACACCTCTTCTTAGTTTCCCACTCTACAGTATTGTGCAAAATTTCATGTCTGAAGAAAACCCAAACCCCATGCTTCTCACTTTGCTGAGAGTCCTAGACAGCTAATAATGGTGTTGTCAGTGAGAACATTTTGGCGCATGATGATGTTTGAGTGAGAAGAGCATATCACAATTATTTTGTGAATCACAATTATTATGTGAGTGTTAAAGAAGGAGTTGGGAACATTTTTGCAAATTTTGAAGAGGACTAAAATTTTATCTACCTAACTTGAGGAAAAGACTGGGGCATGGCCAAGTCACAAGCAGCATATTCTGGTAGTTACACTGCATTTCAAGGTCAAAGAGTAGATGACATGCATTTTATTTACTTTAAAATATACACAGAATAAAAGCTGAGGATATTATTTTCCATTTGTTGTTTTCCGTCTGTTTTGTGGGCTGGCACTGCAATACAAACTGAAAACATCTCATGTTTGCTTTGGGGCACATAAGGAGAAAAAGAGAAATCAGAGATAAAGTATTAATATAATCCAGGGGTGTCATTTAGAGAGTTGGAAGATGTTTCCCAGCCCTTTCTCTGCAATAGCTGAGAAGTATTTGTTATCATTAGCCCACGATAGATCTTAAAGACATGAACAGCAGTATCTACCCCCTAAAGAAGACTTTCCTGGAGGTATGTAAATTGCAGACTGTAATTTAATGTAATTCTCCCTTTTAGATGAGATTCAACTCCTTAGCTTCCTAAATAAAGGTGATGATCCATGAAACAGAAGCATAAGTCAGGACCTCAGAGTCAATGGAGAGATACTGAAATTAGTTCAGTTGGTTAGAGCATGGTGCTAATAACACCAAGGTTGTGGGTTTGATCCACATATGGACCATTCACTTAAGAGCTGGACTTGATGGTCAGTGGGGGTCCCTTCAAACTCAGAATATTCTGTGAGTCTGTATTCTGTTGCCTAAGTGTAGAAATCAGGTTTCATGTGGGATTCCATGGGCTTTGGGACTCCCATGCCTAGCCTGCAGGTATCCTAGTATTGCCAAGATATCTGCATGCACCTTGTAGGTTTGATACATCACTGACAACTGACATGTGCCTTTCTGAAGTGGCATCTGAAAATCTGGCAGGGTATTCTGAGGTGCTTAAAAGGGTCTTTTGATGCTCTATTAGTCACCTGATGGTCTATTTAGTCACTTGTTCTATTTTGTCACAGCTATCAAACCTGGCTTCCAGATGCTCATCCAGAAAACCAGAGAGTCTGAGTCTTCAGAAAGTCTCCCCTGTCATGCCTGCCAGCCTTGTGAGTATGTCTTGAACACTAATGTTGCACCAGATGACTGTGTTTGAGCAACTGAAACAAACTACAGTAATTTGCTGACTCTAATGGAAACTTTAACTCATGTGTAAACACCTACACTGAGAAGTCTAAATGGAACTGTCTGCAATGCACTGCTGACTCCTGCTCTGTAGTTTGTGTGTTGCCCATGTATGGATGTCTAGACCTATTTAAGAAGTTCTAAGTTATCTGAGACTGCACAAAATTAGTAGGTAGGAAACACTACCCACAGAACAGCCATCTCTTTCAGCAGAGGCAACTGGGGACCAGAAGGATGCTGCTGCATCAGCTACTATACTTGGTTGAATTCTGCTCTGAATGCTCTCACCATGAATAGTATTTTGCTCCTTGTAGCTGTTCTGACAACAGCATTGCAACTGTTAATGTGCTTGAATCATTTCAAAAAGCTAAAAAGGCAGAATAAACAGAAATCCTGGTTTTCCCCAAAGAGGTCTACTGGAGTGCTAGAAAAGAGAGAGCCCTAGGGCACAGATTTGTTTATTTCTGAAGTGCATCAGATGTTGTGGATATGACTTTTCATTATAGCTATCTGTTTGTCCCATTTAGTCATATCAAGACTTCTTACGTTAGGCTAAAAGTATGTTTTTTAGGAAAGGAGTTGAAACACTGCTACACAGAGTCAATACTAAGGAACAGATCATTCATAACTGCATCAGTAACTGATTGAAGCCATTTTGTTTTGTGGGAAAAATAGTGAAAGTGTCAGAGAATCTGAATATTACATAAAGGAAGGTGATTCTATGTTACCATGCTTTGGTTCATGAGAGATTCCCATTTGTATGAAGAGAGAAACATGGGGAGTGAATATTTATTTTCTGTCCTGTATTTGGCATTAATGATAGAAAACAAAATCACCGGTTTTTTAGCAATCAGCATGTTGACTTGGCAAGAACATTTGTCATATTGAACAAGAGAGCCCATAGGCCCAGCACTGGTTGGGAGGCATGATAGTTCTAGACAGATAAATCTTACCTACACGGTTCTGTGTATGTACAAAAAATGACCTTACATCAATGTTTGTTGAGTCTTGCTTTGTATGTGGGTCACCCCATTAGTCTATGTAGGCACAGGAAGCTGGACATGTAGGATTAGTGGCCACAGCAGATCAGCAGGATTACACGTGCACCATAAACATGACATCTGTGACATCTCCTGCAGTGCTCCTATTGCATATGTGCAATTTATCACCACCTGTTTAGGCACTATTTTTTCCCATCAGTACAGGGATCCTGGGGAAGCAGCTGGAAGCTGCAAAATTATGGTGAAACAAGAGTCCCATGTATTGTTCTTCTCCCTTTTCATAAAGAAGTCATTCATGAATGGGAAATTACATACAGGAACTCAACAATCCTACCTATTTGTGAACAAAGACTATTTTAGCTGTTTCTCTACACATGCATCATAAGATACCTGTAGTATATAAGCAAGTGAAAGCTAGCTATATTCTCTGTATTGTGAGATCTTCTTCAAAATTAGGCTTGCTGAATATAATATATGCATGGCAAGTAATAAACAGATACAGATACTGTCTTTAAAAAACATGCAGCCTTTTTTATCCAAATAATAATGGTATTGAATACAAGAGTTATATAATATAGCTCAATTATCTAAACTGATATAAATTGGTGAGAACAGAGTCTGCTTCGATTAATTAAAGCTAATTACCAGTAAAAGTGTTTAGCTTTCTTGTGGTAGAATTCAGCATGAACCCAAGCATAGTCAGCTATGCTATCCCATCATTTTTTATTTGGGATTGACAAAAATTTTTGTCTTGTATTAATTTGTAATGGTTTCTACTCTTCCATGTGCATGTGAAAACATGTATTTTCCTATTCTTTTTAAACACTACACAGTAATATTTGAGTGCCCTGCATGTTTTTTGCCATTAGTATTTTACCAAAATCTACCCCTCTCAGCAGTGTTTTGCATCTATTACAGTTACACCTGACTTTCTGCAGTGTTCCGGATTCATGAGATTGATAGGGGCCCATGGCAGAACAAAAAGGCCCTGGATACATTGACTAGGCAGCAACAGAATGGGAAATAGGATGGCCTTCCCTCTTCCTGTTTCTAGTTCTTCTTTGTAACAGCTGTGTACAGCATGGTAGATTTGAATAGGACATGATGTGCATAGGAGAAACCAGTTCTAATAAAAGGGCCCCTCTTGCAGCTTGAAATGAAATCTAAGGTTCCAGCCCATGCAAATCAGGTAATAAACTGGAATCCATATATCAGGCCTCAAGTGAAAGAATCCTTCTAAAAGCAGAGTAGTACTACATCTAAATGTCACTCAGCAGCCCAGGCTAACCATCCAGATTCCTTCTATTCTTCAAGCAACAAGGGATGTGATAAGAAAAGCCAAAACCTATCTACTCTCCACTCTGAATCAATACTGGGTGCAGTACCATTTAACATCTTCCTTAATGACCCAGGTTATAGGATGGAGTGGACCCTTAAGAATTTTACAGACAATATGAAAGTGGGATTGGCTCATATGCCAGGTGATTGGGCCATCATTCAGAAGGGCTTTGATAGGCTGCAGAAAGGGACTGACAGAAATCTCAGGCAGTTCAACAAAGGGAAGATTGAAGTTCTACATCTGGAGAGGAATAACCCCATGAACCAGTACATGTCAGGGGACTGACCATCTGGAAAGCAGCTCTACACTAAGGGCCAACAGTACCTTGGATGACATTAGAAAGAGCATCAGCATCAGTTCAAGGCAGACAAACCTTCCCCTTTATTCAGCACTGGAAAGACCACATTTGGAGTGATGCATCTTGTTATGGGCTCCCCAGTATTATGAGTAAAGACTGGAGCTCAATTTGTCTGACTAAACAGAAACATTTGATTCTCCAAGGTATAGGATCTCTTCTAGGCCAGCCCAATGAGGATGAGAGTGAAGTAATCTGGGACACCACAGAGCCTAAATCAAGCCATAGATCTCCACTAATTACTATAGAGCTTAGACACCTATATCACATGAAGGAAGGGATACAGTCTCCTAAACAACCACCAAGCACCATTTAAGATCTGTCAGTGGCGTGGTGTCTAGCTGCTGTTTCAAGAGGGTGCAGGTTTCCCACAGGTCCTGTGTTTCATCTGCCATGCCCATGTAGTTGCACTAATTAACCAAAGTAATCTCAAATAGCAGTAGCTGCTGAACTCTGGATCTGAATCCAACTTTTAAAGTTCTGTAAATGGTTACAGTCTTTAGATAATTAAATCTAGGACAGATAACTCCAGATTTAAGTATGTGTGTCTCTGCTTATTTCATGGTGATAGACAAGTGACTAGAGGCATCTACAGACCTGAAGTGTTTTCTGTCTAAATGCTGGTTTCTAAGGCATCTATTTCAGTCAAATTCAGATACCGTGTCTCACAGAATCCTTCTGTACAAAATGTCCAGCACACTGCTGGATAAACACATCATGAGGTAGAGAAGCAACTCGCTCACGGGTTGGGCAGAAAAGGTCATAGTGAATAGAGGAACATCAGACTGGTGACCTGTTACTAATGGGGTTCCACATGGCTCCATCTTAGGCCCTGTGCTCTTCAGCATCTTCATAAATTACTTGGACACAGGACTGCAAGGGATACTAAGCAAGTTTGCCAATGACACAGAATGGGGAGGAGCTGGTGACTCCCTCAAGGGCAGGGAGGCCCTGTGGAGAGACCTCAACAAATTAGAGGAGTGGGCAATCACCAACCACACAAAGTTCAAGGAAAGTGCCAGATTCTGCACCTAGGGTGGGGCAACCCTGGATATAACTATGGACTGGGGAATGAGATCCTGGAAAGCAGTGCCATAGAAAGGGACCTGGGGATCCTGGTCAATGGCAAACTGAATATTAGTCAGCAGTGCCCTGGCAGCCAGGAGGGACAACTGTGTCCTGGAGAGCATCAGGCAAAGCATCATCAACCAGTCAAGGGAGGGGATTGTCCTAATCTGCTCTGAACTGGGGCAGCTTCACCTTGAGTAATGTGTGCAGTTTTGGGCACCACAATATAAGAAAGATATTAAGCTATTGGAGAGTGTCCAAAGGAGGGCAATGAAGATGGTGAAGGGCTTTGAGGGGAAGCCATATGAGAAGCAGCTGAGGTCACTTGGTCTGTTCAGCCAACACTAGAATTCAGGAGGAGATTGAGGGGACCTAAGTGCAGTCTACAACTTCCTCATAAGGGGAAGAGGAGGGGCAGGCACTGATCTCTTCTCTCTGGTGATCAGTGACAGAACTCAAGGGAATGGCCTGAAGTTGTGTCAAGGGAGGTTTAGGCTGAATATTAGAAAAAGATTCTTCATCCAGAGGGTGGTTGGATGCTGGAACAGAGTCCTCAGTTAAGTGGTTACAGCACCAATTGTGACAGAGTTCAAGAAGCATTTTCATGATACTATCAGGCATAAGGTACCATTCTTGGGAATGGTCCTGTGCAGGGCTAAGAGTTGGACATGATGATCCTAGTGGGTCCCTTCCAACTCTGAATATCCTGTGATTCCGATTCTGTAAATCTCTTCAGTGACTCTGAACATAGGAATCAGTTTAAGCAGGGTCTTAAATTTAATTATTACCTTAAAGTTCACTTGATTCTCCTCCTAGTTATGCACACATAGGCATTTAGAAGCAATTGAGATGCTCTAGGGTATGGCATCTGGCATCCACGTCTCATTCCAGAACGGCACTTCTGTATTTCTGTATCCTATGTTGTCAGCCCCATCTGAATGCCCCAGGTATCCTAGAGCATTTCAAATGGCACTAAATGGCATTTAGGCAACAGAAATGAGTCCCTACTGTTCTTTTGGTACTTAATCAAAACTACCAGTTTAGTCAGAGTCTCATGAACAAAATAAAAGGCAGTTTTATGTATATAACTGAATGCAACAAAATATTACCTTGTAGATATGCAGCAATTGAAGTCATAATGTGGTTATTGAAACTCTAATGTGTCGCTGATGTCTTCTTCTCACTAGATATTTAGCATTTACATATGAGAGTGCCATAGATGCATATATACCTCTAAGTATAGATAATGTTGGCATAAACATCCCCCTTTTTTATCAATCCAAAAATAACAGTGAAATCTCAATTCAGCATGAAGATTGAGAAAGCAGACAGGCAACTGACTCCCACTGTTGTAATGAACTATAATTGTGTGCACACTTAGAAGTATTTTCCAGTATGGCATACTGAAAACATTCCTCTAGAGGGTCTATCTCCAAACAGAAATATGGTGAGAAATTAAAACCAAAGGTAAAACACCTGTCAATACTGCCTGGCTATTGCAAGAACCTGTAAGTATTGCAACATTTCATGTAACCTGCTGTAAATGAGGCAATATGTTAATGTAGAAAAGGTATAAATGTGGAAAAGGTGGGGAAAGGATATAGTTATAGCTCTAACTCACAATTTTTGTGCTTTTGTTGAACCTTCTAAAACACTGCTGTTAGAACAGGGGAATAAAGAGTAGTAAGTTAAAATGTTTGATGTCATAAAGCAGTGCCATTTTGGAATTAGTAGGAACACTTAGATATTTCAAAATCTGTACCTTTTAACGAGTCTATCAATGACTGTTTGTGAACTACGAATCAAAGTGATTCTATTTTCAGAAATTTCACAAGTTCCCCAATAGTTATAGACTTTGCAGAAAATGTTGGAACAGTAATTTAGTGAAGATGGTTTGGACTAATTGTAAAGTACCTGAAACACAAACAAATTCTAGAAAAACCCCAACCAAGCAAAGAGATAAGCAACTATACAAACAAACAAAATACCTCCCAGTTCTGATCTCTCCAGTAGGTAGCTGAAGCGAAGTTCTAAATAAACTCATACAAACTAACCTATCCTTTGCATCCCAGTCCCCTTTGTTGAGCCTAAGTGCCTTAGGGCAGCATTGCCTGTGTAAAGGACTACTGCTGTGCAACTGGAATAATGCCATACAATTCAATATGGAAGAGACAAAAGTATATATAACTCTCAGTGAAAGCTCTTTAGTTTCTGCATTGCGGCAAAAGGCTTTTGTCATCCTCATTGACCAGAAAAGTTTTAAATCTCAATCAACATCCTCTCACTGTGACTTTTTCCTACTCTCTTTGGATGATCCGTATTTCAGTGCTGTACATTGTAACAGTTTCCAACTGACTAACACTGATGGAAAAACCTGTTCGCTTTCTCACGGTTTGGGGAGATCTCTGAGGAGTGAAACACGGACATTTTTCCTTCTAGTTTGATTAACCATATCCAGGGAAGAAAGCCAGCCTCATTATCAAAAAGCAATTCCAAGAAGAAAACCTACATCTTTCCCGAGTTCTGTGGGTACCAGAATCCTTGTGGAACTTCTGCAGGCTAGAAATTAAGTGCCTGGCTCCAATGAATACATCTGAAACTGTTTAAAGAAGATTTAAAGCAGGATACTTTAGAACTCCCTTGATCAGTCTGAAGAGAAACCAATCCAATGAATTCTGAGCTGTTCTTCTACTAGTGAAAATACAGGGAATAATCTTAGTTCCACTTCATTTATAATTTAAATGATTATTTGACTGTTTAAATAAAGCTTTATTTTATTTTTGAAAGGGCTTTATTGTGAAGTTAATCGACACTTTAGAATCTGCTGCAAATCCCAGAGAAAATGCTATAAAATAAATGGTTTATTAAAATTTAAAGAAATCTTAGATCATAGGAACTTCAACCAGACCACATATGTCAGGGGAAAAATTCAAACCTGAATGGTTACAGGTATGAAATAGTGACAGAGCTCTTTAACCCAGCTACAAGGACTGGCAGGGCTAAACCCACCATTTACACAAATCCAGGAACCTATAGAACTCTGTTGCTGAAATACAGTGATCTGCAGATGTTCAGACACCTGGAAAGTGTGTGAGGTTTATGGTCAGACCTTAGTCTCAAACACAGTCATACTGATTGTAGATCACCGCTTAGGTCCACAGACTGCAAGTGATGGCAAACTTTGTAATTTGCCTCTGTTTTAGTCTGAAGAGCTCATCCCAACCTCCTGCCTACCCAGCCCTTGCATCCTGTTGTTTCTATCACAGACATATTAACAATGTATAAAGATCTGGAAATGAAAGAGGTAATATTTCTTTTGAGGCATTAACAATGAAGTCTGCTGACTGCATTTTTTTTCGTGGCTTTTCTCACCCATTAGCCTGGAAAAAGATTAGGAATGCACGACTAGGAAGAGGGGGCAGGAAGGGAGGTGAGTCTGTAGCACCCAGGCTGATGATTTTAGGGAGGTTTAAAGAAAGAAGAGGCTTGAGGGAGAAGCAGCAAAATAATCCCAGGGAAGAGAAGAAAATGAAAGTAGACTAGAGGAAAAGAAAGTGAAAAGGGTGCTGCTGTAACAAAGGTAAGTCAGAAATTATATCCAGAGATGTCTATGGCTTTACCAGTAGCCTGGTTCCCCACTCAAAATCCACTTGAGGTGCTGACAACAATTATTATATATCCCATATAATCTAATAAAACCCCATGCTTCCTATTTTGTTCACACAGAAGGTGAAACACAGCAAGATGTTCGCATTGATGCTGCTGATCATGCTTGCTTGTGATATCTCACACACTCATGTAGAGGAAACTGCAAAATAACAACAGTCTTACAGCTCTAAGACACATGTATTTCCTGTTTACATGTCAGAAAATGGAGAAGAACAATTCCTGTCAGGCCAACAAAGCTCTGCCTCACCAAATCTTGTGAGAATTCTTCGAAGGATTTTTTCTTTAAGCATTTCAGATCTGAATGTTATTAGTATATAATTTTATTTTGTTTATTTTTCAATATTTATGTCCGATTGCACCAACTTGAATTATTTCTTTAGCTTTACTTTTTTCCATTTACGACAATAATTTACCAGGAGCAAATATGACAAAAGCCAAATCCATAAGTGAAGTGGGACCTCACCTATTTGTATATTTAAAGTATATGCAATTACAATCAGATAAACTCTGCCATGAACAAGCATGATGAGGTTAACAGAGAACAGCAAGTTGTTCAGCTGCTGTGGCTCAGTGACTGACTCACAGGAGTTGAGATAAAAGGTTCCAGACCAGGAAAAGTGAGGGTGGCTGCCCAAGAGGTTAGAACTTACTTCAAGGAGACAATGCAGTACAGTGTTTTGGGAATATTTTGAGAACAGCCTTAGGTATGCTGGCTGGGAAAAGGTTGAAGAGTATAATTTCTTTTAAGGCTTCAGTTGTGAGTCACTGAAGGATATCTGATGCATGCAGCAGGCCAGGAAGCCAGGGTCTTTGCAGGCTGAATATCCTTCCTTACTTCTGGAGTAGGCTTAGGGATATCAAACCATTTGGGTACTGCCTATGTTCTTCTGTGGTTTGAAAAGAAAAGCACCAAACAGAGTAAAAATTTGAAGTAACTAGCAAACTATACAGGGTACAATATCACTAGTGAATAGCAAGAAAAGCTCTGTATTCAAAGCAAGTGAAGTGATCTGGGCATCTGTCTTATGAGTCTGACTTAAATAAGAATGAATAAGCAACATCTAAGCAAAGAGAATAATGCTAAGTGTATGTTCACCAAAAGTGGATGGGGCAAATTAAGCTGACTTGGAAAAAAAGAAGACATTTTTATAGACAGAAGAAATGCAGAGAATCTACATGAATTCAGCAAAGTGGGTGGTATGGGGATTGATGAAACAACTGAAAGGTGGATAAAGTGTACTTCAAGGATAAACCTGTACTGACAGGAAATCTGAGTTTCGGGGAATCTTGAAATAGTTAGTGGTTATCTGGCTTTTGCCAGTATGTGCCAGAGTTCTAATTTTAATGCTTGACATATCTATAGCATTGTCATTCTCTAACATCAATCAGTTATCTTGAATCACACTCAGTTCAGTCCAAGTTAAAGAAAGCACCCATAGAGATAATATAAAAAGCTTGTACAGTCTCAAATAGGTGACACAATCACAAAAGTTTCTGCCATTTGGTAGTAACATCAAACACTTGGCTCCAAATATTTTATGCTTCCTACAGGGAGAACTACCTAGCTGACACAATTTTAGAAGGTCTGGTTTGAAGTTTCAGCACATTGGGAAACACAGTTTTCAGTTTTCACTGGTGAAATGAAAAGATTTCTTTTATGCAGCCAACCAGTGTTTAGGATAGGGGCAACAAGTGCAAATTCAAAGTATTTTCTCTCTATTGCACTCTTTATTTCCATGACTTTTCTTAGGTTTTCAGCCAAAGTAGATTTTTACTTTTACATCAGTGAAAATGTCATGTTCATGGACTGTCATGTTCATGGTCTGTACCCCTTTGATTTTTGAAATACCAAATGTTCTTCAGAACAGCTAAGCATAGTTTTCTACCTGAATGGGAAACCTCAAACTAATTGGGAGGTTGCAAATTAAAGGTGAATTGTTAACTTACAGCATGATCCACTGCTGTTTACTATCAACAAACTTTACATTCGAGCTTCAGCCACATAATACACAGAACTCTGCTTTTCACATAGACTTGTTCACAGCCAACCATAGCTTGAACATGCAAATGAATGAGACTAGAACATGAAGGTCACTGTAGTTCTTACCAAGAAGATACAGTGTATTTGAGGGGGGAGGGGGGGAGGGCTGCCTCTGAGAGTTTTAATGAAAACCAATGAAGTGTCCCACATACTTTTTTCATACTTTTTGAAGTTATGAATATATGATAATGATGTATCTGAATGTAGCAGTCTCTGTCATATAGATATGAATAGATATTTAAGATACAATTTCTTTAAAGAAAACTTTGTAATAAGTCTCAGGTTCTATAGACACAGAGCAAACAATTTCAATTTCACTGCAGAAAAGGTAAACCTCCTTTGGATTGTGAACTGGTTTAATACTACTTTTGCTAATTCTAAAATGCAATTTAACTATTCAGAAAAGAACTTTAGCTCTGTCATTTACAACTCCTACTGCAAGTAGCAATTTAGGGAAAGCAGTATTTTCAGGGCATAAAAACAACAAAAATAAGGAGAGAGTTTGATTTTGTGCTATTTGCTGTCTAACTTATGCTCAGAAGTCATGTTGTGCCATCAAGCAGTGCCATTTTATGGCATAGCTACAGACAAAGGAGAAAATTCTGCCACAACCATCTGGTCCTACATATTTTGTGAAAAAATAAGGGTTTGAATTGTAGCACAGCACAGCCCTATCCTACCAGCAAAAGGTGTTTCTGGTATTGGAAGCAGAACAGCTGAGACAGGCTCTTTCTGAAGGGCTTTTCTCATACTCCAGTTGTCTGGAGGTCTTAGAGCTAGGTCTTTTAAAACCCCTCTCTATATATGCTATCTGGAAGTCTTCAGTATGACATTAAATTCAAGGGCAAGACATATCCCTATAGCGTCTGGGGTTAGTATGATAACTGCACAATTCATATTTCCCGTTTTGATTCATCTTCCTGGTGAATCACAGACTTGATTTTTCCCTTTACTATTTTTTCCTCCTCATAAAACACTTCCTTCTGAACTCTGAGATCATTAACAATGTAGATTGATGCAGACAGGCTACACTGCAAATGTAAAAGGCTGATTAAGTTCTCGTGTGATGCTTTTGTTAAGCAAGGATTATCCTCTTGAGCTGTTCTAGAGCACTTTTAATAACATAGTTTTAAATACATATATGACCAAGTGATAAAATTCAAATGAGAATCCAAAGATTTTCTTCCTGAAGCTTGTAGCATTCAGATCCAGGTTTCTTTGAGGTCACATTAGGTAATCCAAGGACACTCAAGACATCAGAGTTTGAGGGCCTTATCCAGCACCTGTTTATACAACTGTGCCCTTGTCTTAAGAGGATCCCTTCTATTAGGGAGAAAAATGTAGAGGCATGGTGATGAAAGGAAAAAAAGAGCTCAGAAGGAAATATTATGGCCACTTCCCAGCAGTGATGTTCAAAATAAATTCCACCATTTAATTTGGAGAGATAAACTTTATTTTTAAATCATATATGAATTTTTACTATTACATGTTAATGACACATGGACATGGCACTTAGTGCTGTGGTCTAGTTGACGTCGTGGTGTGTGGTCAAAGATTGTACTCAATGACCTTGGAGAACTTTTCCAACTTTAATGATCCTATCATTCTATATTCCATATGACTTCTTACGTTTTTACTCTGTTTTATTTGGGACACTATTCAGGCTGTTCTCATTCATTAATTCAAATCCCTCCCAGACTTAACTTCTCAATCTAGTCTAAAAACCTGTAAAGATACTTAAAAAAAATAAACATGTTCTCAAGCAAAAGTTCTTATAAGAAAAAATTATTCCATCCATAAATAAAATTGCTGTGGAAGGAACAAATTGTAGAGTACTAACAGAATAAAGAGACAAAACAGCATTGTTAATTAGTTTGCTCAGTCATACTTCTATATATTTGGTAATAGTTAATCCTATTACATTACTGTAAAACCATAGCAGTAGTTGTAATGTCACTACAGATTTTTATTTCAGATGGGAGCTTCATGTCTTCCAATCACCTAATGCAAAATAATTTCTAATTAATAACTCCTTTGGAGTAATTATAACTAGCAATATGAATGTGAGGAAACTAATGAAACAGGGAGAAAGCTTACATTTTGTGTTTGGATCTGTCTGCTAGAATGATTTAGTTTTTCTGCTTGCTCTGGTAATGGCTATAATTTAATTATGACAACTTCAAGAAATGTTCCCTTTCCACCTCACTGATTCTATTTTTCCTACAGCTGTCATTGCATTTACCTTCAGAGATTGAGTTAAAAAGAATAGCTGCAAGAGGTTATGAGACAAAGGTAGTTTGTTGGTTCACCTTCTGCAGTGTAGCCTATACCGAAGAGCTAACTTCACTGGTCTGGCCTCTGCAAGACAAACTGTGAGCTGCCAGTAATGAATGTTACCTCTCTGCCCCTGCTTCCTACTATTTTGATCTAGTCACCTGTACAGTCAAGTAATTCAGTCACTGAAATGTGTTTCCCAAAAGGGCAGACAGAGGAGCTTATTGTCATCACTTCAAGGGTCCAGTTCTCAGCACTGAGATATAAAGGACAAATTCTTTTTCAAATCCACTATCCTGGGACAACTTTAGCTCCCTCTGCCATTATTTTCCATGCCTCCAGGTGTGTCTTAAAACTGCCTCCACTGGAAAAGGATACTGAATACATTGAACCTTTTTTTTCAGACATGCGGACACTTGTTTTGAATCTTATTGAAATTGCTGCTGTCGGATGATGGTTATACCTGTGCAATGACTTGGCTGCAAACTGGACATATCTTAATTCAGGTACATTTGCACATATTAAAAAATTTAGTCAGACCTGAAGTTCTATTTCAGAGAATGTGCAGTCACTGCTCAAAACTAGTCCTCTATGAACAGAAACAGAAAGAACAATCAGGATGGGAATCCTGGGTAGATCACCTGATCATGTATTTTTTCTGTGAAAGGGAGACTAAGAGCTGCTATCATGCTGCTTTTGGAGTCAGTGCTTGAACATAGTAAAATTTCATATTACTTTAAATGCATGTTCTACATGCTGATTTTTTTCTGACTTTTAATAATGTGTGTGTATGTAATTATCTTTTACTTTGAAAAGTCTCCAGTTTACTGTGGAGATGGAAAAGCCAGCAAAAGTGGATGCTGGCACTATAATAGCATCTGTCATCTGGAAAGACCAAATACTGAGTAAGATGTCAGGTTTGGATGCTAGTTTTGCTGTGTTTGGTCCTGAAGTTGGTTTGCAATTACTGTAAGGCAGAAATAGTTAATGATGCGAGCCAGGTGATGTGACCTGCATTTGGCATGCAAAAAAGCGTGTGAACATATTATGGTCTCTAATGTCAGCTATGAAATACACTACACTTCAAAGGCCCAGCAAACTAAAAACTCCATCCTTTTAAAGAACTGAATTACTCCTGTGTGACAATGACCACTCTGCTATTATACCTGCTGATCTGTACTGACATTTTTAATCCTAAGATGCTGTCTGAATGGTGCTCAGGGCAGGAGGGCAGATGATGTAGGATGTGGCAAGAGGAAGCCAAGGGAACTCAATGTGATTGTGTTTTTCATCTGGCTGCTGAGGCTGCAGGCTGATTTGGCCCATTTGGCTGCCTCAGAGTTGCTCTGTGCGACACCTAGATGCTCATGTCTGCAAGGAATCTTTCAGCACATCGCTAGATCTCCTTCAAAGGGCCAGAGCAGCTGCCAAGATCCCTGAATGTAAAGTGAGTTTAAAGATCATTAGCATTGTTTGTATAGCATATTTGAGAATGCTAATGCATTTTATTTTCTGACTGCTGAAACATCCTCTAATGGCATCAATGGACTTCAAAAAATTCTCTTGTGGTTTGTTTCACTGTTTTTAAAGCTGCATTTCAGCACAGCTATTCTCATCTGTAAATACATTATTTCTGCTGAGGCATCAGTTTGGATTAGACTTGGCTTCCTAGCTGAAGGCTTGTGAAAAAGCAGTCTGGACTTCCACTGAGACTGTGATCAGATGTTGTGTCCTACTAGATACCTTACAGTGTGTCTTTTTGTATTTATCAAAAGCTTCTAAATCCCAGGAACAGAGGTTTTGCATATATCTTTTCAGTAAATGCAGAAATAATATAAGCCTAAAGTGCATTCACTTTGGTCATCCTATTATGTTTCCAAACCAGTATTAGAACAGAAAAGAGAAGTACTATTGAATTGAAAGATTATTATTCATTTATCTTCTTTTCCACATGATCCTCACCTCTCTACCCTAACTCTGCCACGAGATAGACAATTAAATGCCTTTTTTAATCACTGGGGACTCCACATTCCCTCCCATTTTTAATTCAGAGTAATGTCTGCTTCTTTCTTGTCAATGTGGGAGGTTCCTTCTCCAGTCCTTATAGTAGGACTGGTGACCTTCACCTGGGAACATCTGGGAAGCAGCACTAGGCCTTCCTGGTAGATCTGAAGAGGCAAAAGCTGAAAGTGCCCTATTTGGAAGAGGCTATGAGTTGTCCTGTGATGGTTACAGCCAGGTCTCGCCAGCTTCAACATCAACAAGAGAGAACAACTCCTTATGACTCAAAGCTACAGCCAGGCAAGGGAGTTCCTGTCTGGCTGGCTCACATATGTTTAAGAAAAGAGGCATCTACCAGGGGCAACAGATGTATGAGGAGCTATGTGAGAAAATGTATTTTGGAAATGGAAGCTGAAACAAAAGGAATGAGTGGAGAGTTGACATGTAGTGACACAGCTGGAGCTACACTCTTGGAAGAAGGTGACTCACACCAGGGCAGGGGCAACCCTCAGAGTCTGAAGTGTGGGCTATCTATGACACTCCTCAGGGACTGCAGCCCAGAGAGGAGGAGCAGAGCAAAGGAAACCAATAAAGAAGCAACAAGCAGAAAATGGAAAACATTACTCACACAACACCAACTTCCTGCCCCTCTCATCACCTCACCAAAGGACCTTGGAGGAATGAGCATATTGCACAGCAAACAAGGGAAATTGAGGCTAGGAAGTGGGAAGAAGAGGTATTTCACTGAAACGGAGAGTGGTTTGCTTTTGACAGAAGCGAGACTTTTCACCAGTCTTACTGGAAAGTTAAAAAGAAAATCCTTCTCTTATTTTCAGTTATTCCCTAATAAGGATCCTGAAAGAGCAAAAAACTGAAAAAACAAGGAATCCCTCAGAGATACTGGCAAAGGTGACATGTTTTGGTCAGAGAATCTAGCTTATGGAACAGAAGGGAGCCACAAGGCACAAAAATCTTGTGGATTTTGGGAAAGGTATTATTTTGTTAGCCAAAACTTGTAATTTTTTTTCTGTTGTGTGAAAACCAGTAATTTCAATGGAAAATTAGGTTTTCACAATTTATTTTTTTTCAAGTGGGAAATAGTGACTCAGTCTTGTTTGGAATCTCACTCCAGTCCATTTATGTAGAATATTAAACAGACTTGCCCCAAAGACAGCTCTACTGGAAACTCAACACAATCCTGTTAGAAATAAAGATGGGGTGCTAAGGAAGAACTAAATAGCCTAAGATAGATTCCCTCAACTCCAGATGGAAGGATGGAAGGTGTAGAGGGTAGAGCAAACCACTTTCACAGATGGTCTGTGTTTACACTCAGAGCAAGGTAAGAGTTTGGATAAAAGGCTAAGAGATTATTCTATCTCAGTGGATACAGTATTTGATACCACTTTGGACTGAATAAAGTAAGTCTTTCATAAGCAAATGGAATCACTCCAGATACTGCTTGGACTTCAGACTATTCTGTATGCTTTAGGTGGAACACCCTGAAAGACAATGTTATGAAAAAAAAGAAAAATTAATATACCACACATTAGACATACAAAAATAGTTTCTCACCACAGTGGCTTAATTTCTATTGTTTGCCTCAGAACTCTGAGTTTATAAGCATTGTAGTTACAGAGAACACATTTAATTTCAAGTCCAGATTCTCATAAGGACTTGCAGAAGGACTACCTTTTCAGGAAAGTGTCCAGATCTTTAAAATTACTTGAGATCCAGTAGCATATGTCTAGATGCCCAGAAACATTTCAAAACTGAGGGTTTTCCACTTCAAAATGTACCAATGTGGGACCTTTTGAAAATGTAGTTGCTGTTTAAGGGAACAAACGGGAAAATACGGTTTTTAAATTTCTGAGAGCCTGTCTTTTATGCTGTAACTTGTCCGTCTCTCAAACTCCAAGTGCTTCAGTAGTGTTGTAGTCTGAAAATTAAATCAAACGTCTAAGTAGACATTTCTTCAGACCCTTATCAATATATTACACCTCTGAAACACTATAATGCAGTGTGTCATATCCCATAATGTTTCACAGTAATTCTGCAAAATTAACTTCATGACTAAAGTACTGGAAGCCCCTCTGGTCTCATCTAATATATGTGATTTTCAGAAGCTAAAATACTGTCACAATGAAGCTTATATTGTAATTTGAGGTCTTCTTATTGAAATCTGACTGTTATAAATAAATCCATAATTGGAATTGTTTTTTCTTCCCCTGGAAGATTTGGTAATAGAGCCAGGTATTTTTAGAAGCAAAGCATACTCAAATATATTTTAGTCTCCTGTTACAAACCACAAGTATTCCTCAGATGATTATATACCTTCTGCAATGTCAACTGGCTTTTCTTGGCAGTTTCAACATGTTACCATGAAATAGAAATTTGCAAATAGCTATTTCAGAAATTCCCCCCAACTCCTCTGATTTCTTCTAGGGTTTTCTCTCTCATTTCTTCTTGAAAAATCAGTTTAAAGTCAGATTTCAAGAGACCTGTGGACATAGATTTGTGCTGACCAGACAGAATTTTAGGTACTTAGATAAGAAAAGGAGCTTTATAAAGTCATATAAATAACTATTAAAAAGTAGGTGGTACTCAGTGCTGTGCTTTCCTAATGTCCTCAAGAGATGACATAGAAATTTTAGTGAAGTAGAATGCATTTTAAAATGATGCTTAACTAAGCACAGAAGCTTACTGCTGTTGAATGTTACTAAAGTAAAACTAAAATGAAACAAAACAGGATGATTTCTAAAAGGCATTAGCTACTTATTCTTCTCGGTCTCTCTCTAAGAAAGCGCTGCATCGCTGGTATAACAGCACAGAGTGGGTGCTTTTGGTCAGCCCATTTGTTGGGGGTTTGGTGGTGTCTCTTTCTGCATAACAGCATTATTAACACCTCCTACAGAAGATCTCATACTGGAGCAAAAAAATGTCTTGAAGGAACTGCAGCCCATGGAGAGCACACAGAGGGGCTGGTTTGGACTGAAGGACTGCAGCCCATGGAGAGGACCCACACTAGAGCAGGGGCAGAGTGTGGAAGAAGGAGCAACAGAGAGGAGCTGTTATGAACTGATCACAACCCCCACTCTCCATCTTCCTGTGCTGCTCAGGAGGAGTTTGGAGCAAAGAAGTGAAGTCAAGCCTGAGGAAGCAGGGCGAAAAGGTGACATATTAATTTATCTTTGTTTCTCACTATCCAAATCTATTTTAATTGGCAATAAAGTAAATTAATTCTGCTCAAATGGAGTCGCTTTTTCCCACAACAGTAAATTGTAAGCGATCTCCTGGTCTTTACCTTGACCCACAAGTTTTCTCATCCTATTTTTGCCCCCTGTCCTGATGAGAAGGGACATCCCCCTGTCTCCCTGTCCTGTTAAAGAACAGCTGGGTGGGTGACTGGCAACCAACTATGGTCAACCTCCTTCCTCAAGCAATACATTTCTTAGTGGATTAATTGCTTAGTGGATCAATTGCTTAGTAGTGAAATTTATAAAAGTTTACATACCACTTGCGAGATGTCAGTCTTTGGTTCTACCTGAGCTGCTTAGGAAGAAATGCTCAAATGTTTGCTGAGAAATGGCACATAGTAGCTTAGATTGGCTTTCCCACTGCTACAGAAGCTTAATGTTTTAGAATATGAGTCAAAGTTCAGTGAGTGTAGGGAGATCATGATGCCAACTTGACCTATTACAGTTCTCTTTCAAAGATTTTGGCATACTTTTAAAATGGTAATAAGCCTAATGATCTAATACAATAACCTCCAATAAAAGTACTGGAAGAGTGTCTTAGGGAAGCAAGAAAATTTTACTTCAGCATTTGCAATATTTACTGTTCTTCTGTAAAATGTATTTCTAATGAAGTGGAGAGTAATATTACTTAATCTAAGTCAATTAGTCAAAGGGTCTGTATTTTTAAAATCTATTTCTCATCAGGGATACAATTTGCTTATCATCATTATTTTTCAGGCTGTACTTTTGATTTCTACAGAAGTTTAATTTTCTATTACCTTAGGGAGTGAGCTGAAGTCTGCATCGGGGGAACATTACACAGGAGCAATTTTGCTTTAAGCAAGACCTAAAAAATTAACCTTTCACACAGAAAAGACAGGAAAAATAGGAGTTCTGATATCGCAGTCTTTATGAAAGAAAATTACTGAGCTGTTCCTCCAGTCACAGCTTATAAGTGGAGCTATAGAGAGGAAAAGAGTATGCTATAGAACATAATGAGATCCCAAATTTTAATCCAGTTCAGGGAGTGTAGCCAAATCTTTCATGCATTTGACTTCTGTAGGACTTATGCTTAAGTTAAGAATACCAAGGCCTAAGGAACAGGGTAGAAAAATGAGAGGGTGGTGTCAGGGTGAGCTGCTGTTTGCCACAGGAAGAGTGGATTATGAATTGAAAAGCTATTTTGGACAGTGAAGGGCCAAAATGAATGAAGAAAGAGGGGCAGGCAAAACTGTGAGAAGAAACTCCTTATGGGAAAGCAAAGTAGATGACAACAAAGATTGATGGTGACAAAGGGATATTGCTTCTGTTTGCAGACCATCTAGTCTTGCTAGAAGACCTCCTGAAAACTCACAAAGACCTCTCATTTACGTGGTGCTTTTCAAATTAATTCAGGGGTAAACTCGTACTGCACAGTGAACTAGGTGCAGGTAGGCATTTTGCTATTGGCACAGCTCCTCACTTTAAGCGTGTTAATTTGCCAGTGACTATCTGTGAAACTCATTCTGGTATTAAAGGGCAAGCAGTGGTAAGAGGTGGAGCTCTGTGTTTGCTGTTTGATAACTAATTTTAAAATGTTTCTTCACTTCAGCAGATGTCTTGATTAGAAATGTCACATATTAAAATAATTTCTTAAATAACAAGTATTCTTTAGCAATTAAGAAATGTGAGATACGTCCTTTTTTAAAATGTAAAAAAAACTTGTTCAAATAAGCACTTTACATTGTGTTTGCTGAACCTTGCCAAATGGGCATGGTTTGAACAAGAAACAAGAAAGAAAAAAAAAAGTCCTTCATCTCCAATCACAGAATGACAGAATATGCTGAGATGGAAGGGACCCACAAGGATCACCAAGTTCAATTCCTGGCCCTGCACAGGACCATCCCTAGGAGTCACACCATATGCCTGCCAGTATCATCCAAACACTTCTTGAACTCTGTCAGGCTTGGTGCTGTGACCACTTCCCTGGAGAGCCTGTTCCAGTGCCCAACCACCCTCTGGGTGAAGAACCTTTTTCCTGATATCCAACCTAAACCTCCCCTGACACAACTTCAGACCATTCCCTCAGGTCCTGTCACTGGTCACCATGGAGAACAGATCAGTGCCTGCCCCTCCTCTTCCCTTCATGAGGAAGTTGTAACTGCAGTGAGATCTCCCCACAATCTCCTCTTCTCCAGGCTGAACATACCAAGTGTCCTCAGCTGCTCCTCATGTGGCTTCCCCTAAAGGCCCTTTACCATCTTTATTGCCTCCATTTGAACACTCTCTAAGAGCTTAATATCTTTCTTATATTGTGGTGCCCAAAACTGCACACAATGGTCAAGGTGGGGCCACCCCAGTGCAGAGCAGAGCGAGACAATCCCCTCCCTTGACCTGCTGGTGACACATTGCCTGGTGCCCCTGGGACATGGTTGTCCCTCCTGGCTGCCAGGGCACTGCTGACTCATATTCAACTTGCCATCGACCAGTACCCCCAGGTCCCTTTCTAAGGCACTGCTTTCCAGCATCTCATTCCTCAGTCTGTATGAACATCTAGGGCTGGCCTCATCCCAGGTTCAGAATCCAACTACACCCTTCCAAGCCCAGCCGAACTTCATTGCTCAGGGATGCCTGGCTGCCTCCTCTCTTCAGCAAACGCTTGTGGGGAATCTGCTGTGAAGAGCAGCCCCACAGCTGCAGCTCTCTGCATGAAAGTGAGGGTCAGGAGTGGGACATGATCTTTGAACCGTTTTAGCCACTGGACTGGATACCAATGATTTGCTGTGTGCAAGGGAACTGGCTGGCGCAGTTCCCCACTGACCATCATGAGGAGCTCATCACAGAGGAGGTGGCTGGGCACATCAACCAAAGAGTAGCTATGTGCTTAATAGAAGTCAATAGGATGTAATGTTGTGCTGTCACTCTTAAACTAGATGAAGGATAATCTAACACTTCATGATACCTTTTGGAGGAGCGATATCCTTAAATTAACTCATTTTACCCCATTTTATTCTATACTGTGACATAACTGCTGTGGGGTCTTCAAAACATTTTCAGAATTTGTATCATCAGACGCATTTTGCTTGTAGTCGATGGCTGCTGTGCTATCAGCTCAAGATTGAACAGAACCTGCATTTCTCCAAGATGTTTTACTTTTCCTTTCAAACAATATGTAAATACACAGACTGTAGGAAGCTGAGATACTTTTCCCCAAAACTTGGAAACAATTTAATGTTAACAAGTTAGTGTACTGACAAGTACTGGTTGAGATGACCTAAGATACCTCACATAAATCTTTTCATAAGCAGTAGTTACATATTCTGGCTACCTCTGAATACTCCTGTCTCATCGACATGGAAAATACTTTAGAGACACATAGCATTTCCAAGCTGCAGATCAAGGGGCTTGTGATCCAGCTGGAAGAAGTGGTGCTGCTGTATTTGCCTTCATTATCATTGGCAAAAATTATGCCAAATGCATTATGTGATGCTCTGGAAGCACACCTTTTCCCAAGCTGTCATCCAGCTGCAACTGGTTTATTTCAAACCCTGGTGTGTTGTCACTACCAAGAGCACAACACTAATTAAAACAACTTCTGCCACTGCATTTTTACTATTGCCCAGTAATACAGTATTTATTTGCAAGAATTTCCTATAAGTGTGTCGGTAGTAAAATGGACTTCATTCACCTGAAATAATTTTCTCGAGGTTGGAGAAAACTGATAGTAAACACTAAAATGATTTCCATACTGCATTAACCTAGAAGCATATGGATGGGGGCTGTTGAAATGCTGGTCCTTTGTGCCTGTCTTACTATATTAGAACGGGTGTGTCTATGTAGCTACATCTCACAGGTAAGCTGTGAGTTTTTCCCTGTTTGCCTGGGCAGGTATTCTGGAATGATGATACGTCTATTATGTATATTAACTATCTTGTGGTATCACTCTGTATCCTGACAGTTCTCCATAGCAGTTTCCTCTGAGCCCTCTAAAAACCAAAACCAACAACAACAATAAAAATCATAAAAGCTGAAGTCCTGAAAAGCCTCCAAGGTAAACTTACACAGGTTTTAATGAAAGACAAGAACAAGTGAAATGGAGGCAGTGAACAGTCTATTATGGTTTATATAAATGTAGTAATAGTTTATATAAATGTGACAGTTACATAGAAAAACCTTGTATTACATGGGTGGGATTTCTATAAAAATATGTATGTAATCCAGAGATACATGCTTTATTATAGGATTAATATATGTAATATAAAAGATTGTTTATGTGAAAAAGTCAGATTCTTCATATTGAAGTGTGTTGGTTTCTTTGTTCAATGTGTCAGAGTAAGTGGAGGAAATTTATGTTTTGCCTTTTAATAACCTGGAGCACAGCCATTCAGCTTTCTATGGGGGAAGTTATGGAGGCTATAGATGGGCCATCTGATATAAAATAAGGCATCAGAGGATTACAAAGCATTGTTTTCCTATTAGAAATTATGTCAAGAGTTTGTTAAAGACAACATGAAAGTTCTGACTAGAAATTTAGGTATCAGTGATACTCTGTTGCTGCCTGAATTCACTTTTTCAAGGGAAAGTAAGTCTTGCTTGCTGTTAGTCTGTCTTTACTTCTCTCTCTCTTTTAAAATAATTATGTATATACAAACAGAAGTAATACTTTCTATAATGAAGGCTAAGATTATAGCTGATAAGTAATGCAAATAATTGTCCACATGGTTCCCAACATGAAACGTAATCCAGTCCTGTTTCTTCCTGCATCATCAAATGGAGTTTCTCACCTGGCTTACACTACCAAGAATGAATTGTTCACCTCTTGGGCTGTCATCTAGATTCTTTTTATGATCAGTGGGGAGAGACAGCCACTTTGAGGGCGGCCCAGCTGTCCCATAACACAGCAACAATATTTATGTCTCTGTACCCAAGATAGATTTAAAATCGTTAAGGATAAGTGATACAAAACTATACTCTTAATCATTCTCTTACCAGATCACACAAGTGAATAATATCTCACAAAAGTGTTTATGGAAGCTATTTTTATTGCATTTTAAGCAAAACCACCTGATGTGAATTAAACAATCCAACTACTAACACAACGCAGATACCTTTCATTTAGTGCATAAAGTCACTATACTTCTCTTTCTTTTAGGATTGAAGATGTTAAAAGTGAAGTATTTAGTTGCATTTTCAACTGGAATGGAGAAGAGTGTAACCTAAAATGTCAGAAGAGTAGGAAGCTAACATTTGGAGGAAGATACACTTTGCATTACACTCCTGATATGTATTTCTCAAGACATCCAACTGCAAGGTATAGCAAAGCAATGCTGCATGCTGTGGAAGATTTTGAGTACATCTATTTTTTTATGCCTTTATGAAATATAATAATTATACTAGTTATGCCACTTTGTGGTTCTTTACTGCATTTTAAACCCTTTATGTTTAAGAAAGCCTAATATTGGTATAAAAAAGATAAGTGGGCAGGCTACTGAGTGAGTCTCGGAGCTGAGCAGGCTCTCAGCCTGCCTTGTTCCTCTAATCTGCTGCTCTTGGAAGGTCTGGAGGACACAACTCCTATGTGTGTGGGGGGGGGGGGAGGGGGTGGTGTCAGAAACCCCACATGAGTACTTTACAAAAACTGTCTGCTTCTTCAGATAGTTGGTTTCTGCTTTGACTTACCTTCTGGAGGAACTGACAACAGAGACAGCCTGGTGGCCCTAAACTAAACTTATCTATTGTGAGTGCTCTCCTTTACATGTTCTTTTGTGGTGCAAGGAACATGCTTACCCAGAAGAAGCTGAGGGTAGAATCTCATTTTGAGTTAGTGCATATATGTGCTGCAAGAAGAGACAAACTGAAATAACAAGGTTTAAAATCAGCATCTTATGGCCACTGGTGTGGAGTAATTCCATTACTGGCACAGTTGAATGCTTTATTCTTCGTTAGTGTTTGTCTTCCAAATAATGTATACAGTATGAACTGGGAAGCATAAATGTCAAAAATATGAATGTGACATAGGCCAATTTTAAATTACTAAAGCTCTG